>NW_013529697.1:4228888-4341853 GCF_000836235.2 Papilio xuthus | reverse complement strand
AATAAAACACTGTAGAGGATCGGCAGCACTAACAAAATCTACAGTCCACTGTGGTACTCAATTCCATGTTATATGACAACAAGTTCTACCAACTAATGCAATAAAGATGAATTCACGAGATTTTTTAGCCGATCTGTTAGGTATCAATGTCTGGTATTATTAGTGAGTAATAAAAAACGACAAAGAACAAGAGTTTGAACTTGTAACGTAATACTGCCAAACGCAGTATAAGGCGACCCCTCTCTAGATGGAGCGATAACCTCTGCAGGCAGGATGTTGATGAGTGCATGCTTGTTGCGCAAATTTTACGAAAGGACGACAAAAACAAGCTTAATATTTACATAAACTTTAAGTGGTTATTTGAAATTATACATTCCTGTATTACTTCTTTGAGAACAGTTATTATATAGGCAACAGAAACTTTTGCCGCAGCGCAACCGTAATTTCAGTTTAAATCGATCATAATTTTTTTAAAGCTATAAAATACTCTTAGCAGTTTATTCAATTATATAAACACTAGATAAATAGAAAATGGATGTATTATCATAACTACATTTTTAGCTGACTAGATAAATTATTTGATGGCATGGGGTCGTTAGTCTAGTCTGGCACTAACCAATTGTTAAGGTCATAGAATTTATCTCCATTAACAACAAGTACAATTAAATACTTATTTCTTAATATTAATTTCTATGTGGCGGTTTGGTCTATCTACCATCTATGCTATGAAAGACTTAACTTGAAGATGATTTAAACAATCATGTAATGATTATCTAACAAAATGTCTTTGGCCAATAACAGAACATTTCTTGTAGTATCAATATAAGATGTATACTCGTAATAAATAGATTAATTAAAAAAAAAATCAATAAATTTCAGTTTAAAGAACGTTAAAATAAACTGAATTAGGCACTCGTAGTTAAATGTCAAGAACTTCAAAGCTATTGAATTTAATTTTATAGAAGCACTTTTTTATATTAGCAGTAATCGTGTTTAAAGCAGCTTATTTAAAAATAATTGTGGAGTATTCTAGAATTTTATACATTGTTTAGCTCTTTTTTATTAAGCCACGATCTTGCATAGGTGTTTTTAATTTCTCTCAATTTTATAATCTACAATCTTATAATCTAGAATAAGTTAGCACGTGCTTTATGTATGGATAAGTTAAAGGTTATTGCTCCCTAAAGTCATATCCATAGTTATTTTACTATAAAAAGGTAAAGTTACGCGTAACAAGTCTTAATAAGGCAATATATTAACTCGTCACTTAGTTATATGTTTATGACATTGACCGTGGTAATCTGAATACATGTTGCAGCAAAATTAAACCACAATAAATATGGTAGTCCACTAATGTATATTGTGGTTTGAAAAGATAAATAACGATTGTGAATAAATTAAACATTTGTGAGACCAAGTTATAAGTTAATTGCAGGAACACTTGTATATGTTTTAAATATAATCAAACAGGATAAATTCGCAGCAAACAGAATATGGTTGCATGCTGATTGGTTGCTTAGTAGCCGCTTAGCGCAGAGTAGATAAACTCATCTTCCATTAGGGATTCCTGAGTGGCCATTTAGCGTCATTAAATGCGGCAGTAACACTTAAATTATTTTTAAATGTAACTTGAGTAAAATTGGAGAAAAATCTAAAAGTTAAACGAAACGACAAACCGCACAATTAAAAATGAAACTCGATCTAAAGCATGTTCTAATTAAAATTAATTAAGCTGATAACTGGAACGACAAAGATTTGTGTTAAGCGAGACTTGATTTAGAAAATTGCTCGCTTCATTGGAGACCTTGACATTTTAACCGTCATGAAGATCGATTCTGTCTGTTTTCAATTATTGAATTTAATTACTTTGGATGTTAATAGTACGCATATTGAATAAATTTTAAATTAACTTATGCTCAATTACTTCAAACACACAAAAATAGTTGGCATAATTGTTACGGAAAAACCTGTCTGGTTTTTCTAAATTTAATATATTGTTTTACGGCTGTAATCTATGTTTAATGCTTGATTTCGATTCTAAAATTATTTCAAATATGGTACTATGTATGAAACGAAGTACAAAAATTATTCGAACGCCTTCTAAACAATAGATATTTTTTATCAATAGCTATTGCGATCTTCAGATCGGGTTAATGTTAATTAAGTGGATTAAAATATTAATTAAAAGTACCATGGGAAGGAAAATTGTAAGCAAGCGAAGAGTTCGAAACTGAATAATAATTCGGCGGTTAGTCTGGTAAAAACTTGGTATAAGTTGGTCAAATATGTCATATTGGATGGAATGAGTAGTACAATATTTGTCTCGTTATGCGATCAAGCATGTTCCACTTCACGTAGATAACCGGCAGCGTGCAGTGAGAGGCATGAAGGATGTATGCGGCAATAACGCAATACTGGCTGCTTGCATTCCGAAAAATATCTTGTTTCTATTCGCTACAAGACAAGTTTCACTCAGAGAAAAAAAACTAGAAATCATTTCATGTTTCTAGTTTATACATCATTTTCATGTTGACCTTTTTATTATTATAATTTGCATATCGTTCAAAGAGCAAAAGGAAAACTTTATTATTATTGACGATAGAATTTTTGTATTATCGGTGGACTTACTGACTATAAGGTAAAAGTAAATTTTAATTATTGTAATCTTCATGCTTTTAAATAGAAATATATATTTTTTAATTATAGGAAATATGTAATTTCCATACAACTGAAAGTCAGTAATCTAATTAGAACAATTTCCCGGTCCTCCTAAGTTTTGTACATCAACTTGCTTAAACTGAAAAGCTATTGCGTGTTTTAATATTTATTTATAGATTTGTTAAACATATCTTGGCGGCAACATACAAAACAACATACGCAAATAATAATAGATCATTTCTATACGTTATTATATTGTGTTGTTATCTTGAGTTACACAAACATACCATATAATAAACAAAATCTGGATGACCTGAAATAAATTGAAATCCATACACATTGTATATAGATAAATTAAACTGTGAATTATGTAAGAGGCAAAAGATGTGTTTATTCTTAATTAATCTTATGTATACATAACAAATATTAAAATAAGGATATTAGAAGGAAGTGGTTTAATATTAATTAGACGTTAACAATCATGGCGTAGTAACGAGACCTTTATTGAAACTAAAAACTAACGAGAACATAATAAAATGTCTATCAAAATATGATTTTAATCGAGTAAAATAAGTTTTAAATAGTTTTTACTAAGACATCATAGATACAAAGCTTGGTTAATTTGACAGAAATATTTAAAAAAAACTATTAAAGAGAGCAATAAAAATAAAGGACCGGTAAAACTACTAGAAACGTCGTACTTTCATTTTCTCTTTTACTACTTCACTGTATGGTCAGCACAATGTTTTTTCTCTTAGCAAAATAACTCGCTATTTGTAGAAAAAAACATACAAATAGAATCCTCCTTTTTGAAGTCGGTTAAAAGACAACATAGATAGACCTATACTTAAGTCTAGTGTAGGTTAATTATGTCTACAAATTTATATAATGAGTACTGGCGACTAAGAAACATTCCATTTGCGGTTTATCATTAATCCGCTTAAAGACTAAGTTCTAACTTTAGGTAGGGATTTTTCTATACTAATATTATAAATTACAATGTTTTGTTTGTTTGTTTGCATTGAATAGACTCCGAAACTGTTGAACCGATTTGATAAATTCTTTCACTGTTGTAAAGTTACACTATCCCCTGGTGACATAGACTATATTTATTCCTAGAATTTAATTTTAATTCCACGAGAACGATGTCGAGTGCCACTGCTAGTACATTATAAAGAGACGGCAGTAGTTAAAAGTTCATGCTATTTAAAAAGGTCATTGCTAAGTGACGTTTATAATTGGATTTAGGATCTAGTCAGCAGATACAGAACGACAGTAAAACCACTTTGTTTAAATCATAGACATCTTTTAATATAAAATTGTGTAAGCGAATAAGCTACAAATAGCTCTTATGACCTTTCCATACGTCCAATAATCATTTGAGTGTTTATCGTTAAAGAATCTCATCAGCAAATGGAATCTTTTAAGCCGTTTGTTTAAAACTAAACTGTTTAAAGCTATGTAAAATTGCTTTGCTACATTTTTTGAAAACTCTAGGTTGGGACATCATTATGTTGTACATCTCTTACTTATTTATATAAAAAGTAAGTAGGGCATGCGTCCATTGGGTCTCGGGTCGGATCGTTACTGATCCTTCATGCGTGATGTACCGGACCGCGTTACAAGCTGATCATGGCACACAGCCAACACATCAATCGGATTGCCGGCATCTTTTTATCATGAAGGCAGTCTATCAAAATTTTAATTCAATTAAAAAATATTTGATAATAGATTAAGTAATTCACAAAACTATTTTTAACGATAAAAATTGACAGCCCCGATATAAAATATACAATAAATGTCGACTAAAGATGATTATTTTCTACTGGAGAAGGAAAGTAAATTATATAGATTTCATATGATCGCTTTTCGAAATTTGTTGGTTCGCTTTTTCTTTACTTGTACCTTCGTATATTTTATGATACTTTATTAGTCATAAACTCAACGGATGCACAAAGCAGGATTAAATTGTAGTAATACAAGGAAAAAGCACTACTTAATTTTACGACATCCTCTTATCTAATTAAAAAATCTTGAATGGTAAAAAAGACCTCTCAAATTACGCAAAATTTTTAACGAAATCCAAAGAAAAAGTTGCAAATGACGCCAACTTCTATACTTTTACCGACACGAACATATCAAAGTAGCATCAATTAATTAACTCAAAGAATTCTCACGGCTAATATAATCGTGAAAGACGATGATGTTTCCATTTGTCTTGGAAAAATGCTTCTATACAAAAGTTTGCGAAATTTGTTACGTAGTTTCCCGACTTAATCAAATAAAAAGCCAATTTATTAGGTAACTGAAGGCTACAGAACAATTTTTTGCTGTTACATAAATAAGTAGAGAAAGTATCAAAGCTTTACAGAACAAAATCTTGAATGATATTATTGTCCAGTGCTGGCCATGTGGACACGTCTACATGTGATCTGAAGAGTTTTGTTTGTGTTTTTATTTTTGTGTCTGAATTTAAATTTGTATTTTTTGCTGTGTATGGACCCTGTGTCTGAATAAAAAGATTTATTATTATTATTGCAATTAATTGCGTTTTCCATAATAGCAGTTTAGTATCCAGCACTTGATTTTAAACATCAGGAACCAGAATACCCTCCACCCGACGTGTCAATTATAGCGCGTACCCGGCATTTTATTTAGCACGTGGGGAATCAAAGTACCATGACATCAATGTAATTATTTTAAACATTTAAATCTAATTCCTTTACAGACTGATAGTATCATTGCTTGAATCAAGGACTACCGCGTATTTCTTACAACGAATTTCTGTTTGACAATACAATCAAGTATGATTGTAACAAAAAAAATGGTTAGTTTAAACATCAGTTTGGTTACAATTACATTGAGGCGGCAACCTTTACGGCCTCGCGGCGGAGGCGTTGCAGATGTCAGTTTCTCAACCGATTGAAACTTTTATTGCATGCCATGTCTATTTCTAGACTTGAATCCACTTCAAATTGACTTTATTGAACAATGGGGGAATTATTTATCAACTACAGCAATCCTATGTATATACATACAAAAATAATAACAGATCAAAATATATGCTCAAAGAGTAGTAACACATTGTGTAACTACTCTTTGAAATTATTTCCTATATTAATTAATGAAGGTACATGTTCAATTTTTTTTTTAATAAAGATTATAAAGTAAAGATTATGAACTGGGACACCTGGCTATCACACGTCACAGAGTATTTGATTATTTATTATGATAAGAATAAAACATTACTAAGATAGAAATTTATTTAATCAACATTATAAAAATTTATCATAAAATTGATGTATTGCTATTTTTTTTTTTACAAATAATAGCAGGTTTTTGTTAATTGACTATTATGTCTTGTATCATTACAACTAAGCTCTAGGCTTGTGTCAGGATATGGTTTACGAGAATAGAAGAATGGCGAGATTCAAATCCTTGACCATGTGATTGGAAATCCATACCCTTAACTATTAAGTTATTGATGCATTTGACATTGATCATTGTACCAAAAGTAATAACTCAAACATGATTATCATATATGACAAAAACATTTCTACTTAACATAGATTTTCGATCACATAAGAGATGTAACCTTTTCATCAGATTTTTGATTTAATGATACAATTTGCAAACATTAAAATCTCATTAAAGTTTGAAAAAATATAATTTTTTTTTGTAGTATATTTAAAAAAATGTAGGTAGGATTATATGTAAATAGTTTCTGGAATTAATTAGGTAACATTTTATTTAATAATGATTAGGTTGTGACCTAAGATCAAGGTCAAGACAAAAATCAATGATGGATTTGAACCTGTTAAGTTTCCGTCTACATTTTTCTTTTTCCTAATACATTTTCCAAAAAAAAAAGATAAATTATAAGAAGATTTTTTACCAACAACAGTTTTTACTACATTAGTTATAATTGGACTACATTAGTTAGATTAAAATTTACATGGGCAAAAAATCTAATTAATTTTTCCCAAAAAGTTTGCATGTTTTAAAAATATTAATAATGTATAAAGAACACATACACTTAGACTTAGTACCTTATAAAAAATAACAAGTAAAAAGGTACAAGTTAGTGCCGCATAGAGCTAGAAATAGTAACATTTATAAATAAAACTTACAACTTCTATTAAAAAAACATTGGATACTTACCTAACATACAATATATTTGAAAGCAGTTCGCAACTAGCTAGCCATATCTCACTATTTCTGACTACTAATCAAACGCACAAAACGAGGTGTTCTTTTAGTTTTTGCTCTCAATAAAACTAAGATAATACGAAATGTTAACTAAACACCGCCCACGTAAACTAAACAACTTTCTACGAGCGTTTGAAATAGTTGTAATACTTTAAAAAGCACAATTTAACTTGAAAGGTTTGAGTTTGAGGGTTCTTCACTGAGATTTTTGCAATGCCTTAATCACAACCATCAAAACTGAATCCTAAACCTAGCCTGAAATTCTTGCAGAAGGAAATGTCAAAGTGACATGAAACCATTTGACATTTGTGACTAAAATCGAAATTGGCTGTCGGCCTGTCGACATCGATCATTTTATAAAATGCAAAATTTTAAAAAATCTACTTAAGCTAAAAAAAAAGATTTAACTCGAATAGTTAGGATTTACTAACATATCTTACCTACATATTTATCATGGAAATTCAATCAATATTTTCTAAAGAGTGAGGTGTTTCATTTAATAGCAACACCCGAAAGACAGACACGGATTATAGAGAATTGTTGTTACAAATTTTTTGACATTGACATTGATTTTTTGCTCCAATAAATATACCAGGCGTTTGTATTGGAGGTTATTTTATTTATTTACGTCTTTTGTTACCAAAAAGTACATTGAATTGATTATAGAAAAACTTAAAAGAGAAACATGGATACTGTTGTCAAAAGTATGATGGAAGAAGATGCTGAAGAGGAAAAGAAGGTAAGACAGTAGGACTGAAACAAAATTCAATTTTATCAAAATAATGTTAAAATGTTATATTTATGTAATCAATAATGTAGTTTTAAATTGTTGTTAAGCTTAAATTTTACCTTATGAATTAGTTTGGAAATTACTTAGCATGGATAAATACAAATCATTGAAATTAATGATAATTTTCTATTTTAATTCCAGCTACCATTCCAAGGGAATAACAATAAGATTTAGTCGCATAAAGAAATCTGTTTATAATCCTTTGACACTTGTTAACCTTAAAATTTATTTTCAGGGCTTAGTTCTCTTTGGTCGAGACTTGTCAACAATTCCTTGTTTCCGAGAAAGCTTTCTATATGGAATCAGTACTGGTGTTGGGGTTGGAATAGCATCTTTTTTTAAGACTTCAAAGCCGTTATTATCACAACATATAGGAATGGGAGCATTTACAATAACCACATTGGTATATTGGTCATATTGTAGATACAATTGGTCAAAACAGAAATTTGATGCTCAGTTACTACAATCTGCTTTAAAAGATAAAATAAGATATGAAGGTACAGGTGTAGAAAAAGAAATGGAAGAGAAAGGAATTCTGAAATCAGCGTAGAAATATATGTTATTTATATTATTGTACTATACTGTAAAATAGTTAAATAATTTCAGTTGTTAGAATAAGAGAAATGTAGTATGTTTTTGTAAAAAATATCTTTTTTTTTTTCAATAAAATAAATTATGTAAATGTGTGTTATTTAAATAAATTACAAATATGATATTTTAAAATTAATTTTATTATTTTGCATCACATAGATTTCAAATAGGACTACTTTGTAATTGAATCCTCTTTATGTAAAACTATTCTAAAGAGTAAAATTCATGGATACTTTAATATTTAAACTTATATACTGTTACTGTTTATATATTGCATACCCAGGTCTTGATATCAGGGTATTTATTGTGTGATCTTATGTGCAGAACAAACATAATAATGTGAAAGGTAAGGTCTATCACTAACTTCAGCTATTTAATATATTTACTTTAAAGTTTTTAAGACTATAAAGGTAAAAATAGCTGTATATAATGATTTATATTATTTATTATCTACCAAAAATTAACATAAAATCTCGTCTTACTACACGTCCTCAATAACATAACACGCGCGTGATATGCATCGTGCGCTTACTCGCCCACGTTTTGTTAAATGTTCTGGGATTTTTTTGTAATAAAACAATAAAATGATAGTACGTAAAAATATGTATTAAGAAAATACGAAAAAGATAACACGCAAACAGTTCGCTATGATTAGCGTATTTAGATCTTATGTTCACGAATATCATTTAAATCTTACTAATTATAAATGCGAATGCTTGGATGGATGTTCGTTAGAAGGTATCTCCAAAACGGCTGAACGGATCTCGATGAAATTTGGAATAGACATAGAGTATAGTCTGGAAGAACATATACCCTACCAATGATCCTGAAAAATGTACAGTTCCCTTGTAATACCTACGTTGGATTTACTTATTTACTCGATATCTCCCCAAGGGTTCAACACATCTTATTGAAATTTGGCACAGATATAAAACATAATTTCGAGTGCAATATAAGAGAACTAAAGAGTTGTTTTTCATCCTTTTTTTTTAATTTTGCGAGTCGCGAGCAAAAACTAGGTAAAAATAAATATGAAACATGGGTGATAAAAGTATATAAGATAAATCATATGAAAAATAAAACTTGTGTGTCCTAGCCTTAAAGTGGTATAACGAGAAAATACCGACGCATTTAGCATCAACAATTTAGTACGTCGCTGATATCGAGCGCTGTTAGTCATGTTACGTACCTACACGTAAAACGTTCATTTAATCAGTTTAAGCTAAGATTATTCAATTGAAAAATGGATAAATTGAAAGATATCATCTCCAAGCCGATCCAAACAGAACTTGTGTTTTTTGTCAACGGTAAAAAGGTAAGATTTATCTTGATTTTTGAATTGATTTATATTCTTTATCAGTATGTAAAGAAAATGTTGTTTATATGACCAATCTATACATATGAATGAAATTGGAGTGTCTGCATGGAATATCGTATACATTATATGATATATATATTTTTTCGATTTTTAAAACTCGTCTGTCCACAACGCCGCGTTTATTCCGGGTAATTTCTTGGAAGGCTAGACCGATTTTGACATCAAATTATTGATATATTGTTTAAATTTGCGGTGTCGAAGTCGATGCGACCGCTTAAGTTAATGTACTCAGTAGGTAGATCTTAATATAAAACTACATTGTTGTTACTTAATGCGTCATAAGATGAAAATAGTCAAATCTGGATAATCCCTAAAGTGTCCCTAACCCGAATATCTAATATATGGATGTCATCGGGATCGCAAAAAACTCTTATCACGGTTCGACTGGATAATGCAACTACGTATGGTAAACACATTATGTCCGGTATCATTGTAAGTAATTATATTTACAATGTAATATCGCATAGGTCAAATGATTTTAACTTTTCTTATCAAAAAGTATACTGCTTAAGAGAAGTGAATTCTTCCGTCGGTATTAATTATTACTGGACAATAGGTGACAAAATAATAAGGTGGGTATTACAATATTTTTTTTTAATTCCAACCTGGTTCCAAATACACCATTCATTTATTTTATAGCTATAGTGTGTTTATATTATGAAAACTTTTAGACATATGGTGACATAGGGGACAACACCTGTTTGTAAAATATAAAAAAAAGATTAGTAGATTACAAATAAATTACTATTAGACTACAATGTAAGTTTTAAAAATAACTGTATCCTCGTTATCGAAAGAAAAAAATGCAATTTGCACTCTCTGTATGTACAAGAATCTTGTTATTACTTGTACTGTATGTATATCTAGGGCGAATACCAGTTTATATTGACATTAAAATGAATGTAGGTACTGCTTTAAAATTGGTATTTGTAATGGCAAACACTATCCATGTTGTGACTAAGTAATATTTAATAATAATACAATACAATGTACTTTTAATATAATTAGTGTAGCAAAAGTATTCTATGGCCCGCTAAACTTTTTTCAGGTTGTAGAAAGCTCCCCCGATCCGGAATGGACTCTGCTCTGGTATTTGCGCAAAAAGCTCCACTTGACCGGTACAAAGTATGGCTGCGGGGAAGGTGGCTGCGGCGCTTGCACTGTCATGGTGTCCCAGTACTTACGAAATGAAGATCATATCAAGTATCCTTTTAGTTTTGCTCTGTTTTGTAATTATTTACTATAAAACAATGTAATAAAGACAAATTGTATAGGTTATTATGACTGTTATAAACCCATCCATCTGTTGAAATGAGTAACATCTCTTATAGTATTTTGTGTAACTGATTTTTTTCCTTAATATACAACCAGACATTACGCTGTTAACGCATGCTTAACACCCGTTTGCGCAATGCATGGCTTAGCAGTCACCACAGTTGAAGGCATTGGTTCTACACATGATCGACTACATCCAGTTCAAGAGAGAATAGCGAAAGCTCATGGATCACAGTGCGGGTTTTGCACTCCTGGTATCGTAATGTCCATGTATGCATTATTAAGAAATAAAATCAAAATAGATTATAATGATCTAGAAACCGCATTGCAAGGGAACCTTTGCAGGTGTACTGGGTATAGACCTATAATTGAAGGTTTTAAAACGTTCACTGACGGATGGGAGCAAAATTATGTTAAAAATACACCGAGTTCGTGCGCCATGGGTAAAGATTGTTGCAAATTGAAGACAAAAGAAAAGACAGAAAATCGAAATCTATTTAACACATCAGAATTCCAGCCATACAGTCCCTCACAGGAACCGATATTTCCTCCAGAACTCAAAATCAAAGACGATTATACGCAACACAATTTATTATTTATAGGAGAAAACGTAACATGGATAAGACCAAAGTCGTTGCAGGATTTACTATTATTAAAGAAAGAATATACATACGGTAAAATTATTGCTGGAAATACAGAAGTAGGAATCGAGATGAAGTTTAAAAACAAAAAATATCCTGTCTTAATATCTCCTATGTTTATAAAAGAAATGAATGTTTGTGTCACCTCGAAATCTGGCGTGAAAATAGGTGCAGCTGTTTCCTTGACTGAAACAAATAATTTCTTAAGCGAAGAGATCTCAAGAAATAAAGGAAATGTCGAAATCCTCGAAGCAATACGAGATATGCTGCATTGGTTCGCTGGAAATCAAATTCGAAACGTTGCGACTATCGTAGGCAATGTGATAACAGCAAGTCCCATATCCGATTTGAATCCCATATTTTTAGCGAGTTCCTCAAAGCTTTACGTTTCAAGTTATTTAAGAGAAGAAAGAGAAATCACAATTGACACCAATTTCTTTGAAGGTTACCGTAAGGTGGCACTTAAGGAGGATGAAGTTGTCACTGCTATTGAAATTCCATTCACTAAAGAGAAACAATTCTTTAAAGCATACAAACAAGCCAGAAGAAGAGACGACGATATATCAATTGTTACAGCAGCTTTTAATGTGGTTCTGGAAGAAAACAATAATTTAATCAAAGAAGTAAAACTGTGCTTTGGTGGTATGGCACCAACCACTATTTGTGCAACGAAGTCCTCGCAAAAGATTGTTGGCATGCAATGGAATAAACAATTATTAAATGTTGTTTTTGAGTCACTTAGTGGAGAATTGGAATTAGATAATTCCGCACCGGGTGGTATGGCTGAATACCGCAAATCACTCTGTCTTAGTTTATTTTTCCGTTTTTATCTTTATGTGTCTCAAAAATTGATAAATGGGCTGACGTCATCTAAGACTGAAATTTGTGGAGTACAAGAAATACGATGTGGAGAGCCGAAAAGTTCACAATGTTTCGAAATTAAAAATAATGATAGAAAGTCATACGATACTGTCGGTCAACCAATTATTCATACTTCTGCTCTAAAGCAAGCTACTGGGGAAGCTATTTATTGTGATGATATGCCTATTATTGAAGGGGAATTGTATTTAAGCTTGATTTTCAGTGACAAATCGTTTGCAAAAATTAACACAGTGGACGCTTCTAAGGCCTTATTAGAACCTGGGGTGGTATCTTTTATTTCTGCTAAAGATTTACCAGACGAATGTAACAAAATGGGTTCCATATTTAAAGACGAGGAGATATTTTCAAGTCAAATTGTTACAAGTCGGGCTTGTGTAATTGGAGCTATTATTGCTAAATCGGAAAGTGCGGCGAGGAAAGCTAAGCAATTGGTCACTGTGACATACGAGTCCCTAGAACCAACTGTTGTATCCATTGAAGACGCAATAAAACACGAATCATTCTTTCCCGGACATCCTAAAACACTATCGAAAGGAAATATAAAGCAAGCAATTGAGAACGCAAAATACGTCCGAGAAGGATATATTAGAAGTGCAGCTCAAGAACATTTTTATTTGGAAACAATGTCAGCATTTGCAGTAAGGAAAGAAGATGAGTTGGAAATAATAGCAACTACTCAAAACCCAGCTGAAATAGCAGTAAGCGATGTATTTCTTAAATTTAATGTGCTATTTAATAAGTTTCAATGGTACTATTAAATTCAATTTTAAATTACAGCATACAGTATCTGAAACACTGCGCATACCAAATCATAAAGTCGTCGCTAAAGTAAAAAGGGTCGGCGGTGGATTTGGAGGAAAAGAAACTAGGGCAGCTGTGTTAGCTGTGCCTGTTGCCATAGCTGCATATAAATTAAAGAAGCCTGTAAGAGCTGTTTTAGATAGGGATGAAGATATGCAAGTCACGGGTTACAGGCATCCAATTCTAACAAAATATAAAGTAGCTTTCAATGATGACGGTAAAATTTCTGGTGTCATATTCGATGTTTATGCCAATGCTGGAAATTGTATGGATATATCATGTGCTGTAAGATTTTTCTCATTCTAACTCTTTTTTTTAAACGTAATAATACAAAAATAATTAGAAGATATATTTAACTATTTCAGATGATCGAGAGGGTGTTATGCCATTTGGACAATTGTTATATAATACCAAATATTGAAATTAATGCGTATTTATGCAAAACTAATCTACCACCTAATACTGCATTTCGAGGATTTGGAGCGCCAAAAGCAATGCTTGCAGCCGAGTGCATGATAAGAGATGTAGCTGCAACGTTACGTAAAGGTTATGAAGAAATAGTAAACCTTAACATGTATCAGGAAGGAGATCGCACACATTTTAACCAGGCGCTTACTTATTGCACCTTATCGAAATGTTGGAAAGAGTGTATCGAGTCTTCTAATTATTATGAAAGAAAAGCTGCAATTGAAGAATTTAATAGGTATTAAAATTACTCAACATTTATGAAATATATAGTGATAAACAAAACGAAATAATATGCCGGTATTTAAAAATGTATGTTTTTTTTAATTTCCAGATGTAATCGATGGAAAAAGAAAGGTATTTCTTTAGTTCCAACAAAATATGGCATATCATTCCAAACTGATGTTTTAAATCAAGGAGGTGCTTTACTACTTGTATATAACGATGGTTCTATTCTTTTATCTATCGGTGGAATTGAAATGGGACAAGGCCTTTTCACAAAAATGACTCAAGTCGCCTCAAAAGCACTGGGCGTGGATATTAGTAAAATACATATAAGTGAGATGGCTACCGATAAAGTTCCCAACAGTTCAGCAACAGCCGCTAGCATAAGTTCAGATCTATACGGTATGGCAATTATTGATGCTTGTAACACTATAAAACAAAGATTAGAGCCATACAGAAGACTAAATGAGGATGGTAAATGGGAGGATTGGGTTTTAGCGGCGTATTTGGATAGAGTTAGCTTATCCGCAACCGGATTTTATGCTTTGCCAAAAATTAATTATGACAGAATCACAAATTCTGGTGATCTATTTGAATATTTTACATACGGTGTTGCATGTTCTGAAGTTATAATTGATTGTCTAACGGGTGATCATCAGGTGTTGAGAACTGATATTGTTATGGATTTAGGTGAGAGTTTAAATCCAGCCATTGATATAGGTCAGATAGAAGGTGCTTTTATGCAAGGATATGGATTTTTTACGTTGGAAGAAATGTTGTTTGCACCTACTGGAGAGGTGTTAACAAAGGGTCCTGGGACATATAAAATTCCTGGTTTTTCTGACATACCCAAGGAATTTAATGTGTCTTTATTAAAAGGTGCGCCGAATCCAAGAGCTGTTTATTCTTCTAAGGTAAATATTAAGGGCATTTAAGAACATCGTAATATCTATGTTATCGTTTAGTAGACAAAAAATTATTTTGCATCATTTTGACACAGGATAGGACAATGAAAATACTAAAGACATAATAAAACAATTGAACCGATATTAAAATTGTTTTAAATTTCCAGGCTGTTGGAGAACCGCCTCTTTTCTTGGCAGCTTCGGTTTTCTTCGCTATTAAAGAGGCTATAAAAGCATACCGGGAAGAACAAGGAATATGTTCAGAATTCGTTTTAGAAGCTCCAGCGACATGTGCAAGGATCAGAATGGCGTGTGAAGATAAAATTACACAACAGGTATTTATTTTTACATAGTTGGAGTAAGCTGATAGATGTGAGATACATTTGCCAAAAAGAAGGTTAAGACTATGATTATTTTGTAGGTTGTACAAGTGTGTTTTATTAACAATAAATCCCGGTAAATAAACCATTATATTTAAGAGTATTAAATGACTAATCTGTTTTTTTTTTCTTTATATTGGAGCTTAAAACATGCTCGTATCATTTCATTGACTTTTCTGTGCTTTGCGTTAAACATTCTCTTTTTAATAACACTTCAAGGATAATGGTTAATACAAAATATATTAGGCTTTATACGACTTGTCTATTTGTTATGTAATTTATAACAGTTTAAATTTTTTAAATATATTTACCATTCGGCCTAAAACATTGATAAGATTCTTAAGTGTCAACTTGTTTGTTTCAGGTCAAGCCAACTATAAAATCGGGTGGTCAACCTTGGAATATATCGGTTTAACACAGCTAACCTTTGGTTTCTACTACCGAAACATTGATATATAAGTATATTGTCATCCCTCTCGTACTCTTTGTAAAAAGTGAGATAACAACATTTTGTTTTGATATTTCGGTAATGAAAACCCATTACATAAATAATCTTGGTGCTATTTTTACTAATCACTTCGTTACGTAAAATTAAGTTAGATTTCTAAGAGCTATTCTTAATGTGCATTGAACTTATTCAGTATATCATAAGTTCGTCAAACTAGCCGTGTTATTCTACAACATCTGTGCTAGTAGGCAGTCTGTTTTTAATAAGAAATACCAAAGATTAAAAGCAGTCTATGAAGAAGCTTTTAAAATACTCGCATTTCGATATGAATCTTTATTATAAAAATATATGGAATACAAAGTTAAAAGTAACATTGAAGTTCTAGATATGGCAAGGATCTTGTTAAATTTTGTGGCTAAGGGACATAAACTGTAAAATATAAATAAGGTTCTTCAATAAAAATGACACAAAACATTGACTGGTTGGACCAAAAGGTTGACGATCGTCTAGCCACCGGTTTTGTTAAAATGTAAATCCCGAGTACAAACCGGTCGGGTAACTTCAATTAGTATTTCTACCATAGATTCTAAGGTTGTGAAAGATTATGTAATTGTTACATCAAAACATCTACGTCACAATATATTAAGTTCATATTAATAAACAGGATTACTGAAAATATTTGTATACGTTAACTCTACGGAAATATTTTATTAAAGGATTAAAATTTTCTACTTATATATCTTCGTTTTATTACCACAGATAAAATAATTTAAGACAACGAAAAACATTTGTCAGATGTTACATATTGTTTACTTTTTAAAGATAATTAAGTTTTATTTTGTTTCAGTTTCGTATTCTCTTTTTGTTACTTATGTATATTACTTAAAATAATACAGTAATGATAGAAATAGTAACATGTTTTTTTATAACCTTTTACTATTTAATCCAATTGTAGCAAACATAATAACTAAACTATGGTGATTTGTGATGTAGAACCTATATTTGAGGTCTGCCAATCTGCCTCAATCGCAATTCTCGAACTCGATGAATGGAGCATGTAATTAAAGATTACCTAAGCGATATTAAGCCGTTCTATTTTCAAACAACTATAAATATATACAACAAAATTTAAATACGATCTACGACTAGCATTTAACATCTCAATACTGGTATATAATTCTTTGAAGTAAATAATCTATAGAGTAACGAAAGACGAGTAAAGAAATTAAGAAGATACTCATATATAATTGTACAAATATTTAATTTATCACGCATAGTCTGTTTTCTAGATTATTGGTAAGTTGATGATGCAAGTAATGTGCGCGGGCGCACTCGAAACATGTTATCAAATTGCTCGACCGTCCCCTCTCTCGGTTGTCAGTAATAATCGGACATTTGTGGAAGTCGGACGACAGTTTTATTCCGAATAACTTTAAAAAAAACTAGTAAATTAAACAATATGGGACAACTTAATGCGGATGAGGAGAGTGATGTGTGTACAGAATTAGTTTTTTATGTGAACGGAAAGAAGGTAAGTAATCAAAGAATTATATAATTTTATATAAATAGTTAATTGTTACAAGGAAAGCGATATCTTAGGATATTTGCGTGTTAATATTAAGACATGATATAAGTGTTTGGAGTATATTATGAAATGATTAAGAACGAATTGCTTCGTCTCATGTAGGTTACAACGTAATGTTATAATTCAGTTCTATTATTTCTTAGGGTTAAAAAGTATGGTACATGATAATGTTTTTATATGCAAAACCTGATTAAAACAGGTTTACTTTTAGCTATAAAATATGAAGGGATTTATCAAAGTTAAATATAGGGTATCCACAATTTAATTATTAAAATAAAATCTGTAAACTTTCAAATATCCATAGTGATTATTTACATACTATGTCAATGTGTCTATTATCATTATTTTAACTAGGATTCTGATAGATGGATGATATGAAGGCCGGGTTTGAATTTGAACTGTCAATATTTTTTTGGAGTCTGCGTACTCTTGCTTAAAGGATTTTTTTTGTACCGACTATGGAATTTATTCTAAAACTGTATAAAAATTATGTGCAACTTCATAAAAATAGTACGAAACTTGCAAGTAATTCGATAACTGTTTCTTATTAACTCATCATGCAATTAGGTCCGCAATTGCTTCTCGGGTCAAGGACAGATAGTAACGATTACATAGTTTCTTATAATTCTTAACGGTCTCTTCCTCAACAAAAGAACAAAATGACTTTTGATTAGCTATAGCAATCGTTACCTATTTCATATTAACCGTCTCATTGCTAATTGGTTATATTGATGAATCTCAATGCAAGCAACAATTTTTCTGTAAGTGAAACACGGCGAAGGTTCCTGACTGTACTTATCTCTATGATATACCCAGTGAAGACAAAAAGCAGAGGTGGTTTTAAAACAGCTTGTATGAGATAAAAGCGTAAGATGACCGCGAAATGTTTTTCTTTGCTTTCACAAGAGAGTTACCGATATGTGTTATCATTGAATAGATATAAAAAAACTCGTTATTGGCGTAACAGTGAACGCTGATATTATGTTCATTCTTATGCTAGTTTCACACGAGGCACAGAAGTTAACATTGCAGTACTACTGGTATTTGAACGCAAACTTTATTTCAAAACAGAACAGTTCTATCTCGGCGTTCTGACCTCGTGTGAACCTAGCTTTAGTGTAGGTGACACAAGTACACGAATGTTTCATCATTATATGCGTAGTTCTCTTATGATTTGATTACAGCGGACCAATGTTTGCTGCGGCTGCCGACCCTGGCAATACTGACCTCTTTGCCCTTCTTGTCATTATATTACGTATTTTGTTTGTCGCAAACTGACTTCTTATCTTTGTGATATTAACAAATGCTACTATTCTAAAATATTTCAGTTAAATAATTTCACAGTTCCAATTATAATCTTTGTGTATCTTTTACTAAGGTATCTGGGCTATAAAGCCTGAAGATTGTTGTAAATAAAAAAGGCAGTTATAAAAAAATAGCAGACTTATTGAGGCTTAGTTTGCACTTAATACCTAACTTTATTTACTACTACCGACAAACAGTTATAAAAAAATAAGTATACAAAAGCTTAGTTTGTTATCACTTTTGCACAGGTAATAGAATCAAATCCGGACCCACAATGGACACTATTATGGTACCTACGGAAGAAACTTCGCCTTACCGGGACCAAGCTAGGCTGCGCGGAAGGCGGTTGTGGGGCATGTACAGTCATGGTTTCCAAATACAACCGAAAAGAGAAAAAAGTCATGTATCCTTTTAATTCTAGAAATATTTATTACCTTTATATTAAAACTAACACTGTAAAAACTTGTATCTTTGAATCACTGTTATTTGTATTTAGAAATATCATCATAAATGTGTTTTTTTTTAATAAGGACCTTTAACTCACATGCGCAGTCATTTAGCGATCAACGCGTGTTTGGCGCCAGTGTGCGCGATGCATGGTTTAGCCGTCACCACCGTTGAAGGAATTGGTTCGACAAAAACAAGGTTACACGCAGTTCAAGAAAGATTAGCCAAAGCACACGGCTCCCAGTGTGGATTTTGCACACCAGGCATTGTCATGTCTATGTACGCTTTACTTAGAAGTTCTGAGAAAATAAATTATTCCGATATGGAAGTGGCATTACAAGGCAATTTGTGCAGATGCACCGGTTATCGGGCTATAATAGAAGGTTACAAAACATTCATAGAAGATTGGGAAAGTCAACGTGTAACCGTAAATGGAACATCTAAAAGTAATGGAGTATGCACTATGGGCGAGGCATGTTGTAAAAATAAGACTGATACATCTGAAGATAAAAGTGAAACAAAATATATTTTCGATAAATCATCATTCTTGCCATACGACTCTAGTCAAGAACCAATTTTCCCTCCAGAATTGAAACTATTCCCATCATACGACGAACAATTTTTAGTCTATCGTGGTACAAGCACAACATGGTACAGACCGACCGATTTAAATACACTTTTAAAACTCAAAGAACAGTATCCCGAAGCAAAAATAGTAGTCGGCAACACAGAGGTCGGCGTTGAAGTGAAATTCAAACATCTCGTCTATCCGGTAATAATAATGCCAAATTGTGTACCTGAAATTAATTCCATAGAGGAATCTAATACAGGACTAATTGTAGGAGCAGCTGTGACACTAATGGATCTAGAAAACGCTTGCGATAACTATATTAAAACGTTGCCTCAATACAAAACTAGATCTTTAGTCACAATTAAAGATATGTTGTACTGGTTTGCTGGTAAACAAATACGCAACGTTGCTGCTATAGGTGGAAACATTATGACCGGCAGTCCAATATCTGATTTGAATCCCATTTTAATGTCGATGAAGGTTAAATTAAATCTTTTAAGTAAACAAGGTGGTCGACGTTCTGTGCTTATGGATGAAAACTTTTTCACTGGTTATCGAAGAAATGTTGTTAAACCCAATGAGGTATTAATGTCCATTGAAATACCTTTCACAACTAGATATCAATATGTAAAGGCATATAAACAAGCGAAACGACGAGAAGATGATATATCTATTGTCACAGCAGCTATAAACGTGGAGTTCGAGGCTAACAGTGATATTATAAAGAATATTAATATGGCATTTGGAGGTATGGCTCCAGTAACAAAAATAGCTACGAAATCTAATCAGTCTTTAGTCGGCATGAAATGGGATGAAGTAATGCTTGAAAAGGCATACACATACCTTTTAGAAGAATTACCCCTGAATCCATCAGCACCTGGTGGTAACATATTATACAGAAGGGCTTTGACGATGAGTTTATTTTTAAAAGCATATTTAGCAATCGGTAAACATATGTCGCAGGATTATCTACAAAATGAAATTGTTGAGCCGTACTACAGTAGTGGCGCTGACCAATTTCATGGTCAGGTGCCAAAGAGCGCGCAATATTTCGAATTGGTTGGTGATAAGCAACTCAAAAGCGATGCTGTTGGGCGACCCATACCACATATGTCTGCATTGAAACAAGTCACCGGTGAAGCTATTTATTGCGACGACATGCCCTCTGTAGAAGGAGAATTGTATTTAGCTTTCATTTTGAGCACAAAAGCTCATGCCAAATTGAAATTAGTAGATCCACAAAAAGCATTACAACAACCAGGTGTTGTTGCATTTTTCTCAGCTAAAGATTTGACTACAGAACAAAACACAATCGGTCCTATATTTCACGATGAAGAATTGTTCGCCACAGAGAAAGTTATAAGTCAAGGCCAGACGATTGGTGCCATCGTGGCGGAAGATCAAGCAACGGCTCAAGCTGCAGCGAGAAAAGTGCATGTTGAATATGAGGAATTGCAGCCTATCATTATTACCATTGAAGATGCTATAAAACACAATTCGTTCTACAAACAATTCCCTAAAACATTACGAAAAGGCGATGTAAAATTGGCTTTCGATGACCCAAATAATGTTATTGTAGAAGGAGAATGTAGAATAGGTGGCCAAGAACATTTTTACTTGGAAACACACGCTGCATTCGCTGTACCCAAAAGAGAAGACGATGAACTGGAGATATTTTGTTCCAGCCAACATCCATCCGAAATAGCGGTACGATTTTATTCTAATTTGATCTAGTCATATTATTCTAATGAAATTTTAGGTTATATTAATCTTAATTGAGTTTTGTGATCAAATACCTTTATATCTTTCAGAAATTAGCAAGTCACGTTTTACACGTTCCTATGAACAGAATTGTGGCACGTGTAAAACGAATGGGCGGAGGATTTGGCGGCAAAGAATCTAGAGGTATTTTGACTTCGCTGCCTGTGGCCTTTGCCGCTCACAAACTTAACAGACCGGTGAGGTGTATGTTAGATCGTGATGAAGATATGCAAATGACCGGAACAAGACATCCCTTCTTAATAAAATACAAAGTCGCTGCAACCAAAGAAGGGAAATTAATGGGAGCCATTGTTAATATTTACAATAATGGTGGATATTCAATTGATTTATCTGGTCCAGTAAGTTAAAATGTATTTTATATAATATATAAGTTTTATGTAAATGTTATGTGCTGAACAAAATTTCATTACTATACTCAAATGATTTTTATAGGTAGTCGAACGTGCGATGTTCCATTTTGAAAACGCTTATTATATACCAAACGTAGAAGTAACAGGGCATGTTTGTAAAACAAACCTCCCTTCAAACACAGCGTTTAGAGGTTTCGGCGGACCTCAAGGAATGTTTGGTGCCGAAAATATGCTAAGAGATGTAGCTCAAAAATTAGGAAGAAACATCGAAGAAGTAATGAAAATGAATTTATATCGAGAGAACTTAACAACTCATTACAATCAAGTTCTCACACATTGTACGTTACAAAGATGTTGGGATGAATGTGTTGAAAAAAGCAACTTCACGGAAAGAAAGAAGGCGGTAGAAAACTTCAACAAGTATGTTCGTTGAAATATTACTTTTGATCTAGAATTATTCCTACAAAAATTTTTTGATATTTCTTAAATACATCAAAGTATCTTTTGAATGTTTTATAGATACATATAATATAAATAGTGTTTGTATTGAGAAATATTTAAAGATAATAACGACTTATATGTTATCTTGTTGTTAGGGATCCTTTATCAACGAGAGATATACCGGTCTTTGTTCACATTGAAATATCATCTCTAGTATAATTATACGTCTTAAATGCAGACTGGTCTACGGATACCAATAACTACTAATTATATAGCTTCTAGTAATCAGGAGGGGGTTCGAATTTATCTATATTTTATATTACAGACAACATCGATGGAGGAAACGTGGTATGTCTATAATACCAACAAAATTCGGTATCGCATTCACTGAAAAACTCTTGAACCAAGCCGGAGCCCTCCTCATCGTTTACGTCGATGGATCCGTTTTGCTGTCACATGGAGGTACAGAAATGGGACAAGGTTTGCACACGAAAATGATACAAGTGGCATCCCGAGCACTTGGTATAGATGTGTCCAAAATACATATAACTGAGACTGCCACTGACAAAGTACCGAATACCTCTGCTACGGCGGCGAGCGCGGGATCCGATCTCAACGGTATGGCCGTATTAGAGGCTTGCGAGAAGCTAATGAAACGACTCCAGCCGTACAAAGAGAAAAATCCAAATGGAAAATGGGAAGAGTGGATCTCAGCAGCTTACGTAGACCGTGTCAGTTTATCGGCTACCGGTTTCCACGCAACTCCGGACATCGGATTCGATTTTAAGAATAATTCGGGGAAACCTTTCAACTATTTCACTTACGGTGTTGCCTGCGCTGAAGTCGAAGTGGATTGCCTAAGCGGCGACCATCAGGTGATAAGGACGGATATTGTCATGGACTTGGGTGAGAGTATCAATCCGGCTATAGATATCGGTCAGATTGAAGGTGCCTTCATACAAGGTTACGGTTTGTTCACTATGGAGGAACTGATCTACTCACCGACGGGTACGTTGTACTCGCGAGGGCCGGGCGCCTACAAGATCCCTGGATTTGGCGATATCCCGCAGGAATTCAATGTGTCGCTGCTCAAGGGCGCTCCCAACCCTCGGGCCGTGTACTCATCTAAAGTAAGTTTAGCAAATTATATATACGTTACTGGAGAGTTCTACATCGTAAGACAACCAACGTTATTTTTGCCATTAAAGAAAACCGGTAAAATATTCTAGAAGTGATTTTTTTTAATCCTTTTATATTAAAGTTCTGAATTATATACTCGTTTATTGTATTGTATATTTCTAGGCCGTGGGTGAGCCGCCGTTGTTCCTGGCGTGTTCCGTGTTCTTCGCTATCAAGGAGGCTATAAAGGCGGCGCGCGTTGACGCCGGCGTCTGCCCAGACTTCAAGCTGGACGCGCCCGCCACATCCGCGAGGATACGCATGGCATGCGAAGATCATATCACTAAAAAGGTAATTTTATTTATTCATAGTTCAGGAACTTTTGGAATAATGTGAATTACCTGTGGTCAGGTTTATAGTCAGAGGTGCAGAAATTGCCTATGCGTTCTGCCAGATTATGTTCTACATCTATGCCAAATTTTAGAGATTCGTTAAGCCCTTCTGGAGGGACCTTCTAACAAACATCTAGCCAAATATCCAAACTTTCGCATTCCTAATATTAGTAAGAAAATATATATTTCGAAATGTAATAAATAATTGAGTTCTGTCAATTACCATCACTCTATACTGGACTGATTGATAGTTGTAGACCATTTGGCTCCGGAACATGCAAAATTTTGCCTTCTTCAATTTTCTATATTCTGTAGTGGGCACTCTAAAAATTTTAATAATCTACAAATGGATGCATAACTAATTATTCAGATTAAAGAAAGGTACCTTTGTTTGATTACAGATACCAGTACCGGATCCAGAAAGCTTCGTACCTTGGAATGTTGTGCCATAAAATATCAACTGTCATATTAATTTTAAGGTTATTTTATATTAATGCAGTTAAGTTTTCGTGTATTCAAAAAAGATGAATTAAAATAAATTCATTGAATAAAATTATTTATTTTACAATTATTTATCCTATATATAAGCAATCAACCAATAGAGTAATTTTTAAATTATAAAAATACATATAAATTCCCAGTCGACATATCAACTAAGTACTGTTATGGTAATTATTGCGTTTATATCGCAGATAACTTTTACTATGGACCACTTTTTAATTATTATAATATATTTTTTACTTGTAAAA
Source organism: Papilio xuthus (assembly GCF_000836235.2). Taxonomy (NCBI): domain Eukaryota; kingdom Metazoa; phylum Arthropoda; class Insecta; order Lepidoptera; family Papilionidae; genus Papilio; species Papilio xuthus. The sequence goes on along the minus strand of NW_013529697.1, from coordinate 4,317,464 downwards.
GTAATTTTTAAGAATTAAAACATTCAATAAAATAAAAAAGAAAATTTAAGATTAGAACAATTGTTCTATGTGAAGTTATAATAAATAGTGGAAGATAAATCAGATACAAAAACCTGTGATACATAACAGTAAGGAAGTAGTTTGGATTTAGACATTAAATGGTATGAATTTTCTAATAAAATTTATTTAGAAAATTAATACTGTAAGAGAGAGTGAGAGAGATATACTGAAAAAAACTGACTTGTATAGGAACATATATAAATAAAAAGGAGTATCGTGTCAACGTTAATTCTGTACATAAAATAAATCTAATATTTTTTATTTGCCTTTTGAATATTTTTTGCTACTAACTCCTTGTCTATATTTACAATGGCAGTATCAAGGAGTAGAATGATTTTAGGATGATGAATGATTTTTTTTTTAATTTTAGAAATTTATTTTTCAAGCCAACGCAACAAAAAAAAATATTTTTTTGGCTCCAATAATTTTGACTAAGATTGAAAAATTGTTTTTTTCATAACAATTTTACGATTTTTATTAAAACATTATTTCATTCGTTTTATTTCACCGACAATTAACATTTTGGCCTTTTTATTAATAAAGGACAGATTTCTACATCAGACTAAATTCGTTTCACTTATCCGATTCCGAGGAACATCCGGATCCCGAACTCGGTCCTGTAAGAAATAGCAAAATATTAAATTAAATTAATTATATTTCAGTAATAAATCATTAAAATAATTCTCAGTCTTAATAATAAATAAAAATCGTATGTAATCCCTTTTATTAAAAGTTTTATAAAAGGGATCTTGCTAACTTCACATCTGGATGTCATTAAGAGAGTTTCTAAATATAGATTCAGTGGCATTAAGAATCAAGTAGTCTCGCATAGAATTTAATTCAATATGAGAAATCTACACTAAGCGAGTGCATTAGTGATCACTGAACGACTTTGAGAGTGACTAAGTGCATGGTACCGGATCGGCTGGAGTATCTGGTACGTCGCCTCGGCTGACGTGGTGGTGCGCGCGGCTGCCGCGTGGGGCTGTCAGAGTTGTACTCCGTCTCCGTGTCTGCGGGGCCATTGCGTGCTCGCGACCCACGACCCTCTGTATACCTGGAACATAACCGTTATTTTACAACAAACAATGTGTTTTAAATATTTTATATCTTCATCATCATCCGCCCAATTTACGACTCCATCGGCTCCGAGCCTACCCTAAGTTAGGGGTGATTAGGCCATACTTAATCACGTCGAACAAATGTACGTATATAAGTCGAAAAAGATGTTGGTACATTGCGGAATTGGAACCCGGGACCTGCAGATTACAAGTGAAGTTTTATTCCCTGAGTGACCGACGCTCTATTTAATATCTTCATGCATCAGTATTTAAAAAATTGCTCTTCATCGCACTGGAGAGAGAAAAAGAGTGTGTGTGTCTGTGTGAGAAAGACAGAGAGAGATGCAGTTTGTAAGTCTCCTATTTGAAGAATGTAACAATAGTAGAAGCTGACCTGTCTCTCGATCGTCTCCTGCGCGGCGAGTAGGGCGAGCGGCGGGAGCGCGGCGAGTAGCGACTGTCGGGCGAGTAGCGCACCGTCTCGGGCGAGTAGCGACTCTCGGGCGAGTATCTACTTTCGGGCGAATACCGACTCTCCGGAGAGTATCGTCGGTCGTTGTATCTAAAACATCACATCATTCAGAATTGATGTAGAAAAATACTAAAATAAACGTTATTTAAACATTACAAGAACTTAAATATCTAGCGACCTTTTCATAGGAATTTTGCAGTTACATGCCTTTTTGTACAATTTATGAATAATGTATTTATTCCTGTCGGTATTAAGATGTGTCTCAGACTTCCAATGAGTATCGCAAATAGTTTGTAGTGATAGTGAGGTGGTAAGGGGCGTACCTCGGTGGGTGTGGCGAGGGCAGGCGGCCTAGCGGCGGTGGGCGGGGCAGCGGCGGCAGCAGCGGCGGCAGGAACGCCAGCGGCGGCAGTGGTGGTGGCATCACACCGCTGTCCACGCCATCTAGCGGGGAAGACACTTCTGCAAGAAAAATATTTCATTACAGTAAGCATGCACAAAACAATGTTAATACAATTGCTAAAAGAGTAATTTACGAGGCTTATAAAATAAAATAAGACCGGATATTTCATGAAAGTCGCAAGTCACAAGACAGTCAGACACAAACATGAAAAAAATGGATTTTCGTTAAATGGTAAAGCAAATATATCACAAGCACAAAATATATTTTAATTCGATATTACATAAAGACACACCAATTTCATTAAATAGCTGTCGCCCGCGACTCCCTCCGAACAAATTAAAAAAAATGAATTAGTACCCTCTGTGTTCTTCCAGACTATCTTCTATATTTGTGCCCAAAATTTCAACAAGATCCATGCAGTCGTTCTGGAGATCCAAACAAACATCCATCCATACATCCAAACATTCACATTTATAAGAATATAGTTGTAAGAAGTACTGACGTGCATGCGGCGAGGCAGCTCCATCAGCAGTACTGAGGGAGGCGAGCTTGCGACGTAGCGCGGCCGCGTCGTCTCGTGCCGCGTCCGCGTCGCGTCGTGCGGCGCGCGCCTCCAGCCAGGCGGCGTGCACGCGCGCCTCCATCTCGCTCACAGCCGTGCGACGTGTCGACTCCGCCTCCGCTAGCTCCAGTGTTAACGCGTCGCATTTCTCTCTGAAAAAGTATTTTATATCTTATTAACAGCCTGCCAAGGTTTATTGTTGCGAAACAAAAAAATTTCGAATGAATGTAAACTTCCCAGGTACTATAGTACATCGATTTTGTCATATATGACAAAATCGAAGTCAAAATATTGTTAAGAATAAATTTATTAAAACCTATACACATTTACTCTATAGAAATAGATCTTGAGTCATTATTTAACTATATTTGTATATCACTTCATTTACTTACTTAAACCTTTGTAATTCTTGTTGAAGAAGTTCAATCTTCTCAACGGTACTTGCGGACTCGCCTTGTTTGCTCAACCATAATGACTCTTTGGCATTTAATTCCCTGTAAGAAAATCATAACAATTTAGTAACAATTATTGGAGAACAAATTCATCTAATTTTTTGCAGAGTTAACTTTTTTTTATTCAATTTTATGGTCAATTTGACCATAGATTTTGCTAGTATTATAAAAAGCTTACTTCATCAGTTCACTTTCTCTCTCCTGGAAGTATTTGCCGAGAACTTCAAGCCTGGTGAGCGCCTCAGCCGCCTGCTGACTGGAAGTACTGTATGATTCTTGAGTTGTCTTCAGCTCTTCTGCAAGACGGACTCTCTCTTTATGTTCTATCTGAAAAAAATATCTTATATTTATTTATTTTTCATATACTTATTCTTCACATAAAATAATTACAAAGTAAATATTAAGATCCATTATTTTAAATTATGGCATATAACTTTACACATAATAAAAATATAAATTTGAATACAATTTTGAAAACAACAATTTGATTTAAATTACCTCATATTTACTCAAATATGACTGTCTTTCCTCCAAAGCTTTAGATAGTTTAGCTTTTATCTCCGTATGGTCAATTAATGTTGCAGCATCCACATCTGATGGTGTTCCACTCTTAAGTTCTTTTATAGCATCCTGAAATAAATACAATAAATCTTGCTAATAATAAGTACCAATACTTTTTCTATATTCCAGACATTTGAGTTCTATCAGCTCTCATGGTTTTAGAAAATTCCTTTATTTAAGTTAACAGATTCACTGTGACCGAATCGCCTGGCAAGATAACTATAAAAAAATCGTCTTAGCATGGAATCTTACTTAATATAATATTATAAATGCGAATGTTTTGATGGATGTTTGTTTGAAAGTATCTCCGGAACGGCTTAACAGATCTTGATGAAATTTGGCACAGGTGTAGAATATACACATACACACATAGGCTGCTCACTAAGTTTTGTTTTGATTCCGCGCAAACGGAGTCGCGGGCAATACCTAGTGTGTTAGTAAATATTATTGTAGTATAAGAAGTAATTACCTTCAGAGCTTCAATTTCGTGTTTTTGTAATTCAATAGTATTGTTAGCGTCAGATAATTTCTTATTCATTTCTTCAAACTGTTTCTTTTGCTTTTTGAATTCCTCTAATGAAGTTTCAGCTGAGACGAATTTCAATTGGAAATTGTCCCTTTCTCTACTCACTGATATTAATTCTTCTTCAAAAGCTTGGATTTTTCCTATATTTTAAATAAAACAACAATAAAAATATCTTACTAATATTATAAATGCGAATGTTTAGATGGATGGATGTTTGTTTGATGGTATTTCTGGAGTTGTTGAACTGATCTAACAGAAATTTGGCATAGATATAGAACATAGTCTGGGAGAACACATAAGCTACTTATTTTTTTTAATTCCGTTCGGATGGAGTTGAGGGTGACAGTCAGTTTTAAATAAATAGATTTTTTTACAAAGAGAACATATGGACAATTCTGTGATATGGGCGGATAGAAATTAGCATGAAAATTATATTACTTTCTTTGAAATGTGAAAGTATTCTACATTCTTACAAATTTCTGTTTTGTTCCAATGCATTCCACAATCAACAAATAATAATACTTATAGTTAGTACATAAAAAGATACAAACAGTATAATATATTTGCTTTTACCATTTAACTCCGCAATTTGTTCCTCAGCATGATCTCTCTCAGCTAAAAGTTCACTTAAAGTATTTTCTACTTCACCCAAAGTATTCTGTAACTCTCCGGCAGTATTCTCTGATACTCGAAGCAGTTTCTCATTGTCGTCCAAAGAGTTTCGTAATCTATCGTTTTGTGCATTCAGTTCATTAATTTCTTCTTTCAATGATTTCACCATATCGTCCATACCAAATGAATTGTCTTCGATACCAGTTAACTTGTTCTTCGTAGTTGCAAGTTCCTCTTTAAGGATCTCACACTCCTGTAACAAAATACTTTGAAATAAATTTATTTTCACAAATCAATCTAACACAAATTATTTGTAGTATTTTCCCGTAATTTTACTTCTTACTATTATTATAAATGCGAAAGTTTAGATAGATGTTTGTTAGACGGTAACTCCGGAACAGCTACATGGATCTTGCTGAAATTCAGCATAAATATAGAACACAGTCTAATAGGAAGAACACATAGGCTACTAATAATTTTTTTTAACTCAGTGCTAGTGAACTATATTTATTTGTTTACCTTTGTGCTAAATAAGAGGTCCCTTTGCAGTGAATTGATTGTACCAATAAGTTTACCATCTTGCCTTTTATTTTCAATATAATAATATCCCAAAGTAAATAAGAGCACAGCACCGGCAGTTGTTAAGAGGAATGTTAGCAATCTATGTTTTTGACTGAAACTTTCACCATCACAATATTCATCGGTAAAACATGTTTCTCCTGAAAATACAAATAATGTAAAATTATGTTCTAACTTAATCAGTAATATGGAATGATATTTGCATCTTTTTATTTCATAAATTAATCAAGCAATCTTACTAATATTGCAATTACTATTACTATAATACTAATATTATAAATGCATATGTTTAGATGGATGGATGTTTGTTTGAAGTTATCTCAATGGATCTCACTGAAATTTGGCATAGATGTAGAGCATAGTCTGGAAGAACATATAAGCCACTTATTAATTTATTTTTTTAAATTCCCTGCGGACGACAGTTAGTACCATATATTTATGTAGAAGTATACATTTACTATAATATAATAAAAAAATTACCTGCAGATGCAAATATTGCTTTTGTTTGCTCATTGGTCCCCATAACATTATTATAAGTAGATACTATATACTTCATTATTGAAAACTCTTTTTCTACCTCCGGCTGAGGATTCTCCGGATTAAATAAGTTTTCATAATGTGGCGGCACCTCAGTTGTAGTGGGCCATAAGCTAGCTACCGTTGAGTAGACATCTGATATTATACTTTGACTATTGTCTTCATTTGCATCGGGACTTTCGGTTGACATTGTGTACAACTCTTCAATTGTAATTTGTGGTGGTGTACTTTCAGTTTGTGGTGTATTTAATGCTGAGATAGTTGTACTATCTGAATTCTCTGAGGAAGGTAATGAAGAAACGACTTCATCGGTAAGAATATTAGGTTCAGTTGTTGTTTCTTCAATTGTTTGAATATTTGGTGGGGTTATGTTATTATCAAATTCTGTGGAAGTATCTACATGTATAGCTTCAATTGTTGCCGCTGGTATTGTACCTAAATTTGAAGGTACATGAGGTTGTGGATTTTGTAAATTGTTTAAAATATCATGTTGAGGAAGATTATTAATTTTGTTATCTATGTTATAAGGAATTTCAGGTTCAGCAGGTTTCTGTATAGACTCAATGTAAGTGTTTAACGGCACATTATTTTCTTCAACCTTTGGTGAATTATTTTCCACATTTTCTATATTTGTGGAAGGAATAATATTTTGTTCAATATCTTTTGGTACTTCTTGTGAAGGCAAAGTTTGTGGAATAATTATATTTTCTATTGGTTTTTCAGTATGGGTATCCACGTTTATATTTTCACTAGATTCAGAATCTTGTTCTTGTGATGGAAAGTTTTCAGAAATGGAATTCAAAGTTTCTATACTAATGTTTGAATTATTTTGTTCTACTTCCTCTATGTTATCATTATTTAAAGGTGTGGCAATACTTGGGACTTCTGATTCCTGTGTTGATGATATTGTTTCTGGTATTTCTGTACTTATTTCAGCAGATTCAAGGTTTTTTTCAGTCTCTATATTTACATTATCAATAGTTTCAGTAGTTATTTTCTTATTCTCTTCAACATCTTGTACATTTTTTTCTTGAGTATTAGAATTAAGTAATACATTTTCTATAGAACTATTTACTTGTTCATTAGGATCTATATTTTCTATTATTTTATTGTCATTATTACTTATAGAATTTTCTTGAACAATCAATGTATCACTTGCAACATTATCTATTACAGGATTGTTATCTACAATTGTGGCTGTTTCAGTATTAACAGAATCAGAAATGATACTATGATTTTCAGATTGGGCTGAATCATTATTATTTTCACTATCTATATTTTGAGTTTCAATTGCACTTAATGGAAGTATAGAACTTTCTGTGGTTATACTAGCAGGTTGCTCTGTAACACTTTCCTCTTGATTACTTGTGGCTTCCGTTGTAAAAATGGTTGTGCCTTCAAATACTTCATGTGGTTGTTGCACTTTATCTGGTTGGAGGTTTTCTTTGACATTTTTTTCAATTGGTACTAAAAATGTTGGATTTCTTTCAATAATCTTTGTTTCCCTTAAAAACCTCGAGCTCACGAATCCCGTTTTGCCATTAATTTTAGCATACCACAAATCGGGGTTACTACCAGCTGATTTCATATACACTAAGGCCTCTGAATTGGCTCGAAATGATATAAGATCTGGATCGCCGCTATTGTACGTTAGAAGTGTTTTTGCTTTAGATATGGGCTCTGAAAATATTTAAATAAGTTTAACATATATTTCACAGCCTATTCTTACTAGAAATGTCATGTTTCCAAAAACTTACCGCTGCATTTTTCATTTGCACATATAACTTTGTCTGGTAGTCTACATTGAAATAAAGATACTAGTAACATAAACACATAAAATTGGAAAACGATCATATTTGCATTTTATTTAATATTATATTAACTATGGAATTCATGAAATTTCTCAAGAATCAAACATTAGGCCACATCATCTGTCAAGTTGCTCCGACAGACTCGTTTCGTTTTACGCAGAACGTTACACGCAACGCAAAGTGGTGGCAGCCGCATTTATGCAAAGAGTATATAAAATAGCAAATATATATAGAAAATAGCAAATATATTTATTAAAAATAGCGCTTGTAAAATAACAGTGGTTTTGCAAAATGTACTATAAAATATCTTAATATCAATTAATAAATAAGAGCGCAACAATGGTTACGAGCAAATCGTGAGCGTCCCCCTTTTGTAGTTTGCCTAGGCAAATTGTAAAAACTCGTCGATTTGCATATGAATGCATTCATTAGAAAAGTGACGCATATTTGCCTATTACTAAAATTACAATATAATTTTATTATTATAAATTTTATTCCAGTATAAAATCCCGTTTCAAAATATATAAAATCGATTGAAGCAAGTTTAGATTAACGAATTCATTAGCTTCCGCATTGTATTGAAAGTTCATTAGATCGTTAAATACACTCTTGTTTGTTACAGCCCCTAAGAGGCTTAAAAACCCCTATAGCAGGAAATTGGATTGCTCATTGGACTGATTATAAGTATTCCTATAGCCAATCCAACTATTCGATGATTTAACTTAAAAGATATTTTAGTTTTAAAGTTTCTAATTTCAATACTATTTAACATCGTGTTAATGCTATATTGAAAATGCGTTTATTAATTTATTAACCTATAGGTACCTGAATAAAAACTATTTAAATAAAAACCTTTGTTTGAAAAAAAGAACAACAAATCAATTTTCATTTCATATAATGACAATTTATCACGATAAAAAGTCACATTTGACACCAAAAAATGTCTATAAAATCCGAGATATCTTTAATACAATTGTCTAAACAAATCCCTTTTAATATTGGTAAGTAGCAGTGTTTATAAAAATATTCAATGAGTTATTTTTTACTTAGAAATGGGCAAAGAGTGCAAAAGGTAACTCAAAAACGTGGACGATAGAGTACCATGAAAATACTGCAAATTATATTAAGTTTACAGAAAATACTTTGCGCCTTTTGTCAACTTGATTGATTTTTAATATTTCAGATGATGCTTTAAAACAACAGTTATGTTTTGGCGAAACACTAATAATCAGTTGTGGACACATTGAAGGAAAATCGTATGACATATTATCGGATTCAGAATGTTCCACTTCCGAAACTTCGGTCAGTGAAGAAACCGATAAGGTTAGGTATATTAAGCCTTTGGAACCGAAGGAAGAAGTTGAAGAGAAAGCTTCTAAACATTCCAGCGACGAAGATAATGATTTTCATTTTTACTTTTTCCCGGATTGTAGCAAACCTGTTCCTTCCAGAGACAGCAAAAGTAGTCTTATTATTAAAGATGGTATGCCACATATAAATCGAAGAAATGTCCACCAAGATAATTGCAGCTGTGAGGTTGATCCAAAAGGTCGATGTAAATGTATGGTTGAAATACCCTGTCTTTGCGGCGCCGAAGAAAAATCAGAATGTGTGTGTGCTGCATTAGAAAATATATGTGTTTGCAATGAAACAAAACCAGACATTAAATGTTCTTGTAAAAACGCTGAAATATGTACCTGCATGGAAGACAAATGTCGTTTAATTTGCACTTGCGATAAAATTGATAAACCATGTATTTGCAACAGAGATAAGTTTCCACGGCCCACTTGTATTTGTAAACATAAACCCGTGACGTACGATTATTCAGTTCCTTCAGAAATACCAGGCGAAAGCGTTATTGAGGAATCAACTAAAACAACTAAATCTTCCTGTGATTGCCAAAAATCAAAACCATCTGAACCAGGGGTAGAAGAAGAGATTTCATGTGTGTGTGATCGAAAAGCACAGGGAAAAAGCGGTTTAAGTTGTTCTTCAACATGCCAAAACCCTCAAGATTGTTCTTGTAATCGTAATTTAGACGATACTTGTGCATGTTTTCCCGACACTAAAATTTGTAAATGCGGGAATCCAGAGAATTGTAAATGTTTTCATATTTGTGAATGTACACCGCCTTGTATATGTGACATTGAAAGTAAAAAACAAATTGAATGTACTTGTATAAAATCGGGTGGCGGTGTCGATCAAGGTGAAGTTAAGAAATTAAAGAAAGTACGAGCAGGAAAACATGGATACCGCTGGTGTCATGATGTCGATCCACGACACACATATTTCGATTATGCTTACGGAAGACATGACAAAATTGTTCATAAAGAGGTGGAAGAACCGAAAGTAGTAATAACTGACATGAAAGGACAAAAAGAAACCGGAAGTGATGATAGTGAAAAACCAAATATACCAAGTTATAGGAGAAAGACAAAAAAATTATCTCTTGACTGCTGTAGTGCTGTTGGAGGTACAAATCTTATGAACATATTATTTTCCTTCGTTCGTTTGTTCCAGCCATGTTACACCCACTGCTGGGCATAAGCGTAGACCAAAGATCGCCACGATGTTCGGTCCTGTGCTACCTGCATGGAGGATACTCCCAGGATTATTTTATAGGGACAATATTAGTTCTGCTTTGTTGATTCAACATTTTTTGTAGGTATAACTATCAATGTTGAGACACTCGGAGAAGACAAGGGTAAATTCCTGGTTCAGGTAGTATCACATTCATCTAGAGAAGCTGCGAAGACGGGCTCTAAAATTGTTAGTATCGTTGATTGTAAGCTGCATACACTAGAAGAAAACAGGACCGAGTAAGGATATTACGATCTCGTTACGTATAAGTGTTAAGTATCCGTCAACAAAATGGTATCCTGTCATATTTTAATCATCCCGTATATGGGTATCAAATTATAGGATTTGACTAGTCAAATATAATAGGTATAAGAAGGGACTGCCCTAAAAAATATTTTTACTATGATAATTGCTCTCCTAAGAATAATTAAGATGTTATAGTCTAAGTTAATTTCTTTTAAAAGGAAAATATTTTCATAGGTATATACAGAGTAGAGATAAATTTAAAGAGAAGCGAAATTATATGGCAATTTGCGAGAGCGGTTACTACAATAAAGTCACTCGTATATGTGGCGACCGTCATTTAATAAAGCGGTTTTATCATACCTTTGAAGAAGCCCATAACTTTTTGTTGGAAGGCGCTAATATCGTGCTTATGCGTTATGTGGGTCTGACTCGTTACAAAGGCTGTATTAAAACGGATACCGTTCTCATTGGCGGCGTTGTGTGTGAAAGTATTTATGTAAGTATACACATTAAGCCTTATGTGTTTCTTTATTTAACGTAATAATTTGTATTATGTAAAATATTTCTCATGCCCTTCACAAATTGATAATCAAATTGTAAAAAAAGTGCCTTCATTGTGATATTTACGTACAAAAATAAGATTTTAGTTATGGGAATAACAAAGCCACGACAATTACCAATTTATCTGTCTTGTGATATGATTCAAACAATATTGTTCTACTTATAAGTAACATTAGTAAATGAAATAAATGGTTCTATCGTAATTTTTGAATTTCAGGTTTGCCTTGGTGTGAGTAACGCAATTGTTAATAGTAAACCGTTCTTTGTGGTGAAAGTGGAACGGCATATAATAGAACCCTCCGGCTACGTTCACCAAACCCTTTTGGTTCTGTCACTTAGGGGTAAGATTCTTTGGGTTGAATCATCTGTACTTTTGAATCGGCTAAATATAAAGGTATAATAAACATAAAAACCATTGAGTACCCTTTCCGTTTTATGTTAAAAGGTTACATCGTAAGCCAGGAGTGGGCGAATAACAGTTACATTCTACATATAAATCCGTTGTTACGGATCGTTCCTGAGAAAGACGAAATAGAACGCCACGAGCCTCTGCGTGAGACTTGGCGAACCGACTTGCAATTGTTATCGGATTACCTTGACTTTAAGGTAATGACGCTAACTGCAATATCCAATTTACTGGAACAATTCTCTATACTTCAATAGTTCTGGAATGAAATACTTATAAGAATTTATATGATTAGTAACATAATAATAGACATTACTAAATGAAATATTAAAATTACATTATACTTTGGTGTGTTGCTAGGTTCCTAGTACAGAAACTATGCACCCTAAGATATTGAGTTATATTGTTATTTTATGCTTTAGAATTATTATTTCTGTTGAATAGTACATTCATTAATAATGGTTAATGACTCAGTTTGTTTATGGTTAGTTTAGTATGCCTGATGTCTGACCGCTGCATTTAGTGGTAAAGTAATTCATGGTTTTCACACGCGCTTGGTTTGTTTCGAATAAATTATACATCGCGTGGACGTGAACATTATAACATGTCTATGTATCTATAAGAGAATAAGTAATAAGAAATATTCACAACAGAACTTTAAAATCATTTTGGACATTACATAAAAAGTGAAAATTCAATATTTTAAATTTTTACTATTAAACTAAAAGTTCATCACCTGCCCTTAACTCTACGGAGGGTCGATACAGTATGTTCTACTCCACTATACATCTCTGTTAGCTGTCATTTGACTTTACCCCTTTCTTACGCATATCCTCTCACACAATCTATTCATACGTTCTTTGGTCTTCCTCTACTTTTGTAGCCCTCCACATTCAACCTCAATACTTTTTTGTTTATGTAATAATCATCACTCAGCATAACCCTAAAATACTAACTACAAACTATATATATTATACTAAAAGTGTAAGTATTTATTCCAGTCTACAAGAACTTCTGAAGGCGGACGATACGTTTCTGAGAACGGCGAGTTGACTGGTACAATCCGCGACTACTTACAAGCCGTTCTCTTGCTTCGTCCCAGCGATACTCTGCACTTCACGCGACATTACTTTGGAGCTGCACTATCTGCTCTAGACTTACCCCACAACGAATTCTTTGACTCTTCAAACAAACACGTTCGATATTTCTTCTTTGAAGATTAATTTGCTAGGATAGTTTTTTTTTAAATATGTCCAGAAAAGCTTTTTAAAATTATTAATCTTTTTACCAATTTGTTTACACTATGGAAATTGAAATAAAAAATTGCAATAGTAATTTCGGGTTTTTGAAATATTCAAGATGGCAAATTTTACAGTTACAAAGCAGCATCTTTTGATAGAAAACAAGGAAGGAAAAATTATGGATTTCTGCTAAATTCTTTACTATGAGATGATGGCAATGTTCTTGTTTTTTATTGTTGATGAATTCTAAATAATAATTTTAAATTAAAAAATAATATTGCTAAGTGAACGTAAGCGGGATTACTCGCGCAAGTTTAAATGAACTGGATGCCGGCGTCCTTCTGAGATTACGTTAATTAACATTTCCCCACACTGGGAATACCAATTATGGACTCAATATTTCTGATTTCATTTCCTAGATTCATTGCTTACAGACATTACGACGGGATTCATGTGCAAACTTTGATTAAAATGAAGAGAAATACCTTTTGCAAATTTCCTAGCAAATATCTGAGATTTCATCGTTCCATGATTTCTCTTTCAATTCCTACTTTGTCGATTACATGTTAATAAGTTTGATCCGTGTTTCTCATAGAATGTGAAATGTATCTTTATAATTTTAATGTTTTTTAAATGATTATGTTAGGCAAACGAAATTAGATACAATTTATAAATAACTAAGATAAATTTTAATAAAAAAATGTTTTTGTTATAAGTATACTAAACATAAAATTATAATTCGACTTTAATTATTTTAACATTAAAGTAATTGTATTTGATGTCTTAAATGTTCCAGCGGGCTTATTTTGTTAAAGGTAAACAAAAGGGCAAAATATAATTTGGATAAAGTGTAAATCAGATATTAGCCCTCTGTTAATAATGGCGAGACGGTGAAATTGACTGCTCCATTTTAATTAAGACTTAATAAGACGTTGGCAATTAAAATTTTGCTTTGCTTGTTAATTATCTTGAATTATATACAATCTTAACAATACTGATTTCTAAATATTAAACACAATTGATAGCAGGTTGCCTTAACATCCAGTTATTGCGTAAACTATTATACTTTCATCGCAAAAGCTTATTAAATACCCATTATTGTTTCTCTAAATTGCAACAATGGTTCTATCCCGCTCTGTTTCTTCGAACAGACAAAGATAACAATAAGCCTTCAAGATAAGAGCGAATTACTAAGCTATCGCGTACCATCTTTTGACCGCATCATCACTTTCATCAGGTGGAATCGTGGTCAAGTATTAGGTTATTCAACATAAAAAAGTTTTTGTACAAGAGTTACAGCAGTAGAAAATCACGTAATGTTCATATAAAACCTGTTTTATAGCTTATATTTAATGTAGAAATAATGACCAGAAATAAGTAAGAAGGAATAACATTCTTGTAACCTTGCGACGGTAGACGGCTCAATAATTTTGCTACTTTACGACGACACTTATACTGAAATTTAGTGACGTTTGCACACTACTGTTTGTGTATAGAAATAGAGCCCTCTTTTAAGGAATGAACAAAGATAATTTTATTAGAAGTGAGCCTATACAATTTATTCAGTCAGAATGTTTCATTCGACAATATATAAATTGGAAAACTAAAGTAATCCCCACATCATATAGAGGTAAATAAAAAGTACTTAAAATGTAACAATATATTAAATAAAACAAATAACTTTAACAATAACAAGTTTCTAATTAATTTTGGTCTGTGGGGTTTTGAAAATAATTACATAAGTTTGCGCAATTAAAATTTAAAATGGAACAGTTTTAAGGACCTCGTTGGTTGAACTTATTCAATCCAATTACGGTTCAAAAGCTGTCTGTTTGATGTTTTATAACGTTAATTTTTGTTATACGATATAACGTGTTATTCAGTTTTTTATTGCTTTTTGTTAGCTATAAATCTTTAGTAGGTACTTACATAACTACTGTTATTGTGTCTATCTTCTTAAAAAATATTGAAACACAATTCCTAAACGCAACCTTTTATTCAAAAAATAATTCACTTTTTTATTTTTTATTTCAAAGTTACTTATTTTCTCAATATTATATTGTTATTAAAAATCGAGATAAAAACGATTTTTAGAACCAGAACTGGACGAGTTGAAATTAAGGATTTTGGAAGTGAACTAGCTCAAAGAGAGAAGTTATCCGACAAACTCCTTCAGATTGTAATATTTTCAGTTTTAATTGGGAAAAGTTACGTAATTATTCACAAAACTTTAAACCTTCGGACTAAATAAACTAAAGGGACCTAAGCTATAAATTTTCCTTCGGATTATGTTTATTTAATACGTAAATGTTATTTGCATTGAGTACCGTAATAAAATATAGATATATGAATTTTTTAATATAAATATTAGGAATTCTGTGAAATTTTATGTTCAATTTTTTATCCCATCCTGCGAAATAATTCAAGTTTTTACATAATTTTCTGTTTTCTTTTATGTAATTCAAATACTAAGGGAACTGTTAACCTATCCCTTACAATACCATTAGTATACATACTCGTATATGTTGTTTTAATTAGTCTGTTTGGCTGTTTACAACAACAGGCTTATTCCCCTGTCACATTTATGATATACTAAGAAAGGGTTTTAACTTGTCTTTCTCCTGATTATTGTGTAAACAAACAAGATCAACTTGTACGTTTCCGCGTCGGCCGTAATTACATCTTTGTGGTTTAGTTTTCAACTGTTAACTAAAACAGTAAACCTCCCATTATCTTTGATGAATGAAAATAACTCAGACTTTTTACTTAACTTTTTAGTAACAGTTTATTATTGCGCTTACTAAATAAATAACAGCAAGGTAAGATTAAGTAGAAATATACTAAAAAAAAACTATGAAATATCCATTTGAACATTTAAGAGTTTCACGAAATCTCTTTCCGAAGTTTGTACATCGCGGTCGGTAACTTTATCTTCACTCTTCAGTGTGTTTTACTCTTCAAAGTATGAAGCTGAAGCTAAAATTAAAATTCGAAACAGTTATATTTCAAATTACACGTTGAATTGAGCAAAGAAACGAGTCAATACTAGTTCAGTAGGGCATCAACTAGGTTAATATTAAAAGCCTTTGACTACAACTTTGTCCGTGTAGAATTAAAAAAAAATATTGAGTAGCTCCTGGAATAATCCAGAGAATATCTGTGTTAAACATTCAGATCCGTTTAGGCATTTTGAATTACCTGTTAACCAAAATCCATCCATTCTTCTAAACCTTCGTATTTATATAGTAAGGTTTCCATTACATTTAAAAAAAATACGGACGAATTGATAACCTCCTTCTTTTTGAAGTCGGCTAACAAAAGGTAATAACCTCCTATTCTTACTTATCTTGAAATAGCTATAATATAGGCACATAACATGGAGAATTTCCTTTGCTCTTCTAGAATTTAAAAATATTGTTAATGCTTATTTTCCCCACGGCGTGGAGTAAAAGGTAACTCGAGCTTACATTATGTTTCTACTTACGGCGGAATAATTATGACTTCCACGCCTTTGTTCTTATGGCAAATGTGTTTCACCGTAAATGTGCGGAGAGAATGTTTGTAGGTATCATTTTATTTGTCATGGCTTACAAATTTAATGTTCATGTATAATATAACTAAACTAGTTGTCGCCCGTGACTCCATCCGTACGGTATTAAAACACTCAGTTATCTGTGTTCTTCCAGATGTTGTACATCTATGCCAAAATTAAGCGAGATACATATAGCCGCGCGCGATACTTTCAAACATCCATCCAAACATTCGCATTATACGCAAATACGTGGTTTTTTCTTACAAATTGTTTGTGGTTTAATTTATTTCGGACTAAATGTTATCTATACTTTAAATCTAAAGTTATATGTACAAAGTGAGATTGAATATTTTATGGCTAATTTTAACATATTTGCAGCATCTGCTGAGACCGTTTACTTGATAAGTTGAAATGTTAGTAGCAAAGTTTTGATTAGATATTCTAAGCTTAACTCAACAAAATGTATTCGGGCTACCCTTTATCGATGTTTACAAACAAGTATGACGTGTTTGGATTAATACCATGTATGACATAAATATAAATAAATCTAGTCTTAAACTCTTTTATGAAGGAAAATTTTGGTGCCGCTCTTTATCATAATATGATATGTTATTACAGATAACCTAATATGTTATTACTATGAAACGACAAATCCTATACCTTTTCCCATTCCCAATAAGTTTAATAAAGCTTTTATTTGCTATAGTTTAAATATTTGTCTCGTAATAAATAAACATAATGTATGACTACGCCTAGTGTTAGGACTATTTTATCTAACCAGGGTTCGCTTGCAACTTCATTCATGAGATTAAAAAACCTATAACATATCCGCACATCAACTATCTTCCGGTGAAAGTCCCGTCAAAATTGGCCCAGCCGTTTAGGAGATTACCCGCTAGAAACGCGCACCGACATACAAACGTTTTAAAAATTGTTACAGATAAAGAAAATTAATAACATACACGTAATTTTTTTTTCGATATTAAGCACATAAACTCCATTTTATTTTACTGTATAGACGGACAGTTCTACATAACGTAATTTATTTTAACTTAACATATAGTGTGGTATTTAACATATATTCCAATTTACTTATTTTATGGTCCACCGGACGCCAAACCCTTGAAGGCAAAGTTCCAACTATAAAGCTTTGCTTTATGTCACTTTAATATTTCAGAACGTCCCCGAACGTTGCCCAGCTTTATATTAGTGGACGACTCTGTTATTATTACATCCCAACTTGTTTTATAGTAGTTATAAACTATCCACGATCTATTTATGCAAAATTAACCTAAAAATTAACATAAATACGACTGGAACAAATAAAAAATAGAATGAAAAAATTTATGTCTATTTGATTATAAAGTTAATACATTATTATTGAAAAAATCTTTTTAATTTCTTTTTTACTTATCTAAATTAAATATTTAGGTAAAATTAGCTGTTAAATTTTCGGAAAAATACAGGCGTTTCTGCTTATCGAGTGCAGTCAGGGGCGATCGCTAGTCATAATTAAAATGTAGCAATATTACTGTAGCCACTCCTCTCTATATCTAAATAAAGTATCTATGAAGTGGAAGTTCTCAAAGAAAACTTTGGAAGTGATAAAAGTTATTCCCTATGATCGAAGTTTGCGATTCAAACGTAAGTCGAACTCGCGCCACAGAAGTTAAATAAAAATGAGATTTCAGATGAACAAGTGTTGCTTCCTTACCTTTACCTTACTGCTTTTATATCACATAGTCTAGTAGTCGATATAAAAATTTCAAATTAAACCGAAGATGTATTCAAACGGAAAACGTAATAACTATTTTTTTAATAAATTAAATGTGAGTTGAAACTTCCGAAATACTGCGTAAAAATATATTCCTATCTTTATTTTTTCAAAGGGAATGAAAGAGATATCGATATGTTTCTGTACATGTTTTGACGCTAGACATCAACGGTAATTTATCATTTCTGTTTCAATTTTGTGCAATTAATTTCCATTATATATTTGCGTAATATCATAGATATTCTCGAAAATGAAGATAAATTTTGTAATAGAATAAAAGTGAGGTATTCAGCAATAAGTTAGAGAGTTTTAGATTTATTGTTTGGTTTAGGTTTTATTGCGTGTTTATCGCTTGTAGCCGCCATTAATCTCTTTGGTCAATATGTTATGGTACATGGCGATCAATAAGCCGTCTCTAACAAAAACCGCGAAGTGTATTTCTTAACAAAAGATAACATTATTTTAGTCAATATTCTGCCACTTTTATGTACCAATTTAATAAGCGAGAAGACTAATATTATAAAGAAAGATAAAATAAAGAGATACGGCAATAAATCATTGATTAAATAGTAAAGCGCAAGGAAGAGTCATTCGGTACAAATGTTTTCAATTTCGCGGTTCAGTATAAGCGATTTAATGTAGGTAACTCGACTCACTTTTATTCTCCTGCACAAGCGGGTAGTTAGAAATCCCTCACCGCTACAGTCGGGCGCAGAGCCTGCGGGGATTAGTGCGGGGAAGGCAGTCGACAGTTGAAAGTCAGCATCGTGAGTCGACGGAAGTTGAACGGAAAATGTCACACATCGAACGTGTCGGTTTATGATTCTGCGTTCGGGTTGACAACGTCACGTCTACAAGTCGCTTATGGGAAGTGCATCGGGCGCATCAGGAGTGCAGCATTGCTGGCGCCTTTGACTATTTGATTCGACTGACACCAACAGACTGACCAGGTAAGTGCAGGCGGTGAACCGGGCATCGAGTTGGTAAGTACCACTTCATATATTTACCATATCACGCCAACCCTTGCAACGTAGTCTAAGGATGGTTGTGCCGCAGGACTAATCGTGTACTGAACAACCATGAATACATGGAACATCTAAAAGAAATATAAAATTAAGGCAAATTAAAATATAGCGCCAGATCAAAGAAATTATCAACTTAATGAAAGAAGTTTTATATTCATAGTTTTTTCTAATAGGAAACATGAGTTTCTTAGTAGAAATATAATTAAGGACTATACCACTAACTAAAGTTAGTTTAAAAAAAGTAAAGTTTGTTTTAAAGAAGCGACCTGAAGGACACTCACTAATATTGGTTTCACTAACTTACCAAACGAAAGTTAGAATGAAATTTGTTCCTAGAACTCTGTCTTTATTGATTCTTAACTTAGATAGGGACTGGTTACAATCAACTTAGTGAAACGTTGCTTAATTTATAAGTTACGTGTTGTTGTTACTTAGCCGTAGCACATATTCGCTGCGATAGCGTACCCCAAACAACTTCGTAACAGCCGACTGCTTGTTTTCATAGTTCACTCGTTAGCATATTTGCTTTGTGAATCTCTATTATAAATATTTATAATGGTCTTAGTTATGAACAGACCGCAATAAATATTAATGTACCAGAGTTTATTGCTTAACTTGCATTTTGTATTTGGACAAAAACTAAATAGTTTATTACATTTTAAATAATTTAACACTAGCGGTCGCATGCGTCCGCGCGGAATTAAAAAAAAATCTTAATTAGAAGCTTATGTTTCCAAGACTATGTTCTACTTCTATGTAAAATTTCATCAAGCCGTTGAGCGTGTCTGCTGATACCTTCTAATAGACATCCATCCATATATCCAAACATTTCCATTTATAATAGTAAGAACTGTATAAATAAGACATTTGTAAACTGCTAATAATGCTAGGAAATTGCAGTTATGGCATTGTGAATATAATTCAGATTTAAAAAAAAATCATATACTTTCGTCGTAGTCAAACTGAGTACACCGTGAGTTTCTTACCTGGCTTTAATTAATTTATCACACTTGTCGACAAGAATTAAATTATTCGTATTCAGCACAAGTCGACCGCTTCACGTAATAAAGTAGACGTACGAAGCTTTTGAATTTAAACTCGTATCTATCAAGTTCCAGTTAAATTTTTTTGTAGTTGAATTCAAGTTTCTTTAATTTCATTTTCAGCTTATAAGACTTATAGCAGGTCCTTAGAATTTAACGTTGAAGAACAAATGTCAAAAAAGGTTCATTTTTTATTTAAACAGTTTGGTCTAAATAAAATATGTCTAAACAATGTGGTTGCTTTTCGTATTGACTATTTTTGATTACTTTATTTTCCGAAAATCAGTAAAAAGTAAAGTCGGTAAATTTATTTTTTCACTAGCAAACTTTGCTGGCTGCAAGAGATGTATGCTGGTGTAAGATGATGCTTTTTTAAATAATTCTAAAAACTTAAATATTAGTGGCATCTTTATTTTGATAAATTTATAAGTATATGAATATTGATAAAGTTATGAAGCGTACCAGTAAATTAATTCCGTATGTCATTTGTACGAGAAACTAAAGTTAGTTTGCTTGAAATATTTACAAACGGGCCGTGGGATTCAAAGCCGAACGGCCATTTAGAAACGTTCGGAAACATTAAAGTGACGTAGAACAGTGCTTTAGACTTGGAACTTTGTGTTTAAGGCTTTAAGGGTTTCACATTTATCATTCAAACAATAGGAAAATCACTTAATATCTTTTTTGAATAGTTAATGGTTGTCACAAAGAAAAACAACAGTCATTAGTCGGCGATATGGTGTCAATTAGTACGACATTAGAAAATAGCATGTGGTCGCCATTAAAATGAAATAAAAAACTTGTTTAAGTATCGGCCCCGAAGGCTGTAAAGCTGTAAGTGTATTTGTTTATAATTTTGAAATTGAGTTTGAGAAAACTTTTACAATGAAAGTTTTAGGTCAAACTGGTCATTTGACCGCAAAGTTTCAATCACTCTTGCCAACTGGGAGATCGGTAATAAAAGAAAATACTTATATTGAAGAACGTATTTTTCAAACTCCTACATTTTTAGGTGACTTAATTATTTGGTTAAAATATTTAAAATCTAAATTGCTTAAAAAATTATAATATTTAATATGTAAAATCATAGACGTATAGCAAATGTAGCATAACCTAATTTTTCAATACGAAACACATCATACAAAAACATTGGGATCTTTGTTTTTTCAAAAATAATGAGAGGGACGATTAGATGTTTTTGTACACGAGTATACGCAGTGGAAAACTTACGATAAGTGATAACTTGTAGTAATTCAATTACTAAAATAGCTTTTGGATTTAAAGTGATTACTTGACAATTAATCAAGTCGCTAGAGAATACTCAGATGTACCAATGTTACTCGATTCATTCGAGTGAGACAGTGTGTGTACCGAGTCTCCAAGTGTCTCCACTCGACCGATTGCAATTCTATTATTGCGGTCAAACCAACAATACGTACTACAAAACCAATGTATTGTTCTCTATTGAATGTGTACTTGTTTTTAAAAATAAAAACAGTATGCCGAATTTTTTTACAATTTAATTAAAATTTTTTGAAAAATTTTATTCCAAAAACATTAAATTGTTTTTTATTATTAATATATTCCATCGATTCTATAATTTATAAACGACGCCTTTTCGTTTAATTTTCGTTTTTTCGTTTCGTTTCGTTTCGTTTTCGTTTAAACATTCACTTAGATAGAAAGTCGTGTTATAGGTTATAAATAATGTCTTTATTTTTACGTAAAAACACGTTCCAAACATAAAATAGAACTGCTAACATTTCAAATAAGACATAAAAAAGTAGACGGACGTTTTGAAATCCACTAATTTGACCTTAGAGTGTTAAATATGCAGGACTGTGAGCGAAAACGTAAGAGCAACTAACACAGCCGCTGTGAAACATTAATGCACAACCCTGAATGTGAAAGGTTTTTGTTTAGAAAACTTTTTCTATTTCGATTTTTTCAGGGCTGCCACTTTATAGTTTGCGACACAAGTGCAAATAGAGCTTAAAAAAGGTTTCTATAGCTTTTCGTCTATTCTGGATTTGAATATGCAACGGTGGTCATTTATGTCAAGAAAATACGTAATGATTTTTGTAGTAACGAACATAAATTGTTTATCAAGATATTTATATATGTAAAATGAACAAGTAATAGCATTCATTTTAATAGGATAAAATAAATAAAACATTAAAGTCATATTCATGAGAAGATAGTAATGTAATAATAACACAAATAAATGCGACAAAATTTAATTATTGGCACACGTATGCACCACGTAGGTTGGCCGCGCTCCAAGCGATGTAGCGAACCACTTATGCCCAATACAATATGACCGGCATGTAAAGATACAAATTAAAATAAAACAACCAAAAAATATTCAACCCAAGATAATTTTTAACGTTATTTCTAGATAGGGAACAATAGTGGGTTATTAAAAACTAGTACGACTCGGGATTTGGTTTTGGCGATGTTAAAAACTTTGAAGCATTAAAAACTCGATTGACTGTATTTTATAACCACCCTGTTTATAAATAAAACGAAATATATTGCTTTTTTGTAATCAAACTTTAAAATTCGATGTTATGTCTTATTAACATTTTTGCACTGTTTTAGTAGCTTGTGATTTCGAGTCAAGAAAATGCAAATTAATTTCGACTGTTGATGTTTTATATTTATATATTTTAATTTAATCAGAATGGGTTTACAATTAAAATAAATACCGATAATACTGATTCCTGTCGCCGAGTTCCGTCATCGGACGACACGACAGACCGCCAGGTTCCATCCACACCATCTCGATGGATGGCAATCCACAACCGTGCGGTTTACGCGAAACTTCCTGCCTCGCACAGCAGCGTTGTGGAATGATCTGTCCTCGGCGGTATTTCCAAACCGCTACACCTTAGGGTCATTGAAGAAGCGAGCTTATCTCCACCTCAAAGGCCGGCAATGCATCTGGGGTTCCTCTGGTATTGCTGATGTCCATGGGCGTCGTTCAACACCTCGGTGTTCCCGCTGCTCGTTTGCCCCCTTCTGTTATAAAAAAAAAATACAAATGAATTTTAACTCGCAACCTTATTATAAAGAGAACTATGACGTGGACTTTTAGACTGGAATTTTAAAGTATTTAAATGCAGACAGAATATTTTCAACCTATTTTTAATTCCAATTAGGTAATTAGACAAAAATATTTTGGTGTCTGGTAAATGAATATGAACAAAAACATGTTTTATTAGAATAGAATATTGGAAGTTAAACGGTCTCATTTCTAATAAAGTTGTATAAATGAAAAAGTCGAAGCAAATTTGTTTGATGTAACAAACTGTGTTCCACCGTGGATAAAGTAATAAATTTTCTTAAGCAATTTATTGACTCGAGGCCGTAAGCAATTTGTTTGGGAGCTTTTCAATATGATAAATATAATATGCTTATGTAAACACTTAAATTCACTAAACAAAAACATAAATCTAATAGTATCAAACATTTTATTCCATAAGTATTAACTAAATTTATTTATTGACCTAAATATAATATCCTGAAATTTTATTACAACCATCTTAAAGCAGTAAAGTTACAAAAGCTTGTTCGTTAAGTCTTAGGAGAATCCCCTAAGTAATAACTAAACGGGTTTTGCTAGTTTTACTGCAGTTCGACTTAAACTGTGTCATCTACTTACAGTGTAATAAAGACAAAGGCTTAACTAAATCTGTTGATGTTCGTATTTCCCGCTCCCTGCGCCCCTGCAGACTCTTTAAAGTATTAGGCCTGCTTAAAGTTTCTTTCTTACTTTCTTTTTGTATCTTATTTTGGTACAAATGCTTTTGTAAATCTTACTAATGTTATAAATACGAAAGTTTATATGGATGAATGGATGTTTGTTTGAAGGTGTTCCTATAACTGCTAAACAGATCTCGCTGAAATTCAGCAAAGTTGTAAATCATAGTCTGGTAGAACACATAGGTTATGGTTATGGTTAGGTTATTTTTTTTTTGTTTTAATTCTGCGCAAACGGAATCGCGATTGACAGCTAGTTAGAGAATGAGTAATTGCATCTTACAATGTCAAATAGTATTTATCTATAGGAGAACAATTTTCAAAGTGGAATAAATGAAATACTTACTCGTAATTAAAAGTAAAATTATAGTGAGGGTGAAATAATAACGCTTTTATATAAGGGATGATTGACTCTTCTATACAATTCAAACAGCGATTTCTTGGAAAACGTAATTTATATCTATCATTAGTTTCTCGTCGCTTTAAAGTCCTTAATTACAAAAACTTAAACGACGTCTCGAAGCAAAAACGTTAATGTCAGCAAATGATAAGGTACCAAACACAAAGCAGAATTATAATCATTCCAGCGTCGACTCTGTGCTCTTCTTAACGTATTAACCCTTTGTGTCGTACGAGCTGCGGCAGTCGAGCGTCTCTTGACTTAAATATTACTTCATTCCTTCCAGACGCTTCACCATATTGTATTGTTTGTACGAACTACAAAGAAATTAATCTTCAACATGTATATATTAGGAGATTTTTTTAATTAAAATATCTTACACCATCTTATTTTAATTACAAAATGTCATCTATAATACAATTTGTGTACAATCATACCTTATCTAGTGGAGTGCCAGATTTAGTATAATATTGACACACTTTCTTCTCTCATAACCATACATCTGAGACAACATGTTTTTTCTTATAAGAGAAGGGGCAAACGCGCCGCGGGAACACCGAGGTAATCAACGACACCCAGGGACATGCAACACCAGAGGAACTGCAGATGCGTTGCCGGCCAAATTTATTGTTTTGTTTTATTACGATATAACTTTTCATTATAATTTGGTAATTTTTTGGTCATCATCATCATCAGTTCACTACATGTCCCCACCGAGGGGCTCGTAGCCTACACTAAGTCAGAGGTAATCAGGCCATAGTCATTTTAGTGTGAGTAAAAAAAAATCATTATTTACTCTGAAAAGCTTTCACAAATATTTCTATTATAAGGTCGGGAACTGATCGTATAAATTTAATAAAAATTTGTTGCATAACATCGGTTCTAGATTAAAAAGTGACTGCTCAATAAAAATAAAATTTCCGTCAGTGCATTGTGAAAATTGAGTAAAAAGAAAATTTAATCAAAATATGTCAACAAAGTATGGTATATGTATGCGTTCGGGGATACCGAAATTGCGATGCAGTTTTCTACGTAACTTTATACCAAAATTCTTTTATAGACTTGTACTTCGTGCCAAGAAGATACGAAATAATCTTGTAACATTCCATTTTATGCATACATCGAATAACATTTTACAGTGAATTTTAATTAAAGCTCATAAAATAAATGAAACATTAACAGATAAAATTTGAACAGCGCTTTGATGAAATTAATTACACAAAAGTAATAAAATATAATAAAAAAATCGATTGTATAGTGTCATTATAAATTGACATGGGATTTTGTTTCAGTGATATGTTATACATACATATATACATAAGGCTTTAAGAAAACGTTTCTAAAATTTGCAGGATAATTTTAGTCGCCATTGAAGATTTAAAAAAATGTTAAGAGAATTTAAAAGGCGTCCCTGAAGGACTTTGTAAAAGTGAACTGTAATTTATTTGAATATTTCGTTCTACCAAACTAATTAGCGCCCATTTTAAGTCTTCCCTAATCATTCTCAAATTTCACGGTTGCTCCTGGCTCTTCACTTAGCTTTTAATTTACGACCCGTATCTTGAGACATAACGAACTTCGAGATAACTCGACTCATTTATCTCAACCGAAGTCGATATTTTAGTAAATTATCGGTTTTCAGTCGTAGTGACGTCATTGATTTTAGAAACGATTGGAACATACGAAAATTATTATGTTTGGACTTAAAGGATGGTTACACATGTTTATATTAATTGCATTTAAAACATAAATGAAATCGTAGTATTAATTAAAAACATGATTGTAGGTCTTTCTCATCTAGTTAGCGACGACTAGTTTTTAATAATGCATCGATTATATGGCTTTTTTCTAGAACTGGTAAAGTTGACATTGGTAATATAATACCTTAGTATCTACAATGGCGTATTATGTAATTATAATATTATAATTATCAAGCAATTCTAGCCTTATGCTCGCTACGTTATAATAATATTACGTCTAATTACTATCCGAGATTTTGAATTATAGTATATGTTAGTACAAATTATGTTAGTTCTTACTTCTTAACTTACTTCTTACTAATATTATAAATGCGAATCTTTAGATGGATAGATGGATGGATGTTTGTTAGAAGGTATCTCCAAAACGGCTCAACGGATCTGGATGAAATTTGGCATAGATGTAGAGATGTAGAGCAGATGGAAGAACTTATAGGCTACTAATTAAGTTTTTTTTTATTCCGTTCGGACGTAGTCGCGAGCGACAGCTAGTAAATGATACATTTCTATACATATGGAGTTACTATTTATTTTCTTGAAATCCTTTTTTGTGTATCCAATTTCCAATCGTGAGATTAAGGATCTTGTTTCTTAGATTTTTATTCACCCAACGAGTAATATAACTTTGGTTGTAAATCAAGTTTTCGTTTTTAATTTAGAAGGTAAGCTGAACGAAATTGGTTTGACGTTTACGTAATAAGTATGCTCAACCTCAGGAGATAAGATAATAAATAATGTTCTGTGTTTTCTGTTCAGGTGCTCGCGCTCGCTTATATTAAAGTTTTATGAATATCATAAATAAAAAAAAATAAACAAAAGACGCGCTTCACCCGTCTTGTCGTTTGTTTTTCAGGTGTATCTTTTTATATTAAAGGGAAAGCTTTTGTAATCGAAAAAAATAGAGTGGACGTTTATAATGCTGGCATTAATTTTCAGTATTTTTTTCTTTATTAACAAAAACTCTACAGAAGTCAAATGTATAGTTCTATCATCTCCAATAGTAGCTTTATTAAATCTATGAAATACAATGTGTCATATATGCTTATGTACCGATATTACATAGTTTTAATATTAGAAAATTTGAATATTTATGTATTCTAATATAGAAAGTCTGCACTCTATCCAATTGGATTAAAAATCTACGATTGAAATTGTAAATAAACAATAAAGAGGTATTCAGGGCGGTCAAGTAAGGCGAAATGGGTCGTGGTTTTCTATTCCTATGGGAAACTACGGGACAAGAGGCTTACATTAAGAACAAAACTACTGTTCACGCATTTGTTGGGTACAGTACAAGCAACCAGGGATAGATAAAAGGTCAGATGTATTTGCTATTTTTTTTAGCTCCCATTTCTAAATGTTTTTAGATACGACTGAATAACGTCGAATATCTTACTTCTTACTAATATTATAAAAGCGAAAGATAAATGGATTTTTTGAAAGTATCTCCGGGACGGCTTAACGGATTTTGATGAAATTTTGCACCCATATAGGACATAGTCTGGCAGTACACATAAGCTACTTATTAAGTTTTTTCTTAATACTTCGCGGACAGTGTTGCGGCAGTTAGTTATTGTTATAAAGATTGTTCGGTAAATCATTAGCTGCAATACTCAGAGTTTAGACTCTGAGTATATATATAGGAACCTTTATCATTACAAAATATATGTCACTAAGGTACTGTTTGAGAAACAAAAGAATTTATGCATGGTAACTAATTTAATTAAAAACTTTTTTTAAAGAAAGTTATTTTATTTAAGAATATAAAAATATGGTAATAGGTTTTCATATCGTTATCATATCATTTTATGTGCATTATATATGTAGTTTATGTGAATGAATAACAATGTAGCGATATTGAATATGAAATTCGATACCATAACCGTTTATATAACGGTTATATTATTCAACGTTGGACTTTGTAGCCGTTTATGGACACGTCTGAATCTTAAAGGAATAAGTGCAAGACTTAATCTTTTTTAAAACTGTTAATTTTTTAGTGTTATTCTTATATTAAATCATTGACAGACTGAGTTTTAATCATTGGGACAAAAATATGTTCGTTGAAATGTATAAATAATAGCTTAATGCCAAGCCTAAGCGCCAATAGCATAGTGGTTAACGGTATGGATTCCCGATCACGAGGTCGGGGGTTCGAATCCCGCTATTCGATTATTTTCGTAAACCATATCCTAGCACAAACCTAGAGCTTAGTACAAGAAATATTAGTAAAATTACAAAACTCTGCTAATATTTTAAATAAAAAAATGTATAAATAAGTAAAGATTTATCGCTTTAATTTCTTTTTAAATTTAAGTAATTATAGTCTATGTAAACTGATATGGTTTAATAGGTAATATGCTTGTACGAACACAATGTTAATTAGATCGTTATAATAGCAAAGGTTTGCGCGCTTAATTGAAGTTCCTCGAATATTGATGTTCATACGATAATGTAAAATATTTAATATATTGTAATTCAACGAAATATATTTTAAATATTATACATACATCAAAATATTATCAGTCGAATAACTAGTATGTATTGTTTTATTCCAAAATACAATGTTGAAAAGTATAATAGTAAAAATCTAACTTCCTACTTCTTATTAATCTTACTAATATTATAAATGCGAATGTTTAGATGGATGCATGGATGTTTGAAGGTATCTTTAGAACGACTTCATTGGATCTCACTCAAAATTGGCATACATGTAGAACACACTCTGGAAGAACACATAGGCTACTATTTTTTTTTATTTCGAGGGCGACAACTAGTAATAAATATTTCTTTTTTCTACGATATAATTTAGAGTGAAAAGGAAAGGTCAATACGAAGTCAAAGATTTTGCTTAAGCTCAAGACTAATGATGGAAACTGTCTAGAGAATTCTTTGTTTTTTACGAACAAATTGATATTCTACGAACACGTTTCTTAGAAATTTCGAATATAAATTAGAAAATAATAATATTGTAAGGCAATCGCGGGAATCAATCTATATAGTCTCCATTATGGATATTGGTATTAATAATCTGCGCTTATTATTATTGTTGGCATCACCGAGAATTGTTTATGGTTTGAAATTTAATATTTTATTCCTTCACGTAGAAGACAACCAAATGTTTATGGTGCACGAATTACTAAGTGAAATGAATGTTGTGACCTTGAAATGAAAAATGTTATCATAAATAATTAGATTCATTTCTAATCGATTAAATGCCGTTTCTTGGTGCTTCTGATTAGATTCTCATTTTTATTAGTCAATTTGTAGATGGCGATGAATCCATCGTTAAAAAAATTAGAAAATGGATGTTTAGAGACCGCTCTTAATGAATGACTTTAGGTGACCCCAGGTATAAGCTACAGTGAGATAGAGATGGGTTTACAGAGGAAATCTTCAATTTACTTATTTAAATTGTAAAGGATAAGATACAACTTAAATTACCAGCTTACTCACTATCGGATATGACCACAAGCACTCTATTATGCAAGTAATTGATAGCAGAGTGTATAATAGAGCGGTCAGTCAAGGCTGAGTGTAATGTTAGCAGTTAATAACTAGATATTGATTCTGTAATAGTTGCAAACGGGAGAGGCTTTAGATTTATAAACCGGAGACTATATACTCTACAGCTTCCTACTGCTTTCGAATATGGAAAGAATGAGTTGGAAAAGTGGATGGATGTTTCCACTTGGGCCGGACAGCCTGCCGATCAATTGGCGGATAGATTCAGTCCGCCCAATGAGAAAAAAATAATAATTGGTAGGGTAATACGCCCAAAGCGTAATGCATAAGAAGATGTATTGTTAATGGGTAGGATAAGAGAATTCTTCAATTTGTTGAATCTTTTGCAACTATTAATTTTGCTATGGAAGCCTATTGGTAGCTGTCACCTAATATTAATCTTGTCACCTAGTAATATGCCAACAACCCGCACTGAACCAGGGTGGTTGACTATGGCCTAGTAACCCCTAACTTAGGGTAGGCTCCGAGCCTCTTGGTGGGGAAGTATAGTGATATTAAGATATTCAACTCTTGTGCATTCTCGTCTTTTCAGTATGTATGTATAAAGTAGGAATATATTGCGCTGTCTAAACGTGTAAGTTTTAAGTTTATCTAAGCATTGTTTTTGTGTGACGCCTCTTTATTTGAATTTGTAAGGTATTCAGCGCCTACTCTTTCACATTAGGTCAAGACAAAAGTATTCTCAGCGCACGACTTTTGTTTTTAAATGTTAAAACTTGTGAAACTGAAAAACGGGTCACGGCTGGGAGGAAGTCGCTTCATTAAATTTTAAATCGCCTTCCCGTGACATGGTATTTACTATGCACTGTTCCGTCAGCCTTCGTTAATAATTGCTACATTATGTTCCAATTACGCGCGGAATCTGCGAACATAAAAGTTAAGTATATAGCTCTCGCTTGCATTAAAAATAACTTCTGGGTCATTTCTGTTTACAGTTTGTTATTTTTTTTAATATTGAATTAGATAAATGTTTTAATTATCTGTAAATTGAACAATATTTTTTTTAATTTATTATAAACTAGATTCCATTTAAGATAGACGACGCATTTTTAAAAACAGAGCTATGAGCAGCGGTCGCTTTGCGATTTCGGTGACTTTCTCGTTTGCCACCTTATTATATAAACAAGTCTAAAATTATACTACTTAATTTGATGTAAGATTTTCATGAAACAACTTTAATTAACTTATTGTTAAGTACAAGCCACTATAAATCGCACTGCTATTGTTTGTAGTTGTTGTCTAGAAATTTGAGTCGAGTAATAAACACAATCAGCGGCATAAATAAAGTTATAAATAAGTCGCGTAATAAATATAGAGCGTCGGTGGCTCAGTGGTTTCAGCACTTGACTTGTAATCTGCAGGTCGAATCCCGCCATGTACCAATGGTACATGGCGGGATTCGATTTGTTTTTCGATTTTCGATTTACATATGTACATTAATCCGACGTTCTTATGGTAAAGGAAAACATCGTGATGCAACCTGCACATATCTGAGAAGAAATTCAAAGATATGTGTGATGTCAACAAACCCGCACTTGGCCAGCGTGGTTGACTATAGCGTAGTCACCCCTAACTTAGGATAGGCTCCGAGCCCCTCGATGGGGACGTATAGGGAGCTGATGATGATGATGAATAAATATAAATAGGTAATAAAAATTGCCTAATATTTTCTGTTGTTTATACAAAATGTAGTGCTTTAGTAAATATTCTAAGATATAATATTTCTGTACCAAAGTATACAGGTTAAGAGAATTAACCTCTAGTGACAAGCGCCCCGGCATTTAATGTTCTAGGTAAAAGTGGTAATTCCACCGCAAAATTTTAATTATGTATGTAAACTGTGTGGGTGGAGGTAGTAAAAGTCCCTGTCACAGGGTAGCTTGTTTAAAATGTAACAAATAATGCAAAACTCACTCGGGACGGATTTTGTAAACTACCCTACATTTTCGCTTATATACATTTTAACGAGCGCTGTTTTACTTTATAATACAACTAGTGTAACATTAATTTAGCTTTTGTCATAGTTCGGGTTTTTGTATAATTTTGCTTTTTTTAAATGAAATATTCTCTAGCGACCGGTCCAAATAAGCTCGAAGATTTTGTTAGACTTTTCATAAATAGTTCAAAGGCGAGTTTCGAACCTAAGGCTGCAAAAATAGGTGACCGTACGTGCCTTAAACCATAAAGGCAATTGGTGGATTGATGGTTATTTAGTACAAACTTAA
The DNA here is from genome assembly GCF_000836235.2 of Papilio xuthus. NCBI lineage: Eukaryota > Metazoa > Arthropoda > Insecta > Lepidoptera > Papilionidae > Papilio > Papilio xuthus. The sequence goes on along the minus strand of NW_013529697.1, from coordinate 4,285,751 downwards.
AATTATGTTTAAAGTTATGAGTTAAATTTAAATTATAATTTAAAACAGGAAAATGTTATCAATAAATTGTACAATAAAAATTTCCATTGTCAGATCTGAAGCGTAATTTAATTGGTACTCGACATTTTTCAATTACCTTAATGGAGGCAAGATTTTTTTGTTTTACCTCAGTTTTTCGGTGAACAGCTATTGCGCAGAAAAGCAAAATAATAATGTTAATTACGTTTGAAAAATGCTGCCCGGACAGAAATGTTGAAATTTATAAAATAAGTTTCATTTGTGTGGACAGAAGTATTATGGAGTAACACTGTTTTCCACTTAGTGTACTGCATGTTTTGGCTGGACTAAGAAAATAATATTATATTTATTTTAGACAAAAATTCTACAATGCTTTTAGGAAAACGTAGGTTTAGATTTGCAATTTTAACTTCTTTAGCTTTTATTCAAACAAAAAGATTTGTTTACTAACTGTCGCCCGCGACTCCGTCCATGCGGAATTAAAAAAAACTTAATTAGTAGCCTATGTGTTCTTCCAGGCTATGTTCTAAATCTATTTCAAATTTCATTCAGATCCATTGAGCAGTTCTAGAGATAGCTTCAAATAAAAATCTATCCTTCCATCTAAAAATTCGCATTTATAATATTCGTATGACATACTGCATGTATCTACTTCATTTTTGCCTAGATAAAAAGTACATTCCATTTGCTAGTTTGCATTTATTATTTTTCTACCTTTTCGATTTAGTCTTCTGCCTATTATTAGATAATATATTGTAAAATATAAACAAGGTTATTCAGCTTGGTTGTCTCTTGTGGTATTTTAGACTGCAATTGTGGAACACTGTATACTCGTATGTACGTAATACTCGTAGCATCTTATACTGTCTCAGCTTTCGCTTTGCCGTCGTCTACATACATATCCCTTAACGGGGACGTGACGTGGTTCCGGCCACTTAGCTTACGAGTATGTTCTAACCGAAGTCAATATTTGTGCAAAGAATGTTTACATTCAAGTCTGCGTTTATTTCTGAAGTATGTATATCAAGATAGGTCTTAAAATAATAATATTACGGACTCTATATTTATATAGAGGACTAGTGTACATATATATGAATACTAGCTGTCGTCCGCGACTCCGTCTGTGCGTGATTGAAAAATAGATAGTATCAGTTTCCCATACCTAATGAATATGCATATAAAATTTCGTAAAAATCGGTCAATAAGTTTCGGAGTGTGTGTGACTCGAGAATTTTTGATATAAGAATTTAAAGAATTATTCTAATCTTTATATATATAATTCTTCTGTGAGTGTGAATGTCACTGAACTTCTCTCAAACGACTGGACCGATTTTGATGAAATTTTTTGTGTGTGTTCAAGGGGATCTGGGAATGGTTTAGATTCACAATTTTCATCAAATATTAACTTCATATTAATTTATTCAAATTAAAGACGCGTAGACAGGACAACGTCTGTCGGGTCCGCTAGTATAAATATAATACAAAAAAATAATCGTTAAGTACTTAATCAAATAAAATTCATTTATTTAATTCGATGCACAATTTAAAGTTTACCAAAAAGTATGTTTAACCGCTGATTAATCAAAATTGTTGACGAATACCAAAATGACAATATTGAATTGAACTGTACCACTGTTCCAAATACAGGATCTGACCACAAATTAAATCACAATGTTCCAAATTGTAACAAACGTAAAAGGTAAAATGCATAACGCATTTGCTACTGGAAATAATATATTAAAATACAATTCTATTATCTACACTAATATTATAGTGATTCAAAAATACTTTACATAAAATGTTTGACAGTTAAATTACACAATGGATTATTAAAATTCATAACATTGTCTTATTAGTTTGCTTGTAAGAAGAATCTACAAGCAAATTTTAATTATTCTGACATTTTACACTCAATATTAAACATAGTATCTGCTAATTTAATAGAAAATTAACGTAATATCACTTAACATCAAACTTGAACTTTCCTTTAAGTTACAAAGAAGATTATGCTTCGATGCTTCATCAAAATAATTAATTGAAGTGTAAGATTTTAGTTAGTATTAACATGTATTTAAGTAAATGTTAGAGCGATTACATAACTACGTCTAAAATAGTGTATGTTTAATTAATGCATGCCGAGTGTTTACCATCTCGTAATAACGTCTCTATTGCGGGAAGAAGGTTTTCGCCACAAGCAGTAATTCTCTAACATACATTCCATCTTTTGAATGACACAATGATATTCTATTACTATATATCGTTAGATACTGTATATTGTTAGCTCATATACGTCGCCATCGATGATGTTCGATTTTTTTTTTTGTGACTGATTGCCACTGTTTGCCTTGAGGAGGCATTTACAGTTTCACCGGGCTTGAGGTGGCCGAGCGCAGATGGCACTTAGCCTAAACCTCGTTCGATGATGTTCGAGCTAACTCTAAATTTGGGGTAATTTTTGTGACGATGACTTGTGTGTAGATTCTATGAATATTTTTTTTTTATTTTTTTTTGTTTGATCAAGTAGTACATGAGTTCTTATATCAGTTTTAGGCACAATAACTACAGGTTTCAGGCAATATGTAATTTAAATATATACATATTTGAAGATAGATGTGACAGTTTATTGAATCAGGACGAGTAGATCACAAGGCTAGTGCTTATCCACTGAACCGACATTCTGTGTGTGAAAGAAATGGATAAATTCGTCTTTTATTATTTTTAATCAAAATAAATGAAATAATTTTACTCTTTTGTCTATTATTTAAAGCAAAGCAAATGCGTAATTAACTGCGCTTTGTATATTTCCAGCAGCAGTTTTCATAACAAACTTCACAACGAACGCCAAACACAAAGCATCCGCATTCAAGTCAGCAGTTTACCTGCCGATGTGTACAAACGGCAAGTTATAAACTTTAAATATTTATGATTGTATAACGTAAGGAATTGTTGTGAAGTAATTTAACTTTTAGCATAACCTTTAACATCCCACGACTACGAAAATATACATAGAGTGTTTGTCAAAGCATAAAATTTAAAACTTCGACTTAGGACCTTTGTTAGCTACTCCTAATACTAGTAACACGACTGTTGGTACCAGTAAATACACTTCATATTTTATTCCGGAGCACTTGCAACATGTCATTAGAGTAATGGAATTAAGCATGTAATTTGATGATACGCGGGACTGTTGTATCTCATCGGCAGCGTAATTATTTTCCTAACAAGTTTCAGATTCACCGATAATCAACGCTGGAAAATATAATTAAGTTCTAATACAATGCCTCGCTAAATAATAATAAATTGCTCCAAATATCTTAAAATATGTCACAAAGTTTAACCCTAGTGGAATATACATTTATGTCTTTGTTAGTCGATGCATATGGCCAACTATTGGCTCAATAACACGACCACATGACCAACACGGAAGTCTAAGTTTAACCACCTAGGTTATTTTTGCATACAGAATGATACTGGAATAAATTGAACGCCCAACAAAACGATCCCTTGCTGTAGTCTCTTGCCATAATGTTTGTTATGATAGATGTGAATGAATTCAACAGAGATAAATAAAATTTGGAATAGGACATAGGTTATTAACTAGGTTTTAATTTGAATCGGTTGATAGCTAGTGTTACTATGTAGGTTGATCGGGTTATTTAGTGCAATACCAAAATAAAACGGTTTTTAAAACAACTCCGCTTGACGTAAATTGTAAATTCACATAACCGTGTGTAAGGGGATTGGCTTATCGTCGAATACCAGGCACTAAAATAATGCAGAAAAAACGACGTTCATTAGCACAGCTTGGACAGATTTAATAGCAGCAACGCCGTAATTCTAAAGACATTAAAATTTAAAAATATGTATTTACTAACATCCTGTATCGATTGCACACTGGCAACACTAAGTTATGTAAGCCAGAAAAAAAGTTAATTCGAACTTACAAATAAAGGATTCAGTGTGTTATCGAAATGATGAATGGATTTAATAGTCTGATAAATACACGCGTGTAAAGTGTCATATTGAATGTAACCGTATTTTTTATTTCTAAGTAATTTTTAAATTTTATAAAACCGTCAATAGCCTAATGGTTAAGGGTACGGATTTCCCATCACGAGGTTGGGGGTTCGAATCCCGCCATTCGACTATTGTCGTAAACCATATCCTAGCACAAGCCTAGAGCTTAGTTGGAATGGTGCAAGAAAAATTAGTAAATTTACAAAAAATCTGCTATCATTTAAAAAAATATATAATATATTATATGAATTAGCGAATTTTTGTAAAGTTAAGTATCAGTTTTTTTGTTATTGTGGTTCTTGTAATAATTATTGTTGACTGAGATTGAGATAAATTGAATAGTATTATTTTATAGAATTATTTTGTAATGTTTGGTGCAACTTATTACAACACTTGATTTTTTCAACTTAATCATAATACTTTTTTTTAAAATAACTTAAGATTCACAAATTGAAATAGACAAAAGTTTTGCAAGTTGCTATAGCTATCTTGTAATAAGAAAGATGAATTTAAATTATGTGAAATAAACGGATTCTTGCGGAATAAAGTTGTTCCGTGTTTTAATTATTCATAGCGGTTTTGATTAAAAACTTTTACATTTCAGTCTTCGTGAACAAAGTTAGATATAGCGACTTGCTTACTGGAGAGATTTATACGTGATTTTTTTTTTTACACAATAAACTAGAAAAATATAATATATGTTCCGTTTAAAAAAATGTTTGCATTCGTTAAAACATTACTTTCAGTATGATTAGATACTTAGATTGGTTTTTGAGACCAAAATCTCTGTTAAAACATATCGTCATCAATGTCAGGTTTTTTGACAAAAACAGACTTAAAATATTTCAACGGAGATATTGGTCTCAGAAATTTACGATTAGACATTTAATACTAGTTATTTTGTCATTGACATTGTAGCGAAAACATTAAAAGCTAGTTTTATACATGATTACGCTCGTCCGCGACTCCGTCCGCGCAAAATTAATTAGTAGCAGCAGCATATATATTCTTCCAGGCACTGATATATAAGTATGCCAAATTGTATCAAGATCCGTTCAGCCCTTCTGGAGGTACCTTTAAACAAACCATCCATATTATTAAGTAAGATAGTAAGAAGTAAGATAACATAAAGATATAATTTTGCATACCGTTGTATTTTAATAAATAAATAATTACTAGATCTCTAGAAGGTATTGCTTGCAACACTTTTAATTAAAACGAAAACACTTCGCCACAGAGTAAGTTATCGTTCAAGCATATCGTTCAAGGAGAATAACACACTCTTAAAGCAACTTATAAACAGCTCATGTCTTCAGTCAACGACGACGCTGAAAGCCACTTCCGAACCCGGTTATTTCAAAAGATTTCTTTTAAAATTTCTTCGTAGCAAAGTTTTAATTACATTTTTTTAAATGAGGCGCTTATTTAATAGTTTTTTATGGGACAATATTTTAAGGTTTTTACTAAGATGCATAGCAGTTACTTATGGTCATTAAAAATTATAATAAGTTTTTAAACTCTACTAGCATTTTTAAGATAGAGAAACGAATGAGATGAACGAAGTCATATTAGTACGTGAATTAAGTTTCTCTTTCAGTTATTATATATATTTTGCCGGATATACTTTTTAAATTCATCAAGTTTAAAAAATTAATGATCGGTGTCGACGATACAATTTAAAGGATTTTGTAGCATTTTATTTTGCTTATTTTTTTTTTTTTATACGCTATATTAATTCCATAACTACTGTTTATTATCTGTGGAGAACTAAAATCTACCAGGGTTGTTGAAAAAATTGTGGGTTATTTTTGTAGTTTTTAAGGGTAAAGAAGAAGGTACGAAGTAGTCGCTCGCTCGGTCGCCGCTCGAAACATACAGTGCACACCCATTTTGAAAAATGTGATTTTTTTAATGCATCGCCGCCATCCAATTAATGTTGTTTTGAACACTGTTATATTTTAATTTTACTTATGCTTTTAAATGTTAAATAATTTATTGTTATTTTAGAAAAAAAAACAATTTGATTTTAAAAGTTTGTAAATATTTTTAACATTTTAAAGATAGGAAGTTATATAGAGGATAATATTTTGCACAAACTACGTGTATTTAATTTAAACTTAAATAAAAACTAAGTAGAACTTCAGTAACATTCGTTTCAGTGGCTTCCGTAATGAAATCCTTGTGGTCGAGTTTTCAACTGCAAACTACAGCACTAAACGTCTGTTTAATACCTTACTTTTTAAATAAATTCTGCTAACGTTTACTTAGTAGCGTTATTTACTTAGTTTTTTTTTTGTAAAAGTTTAATGACTGAAAGAAAATATATTTTTCCAGCAGCAAACAAAATTAATTTACAGTTTTACTAGTAGAATTTTTTTCTTTCATAAATATTATTTTTTACTAAAAACTAAGCTAACTTTAAATTCTCTACGAAACAATTTTGTGGAATTAAAAAAAATATGTAAACACTTCTCCGTACAATGCCTTATTTGTTTTAACTTTAATCTTAATATTCTCTTTAAATTCGCACGTTGTATTTTCAAGACACAATTTTAAGAAAATATAAATTTCATTTTACAAAGTATACTCTGGCAACATTATCTATTATTTTAAGAACCCGAGTTATATTTCGGGCTCCTATTCAAGTACGTAACTAATTCGAGGTTTATCCATTTACGCACTTAATTACAGTACACTGGGCCAACAGAACTCATTAAGGTACTTTGGTAGTGTAATATATATCTGGAAACTGGAGAAGTAAAGTCAGTACACACGAGAACTGCCAGGTTAATTAACAAGAAGGTTCTCTACGTAAGCAAATTTGAATAAGGTAGGCATACAAGATCTTTAGTAAGATTATGTGTCCATTATATTAGAGGCCTAAGTATATTGTGTTGTCTAGCAATCATTCCAATGTAAATATAATCTATATTACACTAGGTTATGTCGGAGTCATTTTTCATGTTTAATAAAAAAAGGTTAAAGTAAACCAAACTATTCTACTAAAAAATAGCATTTGTGATATTTTTGACTGTTATCAATTTATGTTCTATACTTCACCAAGATCCTTGCAACCTTTTTGGAGTTACGTGATAACAAATATCCATCCAAACTTTCCCATTCATAGTAAAAAGATTAATGAACGATTTTTGATTTTTTTTTCACGTACTCCAAGTATTCGGTCCATTATTTCCATTATCCGCTTGACATGGCTGTAACAAGTTGTGTAGTGGCTCCACTCGGCCGTGCCGCGAGTGCAATTCAAACGCTGCGGTCCAGTTAACAATCAGTACTTACAGATCTGAACGTGATTGTTCCGCTGTTGAGCAAATTCTGTAAATCTACTGTTATTATTCGTCTGTGCTGAAGTATAGGATAAATCAACGGTTGAAATATGTTTGGATTGATGTTTGGTCTTAATATCATACTTCTTACTAATATTATAAATGCGAATCTTTACATGGATGGATGGATAGATGTTTGTTTGAAGGTATCTCCAGAACGGCAGAACGGATCTCGTTGAAATTTGGCACACATAAAGAACATAATCTGGCAGAACACATGGCTACTTATTAAGTTTTTTTTTAATTCCGCGTGGACGGAGTCGCGGGCGACAGCTAGTCGTAAATATCGAAGCGAAGATTCATTAATATTTCTGAAAGATACAGACTATATAAGTGTAATTTGTTGTAAAAATGAAATCGTACCGTTTTTACTTTAGAATATGTAATGCAATTATATCATTTGGAAAAAAATAGATAATAATGGCTAAAATTAGAGATACCATCTGGTCCCGGAACAAAATTCGCTTCTAAAATTAAAGATCTACTCAATACGTGGCGAAAATTTTAACGCAAAGGCGCATTTGGCTCACGAAATTGGTATTAAAATGGAAAAGAGTGCCCGTGGAATTTTTAACAATTTCTACAAACACTGAAAATGTGTTAGATCTTTTTATTTGCCCGTATAAACTTGAAATTGGAAATTTTTAGCCTCTGTGCTGTTTTAGAAAAATAAAGGAAGTAAAAGGTTTAGTTTTTTAAGAGTCTGCAGTGGGATAGTCGTAGTGAAATTCTGTTTTACGTAAGATCTTGGGTAACGGAGTAGTTAGTATCATAACTTCCAGACGGACTCGCTAGGGCGTGTGACAATACTATTCAGTTATCTGTTCTACAAAACTCGTTTATTCGGTTATGCCTGCAACATTAAAACTTTAAGGTACAATAAAACTAACGTATATAGCAAAGCATAAATGGGTTTGTAAGTTGTATAATCGTTTTATTTTATTCAAACAGATGGACCTTACATCATGCATGAGGATAGGTAAGAGCGAGTGCGTCGAAAATGTAAGCTCTCAGTTTGAATAGGCTTATTGAAGCTTTATACAGATTACTAAAACTTTGTTCAACCTAACTCGGCTCCGACGACCTCTGAAATACTCGACCATTTAATACATTTTATTTCACTAATTGTGAATTCAATTTCATAGACACTTTCTTATTTTGATTTCGTTTTGTGCCTTCCTTCACTGCTTTCGTGACTTATATAATTCATATTTATGTCATTGTATCCAGTGTGTAACTATCAATATTAGCCTTATAATATTGTAGAAATTTTTGTTTTATTATTTTTATTTTTGTGCCAGAATTTAAATTTGTATTTTATGTTTTGTATGGACCATGGATTTAAATAAAATATTATTTATTATTTACACAATAATTCAATTATATTACATACTAGCAGTTGTCCGCGACTTCATCAGCGCATAGTAAAAAAATTACCAATAAATATAACAACACCAATGTCACCCGTGGATAGTATAGCTCTCAACAGCGAAAGACATTTTCAATCGGTTCAGTAGATTCGGAGCCTATTCAATGCAAACAAACAAACAATCAGATCTTTCCTCTATATAATATAATAATTTATATTATTAGCACAGATATAGTTCTATTTTAATTATCTATTTTAGCTATAGCACTTGAAATCAGTTAATTTAAATTCGTTTACAAAATTACAGTCATATTAAAAATAATATTAAAAATTACAGTATATAAATTAATGTTTACAACATACTATTTTAAATGTGACGTAAAAATATTAACATACAATATGCGGCAACTGGTGTTCACAACAACCATAAAAGCTATTGTTAAGCTCAAAACTATAAAATAAAAATATATGTTCTGTAACGACTAATAAAAATAAAATTGTTTAAAACATAAAATGAAAACTAAAAATTAATTTACAATCGTATTTTTATTAAAGAGTAAATTATACGTATGAATTAAAAGGCATATTATTTGGTACTTATTTTTATAGTTACAGGTAATACATATTTTATTCGGTTAATTTGAAATTTATAGAACGATTCAAACATGAAAGCACTATTTCCCTAGGCTATTTGGCTACTTTATAAGACGAATATTAGAAAGCCTTAAATCACAGTATTTGTAGGATATTTATTAGTGCATCTTCTGGTTTATAATGTTACAATATTAAAGTAAAAAAAAGTATTTAAAACTCTATCTACTTTTAATAAAAACCTTATTAAAAGTTAACACAAGAGAAGAGAGTTCAATGTTATATCAGAATAGATAAATAAAAAATTTCCTTATACAATTTTAATACAACTCTTACATACGGTTAAAGTTATAAAAGCTCGTTTGCCACGTCTTTCCAAACTTGCATAGTTATAAGAAGTTTCGTGAGTTTTACTGCAGTTTTAGTTAAGTGATGTCGTCCATTTTCAGTATAATATAATAGATACAAAGATTTTGATAAAAGGTGAATACATTTTTAGAAGCGACATAAAAATGTTCGTTTTCAATTCAAACTTATGACGATACTAACTGTCGCCCGCGACTCCGTTCGCTCGGAATTAATAAGAAAACTTAATTAGTAGCTTACGTGTTCTTTCAGACTGATTTATATGTATGCCATATTTCATGGAGGATCTCCAGTCGTTCTGGAGATACTTTCAAACAAACATTCATTCATCCATCCATCTAAACATTCGCATTTATAATCTTAGTAAGATTTCCTACAGGCAAAGATCCTTAATTGTATATATTTGTATAGAAGTATATGTGTATGTAAAAAAACATCCAATTATAAGTTAAATGATACATACAAAATACTTGTGATTTACATTTCTTTCTCATAAACTTTTGATTGAAAACACGATTCGCAGAAAATACTTACAAATTAACTTTATTAAGTAAAATGTTACTTATTTGTCGCAAGTTACAACTTCATTATTTTAATGTTGTACGATACTTTGAAGAATCAAACTTTTAATTACACTGAGAGCTTTGCATCCCTCGTTTCCTTTGTAATTACTTAGTGTAGGTGAAAACTATTTTCGTGTCTCAGTTTCTGTAATAATTGTATTCGCTTCTTTACGTCTTCTTCTTATCCATACTAATGTTATAAAGATGAAAGATTTGATTGTCTGTTTGTTTGCATTGAATTGGCTCCAAAACTACTAACATTATTTGAAAAGTACTTTCACCTTTTCTGTTGGGAAGTTCACTATCTCCGGGTGACATGCTGCATTAGTAAAATTTTATTTTTAATTCCGGGCGAATGATGTCGCGGGCAACTGCTAGTATTACATATATAAAGCAATGTATGTTCATTCTGAGTACGAAAGAGAAGATTTATGCACTAAAATCGAAAATAAAATTGTGTTTTGTTTTTAATGATAGTTTGATTGATGACACCATTTTGATTTCTGCCTTTTGACTTTATTTTGACTGATATTGCAACGCAATCTAGGCTAATTTAGTCATAATTATAAAAAAATCTCAAATTAAGTATTTTAGGTTACTTTTCTAATATTATCTATATTTTGTTGTTTAAGATGGGTAAGTTTACACTGTTATACAATATAACAAAAATATTATTGTTATAAAAACATATTATTTATAATTGTTTTACTTTAGCTGCTTTTAATTCTGCTAGTTTATTTTAACAAAAATACAAAAGTAGAACATTTGAAGCTTAACGTATTGTATTTCTTTAGTTTTGTAGAATTTCGCTTTGCCTTTCAGTGTTTTATGCAATAATTATACCTTCCGCTTTCTTTCAATGCTTTTGTTACTTCTTTATGAATATTCCAGCCTTTGTTTGCAACGTTAAGAAACTTGCACAAATTGTGCGTTATTTTCTGAGATGGTAATTACGTAAACATCTGTACTGTTTTCGAAATGTTTACTTGACATTGAAAAGTTGTGCAAAAACCTTTAACATAGAGAAGGGGACACACAGAAAAACGTAATTTTTCCTTTTTTGATTCTATACGAGAAGGGTAGGAAGAGGACGGAAGACGATTAGAACTTAGCCTCCTTAAACTCTCGTCATACGAAACGCGAAATTAAAGTTACTTGACGTCTGTCTTCTTTGTGGTCGTTGTGATCCTCCGGTCCAGTCGGCCATTAGTGCCTGCAGACTCTACTGCTGTTCGTTTAAATTTTTCTACGCTGCTTCTTTTTAAGCATACAATTTAAAAATGCTAAATTGTCGGTCTTGTTTTGTTTGAGCGACGGGATAACAAATATTGTAATATTTGTAGATAAATATAAGCGACTTTATTTTAAGCCATTACAATGTCTTCATATTTGTATGAAAAAAAAGAAAATATTCATAAAATACATAAACATTTAAGTTATGATTCTCCTCGTGTTTTGTTCGGAGCTGTTTGTCATAGTCTTTAAGGGATTTGGAAAATTTTATACGCAAATCCTGCAAGCGCAAAACACATTTAGGAATGAACAATTTTACTTTATTATGTCTCATAAAGAAAAAAGAAATATCTTATACGTGTTTGTTCCGCTAAGCTTTTGGTTGGAAGTTTATACTAAACGGTCTATGTAAAAACCTACTAGGTTAGAGTGTGTTTATTATATTTCTTATATATAATATATAATGTGTACTGTATAGACAGACCACATGTTTAAACTATCATAAGGTGGTAAAATTCGAAATAACGAAGCGACCGCTGTCCCATAGACACACACACAAGTAAAACTAGGCTTCGCCCACGCATATCAGACGAAACCCAGAATTGCTTCCATTTGAAACCTGTACGTTTGGTCGTATTGCAACGTTCGAGCCGGCGAATTCGTGCAACAGATGTTGTAGCGTCTACCAATGTCATAATTTATTACCAACTTCAAATCTTGTTTTGACAACTAAAGCTGCTGAGCTAGGAATTAAATCTAGGAAAATGAATCTTACTTCTTACTAATATTATAAATACGAATGTTTAGATGGATGTATGTTTGTTTGAAGGTATCTCCAGAACGCCTACATGAATATCGTTGAAATTTGCCATATATCTAGAACATAGTCTGGAAGAACAGATAGGCTACTGCTAGTATTAATTTTTTTTTTAATACCGTGCAAAAGGAGTCGCGGGTTACAGCTCGTCCGTAGTAATTTCAATGTAATCTGATAACAAAAGAGCGATACATTAGAGTAATTAAAGTTGTTTTACATCAGTGTTTGTTTATCTACCATCTGAATTACTATTCAGAGTTTTATTTAAAAGCCTCCCTACATTAACGAATCGTTTTCCGTGATTTATGCGACCAAAAAGATCATTAACATGGTTTTATAAAAAACGTTAATAGTAGTTTTGTCATTAGCTACACCTTTTTTAGTTAGTTTATACCTTTTAACGTTTTTATGAATAGTGGTCGATCACATATTTTTTCCGGTTATCTATAATTTTGCAGATTTTATTATACATGCAGTATTTTTTACTTCTTAGGTGATTACATTAAACACTTCACGTAATGTAGCAACTCTATAAAGTTGCCTAGAATTGTTGGAATTGATAATTATTGTACAAAAGTAATAAAATTTCAGAATATTTTCTGTTATCAAACTTACGTAAATTGACCAAATTTTAACAATATTGAATATTATACCCTTTTTGTAGCCTTTTACTGACTTTACAAAGTATTTTCATCTTTAACATCTTGTAACAAGCACAATGAAATAAAATGCTATTTCACTTGTCGTACTAAAAGCCCCAAAAAGCTTTCCGGTGTATCATTTTCTCACCTTTTATAAGTAAAGTTACCTTTTTATAAGAACAAATTGAATATTCTAAGGTCGGTGACAACAAGGTTAAAAAATGTTAAACTTAAGTATCATCGACAGTAAAAAAATATGATTGACAGGTACATGCTGTATAAAATCTTATTAAATAGCTATCACTCGATGACTCCGTCTGGGATTACAAAATATATAGTAGCCGATTCTCAGACCTACTGAATATGCAAATAAAATTTCATAACAATCGCTCTATTTGTTTCGGGGATGTTAAGGGTACGGATTTCCGTTCACGACGCCGGGGTTCGAATCCCGACATTCGACTATTGTCGTGAACCATATCCTAGCACAAGCATAGAGCTTAGTTGAAATAATAAAAAAAATATTTATACATTTAGAAAAAAAAATCTGCTAATATTTAAAAAAAAAGATGTGTCTGAAAAAACTCGAGTGTTAAGTTGACACTAGATAATTTTTTTTATGTAGTGCATAATTTAACAGTTTTTAAATTCTGCTATTAGAATTACGTAGCTAGCTTTTATTTTACTTTTATTATGGAATCGAAAATGTAATTCGTAAAAAATCGTTAAGAACTCTCTGGTGAATGATTTTTACTGTGTGATCTATGGGCTTATCGAATACGACCGGGACGTGACTAGCACATGAAATTATTTATTATAGGAAATGTTTACTTGCTATTTTAGTATTAGAGCTAGTCGTAAGAATATTGGAAGATATCTTTAAGATTCTTTGTGCTTGATACACACTTTAATTACTTTAAAGACGATGCATAGAAATTAGAGATAAAATTAAATGGTTAAATTATAAAATATACTTTTTATATAGGTACATTTTTTCCTATCAGTAATTATAAATATGTTTACATAACAAATTATATATATATTACGGTATACTGTTCTGTACAAAACAATAATATAACGAAGGATTTCTTCAATAAAAACTTGACAAGTACAGTTTATAAAAAATGCAAAAACGAGATTTCCTCTTTTGCTACCTTCCAGTACCGTTGGGACCCAATTAAGACTTTTACTTGAAAAAGAAAATACTTGAAGAATTAACACGCTAAATATAATTGCTATGCTATTGGGACTTCTATAAATATTGTATTTTAAACAATTAATTAGTAACTACATATATTCAATAGAAATGATTAATTATATTTAAACATTTCACTAGTTGTAACTATTATTTATTTTCTATGAAACATATTTGACCGTAATTAAAATCTATTTATATAAAAGAAAGTCGTCTTAGTTACACTATGTATAACTCATAGACGGCTTTACCGATATGGCTGAAAATTGGTGAGGAGGTAGCTTAGAGCCTGGAGACGGACATAGGTTACTATTTATTAATATTTTTTTCGAATTTATGCCCTGAACAGCTGCTTTTTATTTAACTTACTAATATTATAAATGCGAATGTTTGGATAGATGCGATGTTGATGGATGGAAGGGTGGGCTACAATGGGTGGGGTAATTAAGTTTTTTTTTAATATATCCACGCGGACGGAGTCGTGGGCGACAGCTAGTTCTTTATACAAACATGTCTGTTTTAAAAAGTCTGTGATTAGTCTGTAAGGGTAAATTTGCTTAGATAGGTTTATTATAATTTCACATTTATATTGAATTTGACTATAGATGTATTTATCAATACGATAATTTTTTTTTTATAAAATATTACCAGATTTTTTTGTAAATAGTCGAATTGCGGGATTCGAACCCCCGACCTCGTGATCGGAAATCCGTACCCTTAAGCATTAGGCTATTGACGCTTAGCATAATTTATTAGATAATCGATATCCAGATTTATACCTTACGCAATGCAATGCATTGTCTTTTATGAAGACAATTACGAGACCATATTGCAATGATAGCAAATGCCATTTGTTATACTTTGACATATTACTTGTAGTTAATATAAGTTATTCTATGATTATCTTATGTTGCTGGGATATATGAGAGATTTTTTTGAGTCTGGAAAAGGAAAGAACCGCTATTAAACATGTTTAAGATCTTAATAATATAAATGCGAATGTTCGGATAAATGGATAGATATTTGTTTGAAGGTCTTCAGAACTGCTGTAAGGTTTTCGCTGATATTCGTAGAACATAGTCGGGAACAATACATACGCTAGTAAAATTTTTTTTAATACCACGCGAAAGGCGTCGCGTGCGATAGCTAGTTATCCATAAATTATATGAGCAAAAAAAAAATCTGAAAAAAATAAAATAGAAACTTTCATCTTATTTAAATAGAGTTTTAATGTATCATTATTTCATGTTATTTTGATTATTTAGATTTTTGTAGTTATGTATTATATATCATTGCAACGCATACCGTTTTCAACTGTTTACATAATGTATTTGTAAATAGCCTCAAAGCTCTATTAAATTTGCTGATATCAGTAAACTGTCCAATACAATATCGCTAATCCATTTAATTTCGTTAGCTATTTTCGCTGATGCTATTACTTTATTAATTAACTAAAGCGATATCAAATATTTATTATCCTGATCAAACTATAAATACTATTTGTTACTTTTGTAGTATGTTAAAGAATTTTTAATGGTTTTTGAATAATTTTTTGATCAAAAGGGTAAAATAAGGTTTGTTTGATTTGTCATGTATGTATTTAAAATTAGAATTTTAATATTCCATTGGTACATGAATGAAGACTTGGCTAAAATAATTGTCAGGTTAAAATAAAAAAAAATAAAAAATCTATGACCGGATGTAGTGAATTTGACATGTCTATTTACTTTATTTAGGCTTTCAATCGATAGAAGGATAAAATCTGCGTAAAGTACGCTCTATGCACATTATATTGAGAGGAATAATAAAAGGTAGAATAAATATAAAACTGTAATTCGATTTTAACTATAAAAATGTATTTTGTCATTCCAGAGACATTTTGCACAATTCAATTTACTTTCTCAAAGTTATTGTTTGGAAAAAATAACTTAGTTTTCGTATGGGAATATTGTTGAGCTACTAAGAAAAGGTTTTATTTAAGCCAAATTTGTTTTCCTATAAGTTATGTTTAATGTGAAGAATTGACCTATTCTATTGTCCCTACGGGTTACGTCTATTTTCAGAGGGTTTTGTGAGTTTTTATAGTACTAAGTAAGTTTTTTATAGTAATATTTTTTTTATAAAATGCTTAACCGATTAAGATAATGTTTTGATTTAAATTTTTATTATTTATTAAGAACTACTTAAATATTCAACTATCTAAAAACTATAAAGTTAGTAACATTATTACAAGTTAAGTTAAATAATCTATGACGTCATTTTAATATTTACCTTGGATATTAAATATTACGTTTAACACGGAGAAGAGGGTCGGACAAATCAAGTTAAAATGAAATAAGAAAAATGTATAATTGTTCTTGAAAAAGAAATACGCATAATGTTAAAAAAGAGTCCGCCCCTCATTAATTAACGTTCATGACAATTACCTTTGTAAAACGTCAAAGGAAGACGAATTCATTTTGTGTAAACTAATAATTTTTTATTACAAAGTCTTTTTACGTATGAAAAAAAACGCGAGATTTTTTTATTGAGAGCAGCACAATAAAATATTATTATTCATCGTAGGTAAAATTATCATTGATAAACCAATTCTTATAAAATTAATTCAGTTTTTTTTTCAAGTAAATTTGCACACTGCAGTATAACTTTGATAGGTACACTTATTTTAGCTAGCTAATATTAAAACGTAAGGCTTTTATTATCTGCAAAGTTTAAATAACTTTATTTAGACAGTCTTTTTGAGGTCGGTCTGCCAGTTGACACGTATAATTGAAACTTTGTGGCCAAATCGCAAGCGTCCTTAAACTTTTAATGTTGCTGAAATGAGATCCATTCGCCACGTTGAAACAAGAGAATGAAAGCTTAGAGAAAATACATTTAAATAAAATAATAAACATTATTTATATGTGACCCTATAACGAATAATCGTTAAAATGAAACTCTTTTTTCTTTATTTGTATTTGATCTGATTTCCTTTAAATTCGTAGTATATTTATCTTGTCTTATATATCTTATTTATACTATAAATGCGAATGTTTAGATGTGGACGGATGTTGGTTTGTTTGGTATTATACATATAAAATATTGTCTGGAAGAACACAGGCTACTAATTACGTTTTTTTAATTAAATTTCGCGTGGACTGAGTTGCGGGTGACCTCTAGTATCTGATATATGTTCTGGTGCGTTCCTTTGAAGATCTTGGGACTCTTGCAGTCGCACTTGAAGTTGTCCTCCGAGGGGGTTTTAGTGAGTAAACTCACATAACTCTGTCTTTCCCCTTAAGACAGGATCTTACAAATATTTCCCCCGGATAACAAAAAAAGTATCTAATATCTATTTATAATTAATGAATAATGCTTTAAAGCTTAACGTATTAATAGATAACAATTATCATGATTATATATTTTTTTTAATAAAAATAGCAGATTTTTTTTTGTAAATTTACTAATATTTCTTTTACCATTCCAACTAAGCTTGTGCTAGTATATGGTTTACAATAGTCGAATGGCGGAATTCGAACCCCCGACCTCGTAGTCGGAAATCCGTACTTATAACCATTGGGCTATTGACGCTAATTACAACTATATTTTACTTAATTACCTTAAATCACTGGTAAAAAGATAAAATTTCGTAACAAGTACGAAAATTTACATTGATGACAACCTAAACGGATCGTAACATAAATGAAAAAAAATTAACGGGCCCTTTCCACGAAGTAGAAAATTTGTTTACAAACCAAAAAAAAAAATTAGGCAAGGCAACAGTAAATTTTGTTACGAACAAAGCTATCTTATTATGCCGACATCTTTGTGAATATAATGATTGTTCTTGTAAAAACTTAAATAAGACTCATTTGTTATATCTTTAGAAAGTTTTAACTCAATTTATTTTATGAAGATTTCGCAAATGAAACCACTAACAAGTAACCTTATTATAAGGTCAACTTTTTTTTAAACATTGTTATTTTGTTAATCAATATTTGGTGCTGAAATCACCAGCGTGAAAAAAAAGTTTCACCTACAGTACTTTTCCTTTCAAGTTAAATGTACTTTTGTGTCATAATTCAATGGGTAGTAAATAAAAATTTAATGGCTTATCTTAGCTATCCATGAATGTGTTCTGAAGACCTTCTAACAAACATCCCTCTTAACATTCGCATTTATAAATTACTAATATTAGGGTAACTACAGCTTTTAAATATTATTACGTTTGTGTGACATTTATTTAATGTCAACCAATATTTCCCAGCACACACTATCACAGGAAACTCATTAACGTTTTCTCATTAACCAGTACATCGGAAAAATCCTGATGCCTTTACGCTAAAGTAATTTAAAAATGTCAATCGATGTTTCAAACATCGATTAGTTCCTGCGGATAGCGTATGTTTTCAACGATGTATTTTTTTTCAAACCGTACATAACAACTATTACTACACTACACTATTTGAAAAAACCAATAACATGCCTGACTGCACGTTATAATACTTTGAGGAATATTACGAATCGAATTATACATAAGTAACGTTTTAAAATCGGTGATGCAGCTTAGGCTCTAAGAGGTTACAAGGGAAAGGATCTTAACTTATAAACGCTAATCTTACTATCAGGAAGAATGATTGACACCCTTTGGTTGTATTATGGTTTTTTGCGTAATATCGACTAAATTTAGACTACAGTTTTATCTTAGTTAAATCATTAAACAAAACATCAATATACTTGCCGATTTCAGATCGATATTTGATAATCATAATTTTTACTTTAAAATAAAATAAAGCTTATTGAACGTAAGCGGGATTACGCGCGCAAGTTTAAATGAACTGGATGCGGCGTCCTTCTGAGATTACGTTAATTAACATTTCCCCACACTGGGAATACCAATTATGGACTCAATATTTCTGATTTCATTTCCCAGATCAGAGACAAATTTATAAACTTACATCATAATAAATTGTAGATTGAATTATTTAAAAACCGATTTTGAACATATTCTTATCCGGTAGTTTATGTTTTTGGTACTCAAGTCTTTAGGTTATCAAAGACGAGTTTAAGTACAAAAATTTATAAATGGTAAATTTATGATTACAACGTCTGATTGCATTAAAATGAAATAGCCGTTAGTCATGAGATGTAATTACATTAATATGAAATAGTCTGGAGGTGGATTTGTCTCGCAAGTTGTGAGGCAAATTGTTGTCCTCAAACTTTTGATTGATCTTAAGATGTAACGAAGTTTATTCCTTAATTAGTTTGCTAATATTCCAAGTTGTTCGGCTTTTACGAGATGTAATATTAATCACTTAAAGATAAAGAAAATTTCACTTACATATTTATAATTATAGCCTTACTAAGATCTGTACAGAAAAAAAAATTGTGCGATTTTTGTTGGAGATGCAAATTTTTCTTGAACCCTTACCTTTTTATAAGAAATTACAAGCATCAAAGGTGTAAACCACATGATCATTAATTTATCCTTTCCTCCCGGTCTTTGTTTCCAGATTAACGAGTTACGTATATTTTCTTGGTTTTCCTTTTTGTGGTTTCTACTTCGAAATAAAGTATTCTTGTAATTTGTGGATTGTGTTAACTTTGTTTAATCATTCGAAGGGTGTGGTAGAAGAACTTTTTACTATGTTCTTACGTCTGTTGGAAAGAATCATCCTGTAGGTTATACTTCTTACACCCTACCACTTCCTTGTTTCCATTCTTCTTACCTTTCCCTTCTTTTTATAAGTATTTCAATCTCTTTGCACAATCTACATAGGTAACTTAGCAAAGCATAAAGTGTATAAGCACCTAATACAATTTTATCGGCAGTTATAGTAAACGATAAACGAGAAACTTCAATTAACGGAATATCCTCAGGCTATAGACGCAATATAATATTGAGCTCAATCGCGTAACGTTGGTAATAAATAATACATCCACGGAGACTGGATAGAATAATTAACTATTATATTTTCATTATTTCTGAACTATGGCTACGAAAGACAATATAATTCATAAAAAAAATTGCCTATGATATGCCTGTTTCCATCGGCTATGTTCCTGTCAAAGTCTCATTAAAATATATCTAGCCGTTTCGGAGAAAACCCGGATCAAGCGCGGCTTACGGACAGACAGATAGACAGGAAAAAAATTAAAACTGATTTTCCTTATAAAGTAACCACATCACGTGAATAAAATACGATTTTTTTTCGATGTTTTATACAGATAGGCCAATTTTATTAATTTCATAAACATTGGAAGACTGAAGCAAGTATGAAAAGATTTTGTTATTCCTATTTGCTTAAGCACTTTTTTTTCATAAATTTAATTTGAATTCCAAATGAACTCCATCGACGCATTGTCCCGAATTTGATGAAATATTTTACGATTGTTTCGGACATATTCATGACACCTGGTTCCGAAATCAGTGAGCTCAATGAATTTGAATTTTAATAATAAAGTTGTGATTGAACTTTCACAGGAATGAATATTTCGGGCTTGTCCCAATAGTCGGGATTCTAAAATGTATTGAATCAATATTAAGTTTAACTTTAGCTTTGGCGACTTTATTTATTTTCTAGATACAATTTTTGTATATTATACTGTTACTATCTTACTAATATTATAAATGTGAATGTTTGTATGGATGTTATAATAAGGTATCTTCAGAACGGCTGCATTAATTTCGCTGAAATTCGGCGCAGATATAAAACATAACCTGGAAGAATACATTGGTCACTATTTTTTTTTAATTCCGCCCTCACGGTGTCGCGAGCGATGGTTAATCTAGAAAAAAGTACGTCTTTTTTTGCAAGAATGAATCCAAGAGTATACCTGGTTTTACCTTTTCTTATTCTTGTGTTTAAATTGAAAAATTAGTGTTTATTTCATTAGATAATGCTTCAAACCACAGCATTGAATAATAACAATTACCGTTACAAATGTATGTCGAGAGAATTTTGAGTGAAATTGTAATTAACAAGAGACATGTTCCCGTCGCTAATTAGTAATTAGACGAAAAAGATTGAACAAAGACGTAATACGAAACGCTTAATAATGAGGGAGATAATTGAAAAGCATTGTGGCAATATTAATCTTTTAATACTTATTCGTAATATTTCAAACGTTAAAAAACTAACAAATTTTTTGTTATAATTAGGTTTTTAATTTTGTCATTCTGTTTCTTTTGCGTGGTAATGATGTGCGTGATTTCGTACAAAAAAGTATGCGGTGAGTAAATATTGAAGCTTCAACTATTGTCATAAACAGGGTATAAAGTGACTTATTTACTAGAAGTTGTAACAACTATACATTGGAGAACATTATGCAATAAATATGCAATTTACATTTGGTCAAAAACAGTGTCCTTTTTCATAGCGTACCAAAACACAAGGAATCGAATAAAGAAAAGGTCAAAGTAAAATAAAACTCCAAGTATTAGTGACGTGAATGGGGAAAAGACAGAAAAAGGTTAAGTTTCAACGAGAGAGGAAAAAGAAACGCCCCATGTGAACAGGCTAATTTGACCGCAAAGTATTAAATATACATCGCAGGGGGCGAGTAGAATTCGCATAAGAAGGGATCACATGTGGGGTTCCATGAAACTTTGATATGTGTTTTGTTCCTTTTCTCTGTCCCTATTTTCTACACGTATCCGCACTATGCGCGAAAAACTAAATAGTTTTAGACATTATTAGTTAAAATCCTTTGGCGTGAATGGAACGTTTTCGTTACCAAGTCCAGTGTCAGATCGATTAGTGAGGGGACATAAACGTTGACATTTTATAAGCTTGATAAGGCTAGTGTTGCGCCGAAATACCGACACAGTGTCGGATTTTCTTCCTAACAATAGATAATAGGTAGGAATTAGGATTACTAAATATAATTATTTTATAGTAAATTAATATATGAAATAGTATAGTGATATTAATTTATATTTCGAACTGTTTTTATGAAATAATATAAAAAATAATTTCAAGAATGTATGATTAATTATGTAAATTTTAATTAAAATTGTATAAAGTGCTAAAGGAGCGAGGAAAATTTTTGCATTTTAAGGGACCGATGAAACCTTCATAAGAAAGGATTAAGATTGAGATTGAAATTTAACTTGCAAAGTATTCAGACTTAGAATGAGGTTGAATTCATTTTCCATAAATCTCTGAACGGAGAAATATGAAACAAGCCGATTTTGGTGACCACTTTTATGTTTGCAAACGTCGAGGCATAGATAATAGTAAGTTTTTTTTTAATTTAATATTAAGTCAAAATGTCTGATACCTTTAGGTAACAGTAAATCACGATCTTCAAGGTCAATACTATACGAGTGCGAACAATTTTATATAGACGAACTTTATTGTTTTTTTGCTGATGCAGATTTAGCTGAAATGGAAATTTTCTATAAATTTATTAACATTTCCTAGTTTAGTTATCGTAGTTTAATGATTAGAATTCTACGTAAATAATGAAAATAAACGCGACCGCTTCTGTGAAAAGTCAAATGGGTGCTAAACTTTTAGGACGTTAAAACAAATAAAAAAGTGCCTTGATCGATATGAAAGGTATAAAAAAAGATAATCTGTAATATTTTTTGTAGTTTACAAAAATATTTATTAAATTAAAAAAATATATATTTCATTATTATTTATTAATTGTCGAAATCCAAATTAAAAACCACAGTTTTCATAATTTGAAATGTTCCATTTGCAACTAAATAAACAGATAATTTCAACGACGATGAGTTCCTGTGGCTATTATAATTTATTCACAATAAACATTTGTATTAGGTTTTCAATAACATGCTTTCATAGTATACCCAAAACTATTTGTTTTTGTTTGAAATTTTACTCTAAACGGTTCAAGCGATTTCGTGTTCAAGAGGCATCCCGTTTGGGTTCACAATTGAAACCGATAGGAAACCGGCGCAGTCATAGAATCCTAGAACATTATTTGATTTTTCAAACAAATCGAGCATAAATGTGTTGGTTGAACCTTCTGATGATAGGCAAATCATTGATAGCAGGATAACTGTTCCCTTAATTTATTATATGAGTGAATTGGATGATTGAGCGTCGGTGGCTCAGTGGTTAAGCACTTGACTTGCAATCTGCAGGTCCTGGGTTCGAATCCCGCCTTGTACCAAAGTGTTTTTCGATTTCCGAATCACATATGTACATTTATCCGAAGTTCTTACAGTGAAAGAAAACATCGTGACGCAACCTGCACATATCTGAGAAGAAATTCAAAGATATGTGTGAAGTCAACCAACCCGCACTTGGCCAGCGTGGTTGACTATGGCCTAATCACGCCCAATTTAGGGTAGGATCCGAGCCCCTCAGTAGGGACGTATAGTGAGCTGATAATGATATGTGATTTAATTTATTATTTCGTAAGTTTATATGTTCGTAAAACATAGCATAACTTGTAGGAATGAAAAACGGGTCACGAATGGACCGAGTTGTTTCATTGTTCATTAAATTTTAACCCGGCTTCCTGCGACACGGCCTCCGGGTATACTGTATTTATAATTTCTGCATTATATTCCATTTATTATATGTTCTTTTTATGAATATATTATTACTATTAATAGTGAAATAATAAATATCTTTAATTTTTGTATGTTCAAAAATTCTCTTCAAAATTTCCTTGAATTCGCTGTCAGAAGACAACATAGAAGAAAAAGCTTAGTTATAGTTTACTGTAGAAGTCCGTTGTCGAAACACCTGTTTAAAAACATCGGTGTGTTTTGTTTGACTCACATTTGACAACTTTTGTTTGTAAATCGAAAATAATTTAATTAAAATAATTAACAATTATATCGCAATGATGAATATGCAAACAGAAAAAGGAAATTTTAATAACTCTAGCTTCGGCGCAAAGCTCTTAACGTATTATGTCTTTGTGTTGCTGCGGCAGTCAAGCGTCTCTTGACTTTAAATATTACTTCATTCTTCGTGCAGCTTCCGCCATATTGTTTCATTTGCGAGATGCTACACAAAGAAATGAATCCGCCTCTGCATTTCGCTTTTAAAACTTTCATAATTACTTACCACAATATTTGAGAGTTCTTAAAAAAAACGTAACCAACAACAAACCAAAGGAGTTGGGTATAGTAAACATTGTGGTTACAAAAAATTACATTTTTTTGTTGAAAAAACATGTTAAGTTAAAAGTTTATTTTTATTATTGTTTAGCTTGTCATTAGTATTAAAACATACAAAAGATAAAATTTAATAGTTAGGTAAAAGGTTTTTAATTGACTCTGCGATTTTTTTTAGTTGTTGTCTATTCCTATTAGTACCAGATTTTAATTTAACGTAACGGCATATCGAAACATTCGCGATAGACCCTGAGTTTAACACATATTTATCGCATTTTCGATGAAATAATGAAATTCACTTTTATGTCATAATTTCGTATAGAAAACAGGTGAGAGAAATTGGTTTGACTTTTATGTAATAAAATATTCTCCACAACGGTGGATAAAATAATAAATTTTCTACACAATTTTACTGGCTTGTGGGTCACACGTAATTCGTGGGAGGAAAATTGAATAAACGTTACCCAAATAACATTTTAAATATGGGAAGATGTACGCCTTTCGAATTTATACTGTTTGTAACTTGAAATTAAGGTTCCAAGAATATTCACGGGTAAATGTATAAGAACATTGTGGTTTAGCTTTAATTTCCAGGTAAATTAATTTGGATTTATTGAAGTTATTACAATTTTGCAATTTATCATGTTTTGACATAGTATTCGGTTTTCAAACCACATTTGCACCTTTTTAAAGTCAAAGGTAAATTGCAACTGATATTTCAAGGTCATAAATTTTTTTTTTCGATTATTCATTCTTACGAATCCAAAGAAGCACGACTCATTCAGATTGTTAGTCAGATTAACTGTACCACTTATTCACAATCGTTATTCCGATTCTATTATTTTCTTTTACAAAAACTTAACCTTACAGTGTAATGTAGTCATAACAAGCTCATGTTTTATTATGTTTACTAAAATAAGTACAAAGACACGCTGACTTTTATACTAAACTCTATCATAGCAGCGAATCTAGAATTAATTAAAACTTTTAATGAAATTTTGTTAGGACGAGAAACTTCTTAGAAGTGAGACATAATTTTATACAAAGTAGCTTTTGCCAAATTTGCAAAGGATCTAATTTTTGTTTGGAATAATATCATGTTCCTAATGTTTATTAATTAACTATAACTTTTATGTTATCTTACTATTCAAAATATTTGAAGTTTGTTTGTTGCCTTTGACTTTTGTGATTGTATAATCGACTTACAATTGTCATATGATACTACTAAGACCTAATACAGTTCCATGCAAACTTTATGGCCGTTCGGAAGTTTGCGAGAAATAGGGTCCAGAAGACAATTTGAGGTACAGGTGGGATGCACACCCCTTCACATGCTTTCCTCCTTTAGTACGCCATTTGTACAGACATACGATCGCAACTGATCATGACAATAAAAGTTTAAATCATGTTATATTGAGTTCCTGGGTTTAAAGTCCCGCACTTGATAGCTTTGTTATTGATAATAGCCTTAACAGAAACTTCAAAGTTCATTGTTTTTATATACGATATTCATGTTACAGGGTCAGTTCAAATATTTACTGACGACGTATTTCAATAGTTCATCTATCTTAGATGCATTTTATACGAAGAGTCAAACTTTGATATACTTCAGCATTAAAGTCTGACAATTTCATTAGTTTAAATCTCTATAGACCTCAACCTCTAAACATTTCAACAGACGAATGTCAAACTGTCTAAGTGAGAATTAATATCAAATTAATTTGAATACATCACTTTATACAGATTATTACAATATGAAATATTTATTATAGACATCTGAATGTTTCTAATTAATGACAGTGCATTCAATACACTACAGTACAATTTAATTACGACTGTTTAATAAGTGTACTTCATGAACATGAGGACTATGTGTAGAATCTATTCGTCTTGACTTGAAAACTTTAAATATAATTATTCACACTACAGAGATAAGAATAAAACATTGCCTTGTTGCTTTCAACAATATCTGAAATTCGATAAACGCTTATCTTTTCGTGTTTTGTAGCCATTTGTTACTTTAATCTTAGGAAATAGAAAAGCCGTAGTAAAATTAAAAAATGTTGAACTAAAAAATGGGTCATGACCGGACTTGCACTTGCATGATTCATTAAATTTTAAATGGTCCTGTGTTGAGCCGCTTAGTCCGTACCGCCTCACTGCTTCACGCGCATTGCTAATTTCTACGTCATATTTCAAGAAAGAAATGAGGTCTTTAACAGAACCCGTGTTTAATTTCTCTTAGAAGCATAAGAGGATTCTGGAAAAAAATACAGGTCATATTTGACCTATTAAGCATGAAGACAAGAAACAAATACGTCCCGTCAGTAGTCTTTATCACAACTTCCATTATGTCGATAGACGCACCATTCTGGCCGTATAATTTTAGGGATTTGACGCCCGTAATGCCAAAAATAAGCACTCTACCAAAAAATGTTTTACAATATCCCGAATATCAGCGTTGTAATTAAAACTAAAAGCTTTCGCACTTATAAGTAAGATTTCCATACATTTTTTGTACGCAACAAAGAGTCTAACGTGATTTTAAGTTATAAAAGAAGTGATAGAAGAGTCATGTTCTACGAAATGGGATTTTACCGATCGCTACTGAAATGCAATCAACGTGCCATGAATAATTTTCTTTGTAGTCGCGTCAATCCTAGTTATTACTCTATGAAATTTTGTTCATCACAGGACAGGACAAATAAATCATTTTTAAAAAGCTAACGTAGTAACGGAAAAAGTTTTATGAAATAAATTCCATGGAATACGGTATTTAATGAATGTTTTAACAATAAAATTTGAAATAAATAAAATAATATTCACAGAATTTACAAAGAGAAATTGACAATAATATGAAACAGAATTAAAATTTGTTTTATTATCTTTGCCAAAACTGGGAATTTGCGCTTCTCGGTAGTGTAATTATTTGTAGTATAAACACTTTATTTTTTACTAAAAATGGATAAACCAGCGCTTAATCACGATGACACCGCTAGAAACCGAAATATAATATGCTCCAGACTAGTAGATACATCTAAAGGGCTCAATGGACCAAAGTAATGGAATCCCTTGTTGAAACTGTTAAAAATATATGTAAATACACTCTGGTTTTTAAATTTATTACACGATTTTATTTTAATAAGAAGAGAATTTAAAGAGGAAACAATGGACATTCTGCATGCACATTTTCAATGTCTGTCTAAAATAGTATTACTTACAATTTAATTTAGGCGACTATCTTGATTACTCTCGGCTGTCCAATGTTATTTTGTGCGCATCCCACAAGTCCGGAATGCACAAGCAATATAACCCAACTAGATTAAATCTATTTCAATAGTGAATTATCAAGTGTTCCCGTTTTAGACTACCATAGCTTGAAAACCGATGAATCGCCTAAATTTCAGCTCGAGGTATAGTGTAATATGAAATTACAATAATGTAAGCAATCCTTCCGAATAATATAAATGCGAAAGTAATTCTGTCAGTCTGTTACAGTTTCACGCCAAAAATATTGAACCGATTTAAAAGAAATTTGGTAAACAGATAGTCTAGAGCTCGAGAAATGACATAGGGCACATTTTAATGCAGTTGAAGTGGGGGAGGGAAGGTGTATGGAAGTATCACAATTTAGAGAAGCTTAAAAGTAATTATTAAGGATGTTGTTGTGATATAAATAAATTACGGTTACCTGGGGCTACTTCTGCGCTGAATTAAAAAAAAACATAATTAGTAGCCTATATGTTCTTCCAGAGCATGGCTCTCTATGTATGTATAAATTTCATAGAGATCCGTTTGGTCGTTCTAATAATACCTTTAAATATCATCCATCTAAACATTCGCATTTATAATATTAGTAAGAAGTAAGATTAGTAAGATGATATATATAATTTTTGTAGTAGTAGTAGTTTTTTAATTTATTACCTCTTCAACTGCAATCTCCAGTTTAATTATTTGCTTGTAAATTGTACCGTATCTGGGAAACATTTTAATTCATAAAGTAAATATGCATAAAGTTGAAAAGAGCCCCTCGTTAATTAACATTAATGACAATTACCTTTGTTAAACAACCGAACCGAAGGCAATTTTAATTTTAAATAAACGAATAATTTATTATAAAATTAAAATTTTATGTTCAATTACACTTTTCGTTATTAATTAACATCTTATTAACGTAGGCAGATATAACGCATAAGTATAAAAAATCTAATAAATTGAATATTAGTACTAAACAAAAAATAAATAGCCGAAGCTAGAAAAATAATCAACGTGGTTGTTAGACGCGGCTTTGCGGACACACAAACAGACAGATAGAAAAACAAACACTTTAAAAATGGTTTTTCATTTAAGTGACGCAAATAAATTAAGTCGATTTTAATATATTGAAAATATTCTGTGAGTACCGAATTTCTACTACTTTAGGTCTTCTTGTCTCCTGGTGACTAGGTTTTTTTTTTTATATGTAACGATTAACATTTCATAGTTAAGTTAACACATATGACGCTTAACAAACTTAATTCTGGATTGTAATCAACTTAACAGCTTAACCAAGGAATGAATGTGTTAAAGCATCATACTTGTGTACAAGACTTGAAATGTGACGTCAGATCTTGAGTCAAGGAGCATTTAGGAGCCCTAGTGTTCACCCCTCTGGTTTTCAGAGTTACACAACATTTTTAACTTATTAGTTAGCGATATAAGCTTTAAAAAATAATAAAAAACATTATTAATAATAATTACAGTTATATATATTTTAAATTATTTAATCATTATTATTTAATGATGATAGTTCCAAAAATAAGAATAATATTCACGCAACAACGATCAAAGCTTTTGCATCAACAAAAAGGAAAGGAAATTTAATGTTTTAATTAAACATGTAAATATTTTATGTTATTTAATATAGTCAAAAGAAATGCACGTATTTTTCCAGGAATATAATGAATTTTTAATTGATACTATCGTTGATCTCATGTCGCAAGAATCGCAATAAATTAGTACGTCTCTATATTATTTTTTTAGAGCGTCGGTGGCTCAGGAGTCAAGCACTTGACATGCAATCTGCAGGTCCTGGGTTCGAATCCCGCCATGTACCAATGTGTTTCTCGATTTCCGATTTACATATGTACAATTATCCGACGTTTCTACGGTGAAGGAAAACATCGTGATGAAACCTGCACATATCTGAGAAGAAATTCAAAGATATGTGTGAAGTCAACCAACCCGCACATAGGTATGCTCTGAGAACCTCGGTGGGGATATATAGTGAGCTAATGATGACTGTATTTTTTGCTCTTACATCATTGGAGATAGTAGAGAGAAAATACGATACGAAAATATTCTCATTATTACATTAACAAATAAATAATACGTTAACGAATTAATTAATTTTACTTGTATTATTAATAGCTGTATCTCAAAGAGGGTGGTGAATTTCGACTTCGGTAAACTACGACCCATTTGACTTTATCTGTTTAATGATCAAATATTTGAGACTTGTTAAATTGTCAGATAATTAACATTGATTTATGTGTTAATCGGATAGTTAATAATATTGCCTTAAGTTTGAAGGATTACATAGCCAACGACGTCTTAAAATTAATTATTATAAAAATTGATAATATGATCTTTTATAAAAATAAGTTTTATCTGGAAACTCTGTATGGCTATGCCTTGAATACTTAGTAGAGTTTTTATGGAAATAATCAGTAAAGAAAGTCGTGTTAGTTACACTATTTATAACTCAAGAACGGCTTTACCGATATGGTTGAAAATTGGTGAGGAGGTAGCTTAGAGCCATGAGACGGTCATAGAATACTATATACTCATTTTTTTTTCGAATTTATGCCTCGAAGAGCTGCTTTTTATTTAACTTATCTTGTATTAAGTATTTTTATATATCTACGCGGTCGGAGTCGTGGGCGACTGCTAGTTAGATATAAAAATATAGCTGAGGAAAACTTTAACCGTAACTTTTAAATCGGTGTTGGTTTTTCCTAAGTACGTTTAAAATACACCACCGATTTTCCCTAAAGAATTTTTTACTGCAAGTGATTTTATTAAACCAACTAAAAACAAAAGGCGGGGACACAAAGCGACGGCAGATAGTCCGCCGCCGCTAATTGGACGGAAATGATAGAGAACATTTGTACAACAAAACGGTAACAAGTATTTTGCCTTTGCTTTCAAAGAGATTTGAATTATTTAAAAAAAAAAGAGATCAGAAATACTCCAAACTTTAATTAAAATTTCGTTTGTCTTTTATTTTTATACTCTATATTTTGAAATAACCAACGAAGCATGCAAAAAATGAAATTCATTTCGGATAAAATATTTTCAAAGCTTTTCAAATAAATATATTTGTTGACGAACTTAGGTTTTATTAGTTAAATATCGGTCGAAGTTCATTCTAGGCTACGTTTGGTTATGAATAAGGTGCTGTGATTCATTATCATCAGCTCACTATGCGTCCCAATCGAGGGGCTCGGAGCCTACCCTAAGTTGAGGGTGATTAGGCCATAGTCAACCACGCTGGCCAATTGCGGTTTGGTGCTGTGATTTTCATAACGATATGTAAAAATTTTCCAAAACAATTTTACGATAATGCTTATTTTACGATATTTTATGGCTAATACTAGAAAAAAATTGGATCATACTATCGTTGATGGTTGAAAACTAAAATATATAAGGTAAAAATATTTCAACATATGTGGAGTATCATTATTTTGAGAATGGATATTATGTTTGCCCATGAGATTAACTCGTGGTATATAAAAGCAGTGTAAACAAACGAAGCTCGAGCATCGCACGGAAAATACAAGACGAAATTTATTATTTTATCTCCCGAGGTTGAGCATACTTTATTACGTAAACGACAAGCCAATTTTGAGCTACCTGTGTTTTTAATTAAAATTTTGATTTACCGCTTACGATATTTGTAATACTACATAAATTGATAACGTAATAAAGACATAAAGTTTGGTTGACACCACTTTCTTGTATGAAAATTAAACTGACAAAAAGAAGAAGTAAAATAGTATTGTTTTACACTTAAAAAATGTTATCCGATGATTATTTTAATAGGTTTTGGAATGTCTCATAAATTTGCGTTAATGTTTAGCGTATATTTATGCATCATTAAAAAATACATCGAAAATTGAGTTTGTGATTGTCAATTATTTTTGTTATAAAACACGGAAATAATGGTAACTTCAATTTGAATTTTATTGGAATTAAAACTACTTATCATTCTATATCTCATTCATTCCCTCTTGTGGAAAAGTTGCATTACATTTTCTTAAATTATTTTCATATGAAAAAATTTAACAGAATCATGATTCTGCAGCTACGGAAACTAGGCCAAGAGCAGCTTCTGACACTTGGTTAAGACTTCTTAGTTCACACCCAGTCAAGGATGAAATGTCACGAACAAGCGTACGAAGTGGAACGGGCATACAAATAGAACTAGAGACTAAGGGAGTTTGGAATCAGGATTGAATTATAGCTAGACGCATAGCGCTTTAACGCATAAACTGTGAAATATAATATATTCAATAAACTATACAAGATTAACCTTAACTGTATTATTTAAAATTATATTATTAAAAAAAGATTAAAGGTTATGATTTTATTTCGAATGCTCGTCATCATATCGGAAGACATTAGATGTTTTTTTTAGGAACTGACCATTTTTTCAAATTCTTCTTTGAAAAAATTTCCTGCAGTTCTTACATCATGCATTTGAGAGCATTTTAATATTGATAATAATATTTTATTCAGCTACTATAATTTATACCAAACTGCTGTTTCTAAAATAAATACATCAATTGAAATATAAATTTACAATTTTAAATTATACATGTCAACGTTTAAGGATTCAAATAATTTATCAATCCATTTAAGTTAGTTGAAATGTCGAATTAAATTTAATATAAATTCTCTCCCAAAATTGTGTGATCAAATTGCTACGATAACAAGTTATGTTAGGAATTATTTGCTCGTTAATAGTAAACAGATCGTGTGTTTGTGTTAAGGAACTCGGAGTTTGTTCTGCTTATTGTTTCTCTTAGATTAGATCAATTATAACCGCTTCCATCCAACCGTTAAATATAACTAACGTCCTTAAATAATTGATAAATGTAACTTTGTAGAGGAATAATTAACTTTTTAACTAAAAAATCATTTATTTTTATTTATTTAATACTGCATAGCATCCTTACAGTATACAACCAATTTGACACTATACACACTTAACATAACAGTTTACACGATAACATATTTTATAATAACAGTAAATAACACATAACAATGATAAATAAAAAGAAAAAAATACAGAAATAAACAGTGCAAGAATATATCAACGCGTAACTAAACATCAATATTAAAACGTGTTCCACACATCTGTACGCAGCCTCTGTGAATTTCGACTCGCTGCAAGTAAATAAATCTATATCTCTAGATGATATTGAGAAGCCGTATAGCCCGCACTATAGAAGCATTTACCATTTTTTTATCATCTGTTAATAGTCTAATATTGTGATGAAAAAATGTAAATGTCTCTTGAAAGTTTAAATAATTTACACAAAATATTTCAATATTTGTATATAGAAGAAACGAGAAAGTCGTACCAAGACCATGTCAAATCGAAGTCCTTTATCTGCCTACCCCTTTAGGTTATGGTCGTGAGTCATGTTGTTGTCAAATTAAATCATTGTCAAAAAGTTACAGTATACAAAAGTATACACCCGTTTTCATTGTTAAGTTGTACGTATATAACTTCTGCTTCGATTAGTTTGTCCGGACTTCGCATACCCCCAGGTATTTTAATTTACATATAGAGGCAATTTCTTTAGGGAAATACCTCAAAACTTTCTGATTTGTTGTTGTGTTGCCTTCGGAAAGAAATACATATACTTAATTTATAAATAAGGGTAACGGTAAAGTTTTACGATAAAATACGAAAATAATCTATGTAAGGTTATAAATATATCTTACAGTTATGTGATATAACGGATGTTTACTTATAAGTAATTCAATCTGTTTATATTTATATGACTACTAGCTGTCGTCCGCGACTCCGTCCGCGTGGATATATAAAAAAAAATATAAAGATAAGTTAAATAAATAGCAGCTCTTCAAGGCATACATTTGAAAAAAAAAGAAAAAAACATAATAATATCCTATGTCTGTCTCCTGGCTCTAAGCTACCTCCTCACTAATTTTCAACCATATCGGTAAAGCCGTTCTTGAGTTATAAATAGTGGAACTAACACACCTTTCTTTTATATATAGATTTATGAATGGCATTGATTTATATATTTCAATATGAGTAGGACACCTTCCTCACTCAAAGTCGTCCAATGGGCACTTAAATAGTTGACATTAAAGAGCGCCCTCAGTGACGTGTTTCATTGCCACTAATATTAATTACTGTGGCCCGTGATTATGTACGCGAGAATAAAAAAAACTTAATTAGTATCCTATGTGTTCTTCCAGACTATTTTCTACATCTATGCTAAATTTTAGCGAAATCTATGCAGCCGTTGTGGAGATACCTTCTAACAAACATCCATCCAAATATTCGCATTTATAAGTAACATTAAAATCTTATTCGTAAGATTATAGGCAAATATTCTAAAGTTTGCACTAATAAAAGCCGATATTCATAATATAAAACTGTCCATAGTCGATTTTAAATTTGAGTATAATTTTATTGTTTGACGAATAAAATTGCCAATTATATTCACCGTTTTTAGATTGAAGTTGATACTTGAATTTTAGTATATCTTTGTACCAAAATAAACCCGTGAAAATTGTATGGAAGCGCAGAGGTCCCCTCAAACTGCACTCGAGTGGAGAGCGCTGCCGTGGCTTTATTAGTGTGTTATGCTACTTGACCAAGCTGTTGAATATATTATAAACCTAGAACGTTGCTATGCACATTTGATACTAATTAACTTTAATTTTGCTACTTAAACTATTTTTATATTAAACAGCTAATGTCAAAAACATCCAACTCGTTTGGAATAACCACTCAAAAATTGTTTTTTAGTCAACTTGATAAAAAGTACATATGATTTATGAAGTTCGAAACTTGTTATAAAAGACGTCTGATTACACTTAATAAGTTTAATTTTTTTTTTAAAAAGCGCTAATAAGGCATGTGTCTTAAAAATCTATCAAAACTGTTTGCTATCTACATCGTTTCTTTTTTGGTAGTTTTACGTAATAAAATATAATGAACCTACAATAATTTTACCACGACACAATATCATATTAAAAGTAAAAAAACAGAACAGACAATAAAAAAGAGAATAAAAAATAAACAAAACACTATAAGGCATAAGGCAAATTGGTAAGTTACGTGACAAACACCTTCGGGGATGTCTTGTTTTCTTAGTTCGCCCTTTTCTTATATCATTATTCAAGGCGTACTCGTATGTTAGGAAAGGATAAAAATTACACACATCTATCAAAACTAATACAAATTCTGGGACTGTGAAAATTCCTAAGGTAATATTTTTATACGACAAGAGAGATGTCGGACTCATAAGTCATAATATATGACATACTTCTTAATATGTAAAGTGTAACAAGTTCATTCTCTGAAATTAAATTTATATACATACTAAATGTCGCATGCGACTCAATCGCGCCGAATAAAAAAAAAATAGCCTCTGTCTTCTTTTAGACTACGTTCTACATCTATACCAAAATACATTGAGATCTGTTGAGCTCTTCTGATAGATAAGTCCTATTACATCCATCTATCCATCCATTGATACATCCAAACATTCGCATTTATAATATTAGTAAGATAAGATTTGATAAGGGTCCAAGGTTTTCGTATCAATTTACAAGAAACTTGATAATACTCCAATATTGGAGCCTCCATATACGAATATTTTTTTTTAATTATATTGCTTAATTTATTAAAATATAAAGAAAAGTATATTTAATATTATTCACTAATATGAGGCACTTAGATGATGACCGATGACCTGGTTAAGTTTGGGAGAGTGCAGTGGATGCAGGCGGCACAGAATCGGGCATTGTGGCAATCGATGGTGGAGGCCTACATCCAGCAGGAGATAAATTAAGACTGATTATGATGATGATTAGGCATTTAATAAATTAAAATTTTAGGATACTTGTAAACTAACTGAACTAAGGCAAGGATTTGTTTGTTCTTGGTATTTGTTAAGAACGTTTTATATGTTTATGCTTTTGGGCTTGGATATTTTTGTATATATTTCTACTATATTACATATTTACTACAACAGTGCATATTAGAAGGATTTCTCATGGTTTTAATTTTTAGCCGACTACAAAAAGAAGGAAGTCACTCATCTCAGGTGTTTGTTCATGACAAATTTTTGTTTGTTTTTAGTGCATTTTGTTTAAGAATGTTTTTTTGTTTACGTATGTTTTTTTTATGAAGTAGACTTTTTTTTAAATTATAACAAACATGTTTAATAAAATACATTAGAGTTCCATAATTATTCAGAGTAGTTTTAAAAGAGAATGATAATTTGATTCTAACACTTTTTATATCTCTTTAGAATTTGAAAGTATGTCCGTGCATTGCTTTTAGCGTAATGAAAATTTTGTTACTTAAGTCTTTCGCAGTGAATAAATCCATTAAGTAAATGGTTCAACCATAAATCGCAATTAGTTTTTAATTTTGTAGACGTTAAATACGCAAGAGATAATTTGCAAGATTAAAATTTAAGGTAATTGCAATAATATTTTACACGTGAAAGTTAACGAGCTCTTATCGTTATTTCCCTAATTTGAAGTTAGTTTAATTTAAAGATATGATGTCGCTGGAATTTTATAATAAGTTGTGATCTCTTTGTGTTTTATAGAAAAAGCAGTCAATAATGTTGCCAGAGTAACGAAAGAGTAAGGTTTTTTTTGTTATGTATTATAGTTATGATCTTTGGGTATTTATGTAAGTCCGTCTGCGCATAATTAAAAATATATATTTTGAAGCCTATGTGTTCTTCAATATTATTTTCTACATGTGTGAAAAATTTCACTAAGATTCGTTTTGCCGTTCGAGAGACACCTTCTAACATCCATCCATCCTCACTGTTCGTATTCATAATATTAGTAACATATCGTCGTTCTTGTCCTTCACATTTGACAAAATAGGGGTAACAATATGTTTTAAACGAGGATTTTGGTATCAGAGACCCACGGTTAATGACTGATCGACTGAACCATTTAAATGTTAAATATAACACTTAGTATAGACACCTAAAATTTAAATTCGCTGTCATTTATTAAATTACAATAAAGCTTAACTTACGAATACCTAGCAGTTTAAAAGCCAGACATTCTTTACCTAAAGAATATTCAACTAATGTTTATTTGAAATCAAAATGTAAATTAAAATTATAACAGAAATAGATTTGAATAACTGTTGTCTCAGATAATATTTAGCAATATTCGAATAGTTATGACAATTATATTAAACATTCAAAAATGATATTGGATGGTATTCACTTACAATTTACACAAAATAACTTAAAATTGAAATACCAATGGAAAATATACAGTAAACATTTTGTTTTAGAAAGCAATTCGATTTAGTTTTTTCTTCAAAATAAGTTAGGAAAAGCGGCAAGGTAATTTAAAAGTTTTCTGAAGTGTCCGCAAACTTTAAAGGCTATGTAACTTTGTCTTAAAGTGGCTTATTGCAAAATAAAACGTTTTTATTATTTCATTATATATAAAACTTTAAATTTTTATTTATAAGCATATGTTTACGTTATACCGTAACTTTAAACGTTGTAATCTTTTAAACTACGTTAAATTAGTAGTTAAAAGATACGCCATTAGCCCGCGCCGGACGCACCGCACGCATTACTCGTAACGGATTTTGTTTACTTTGCATGTGCATGTGCCACAGTGCTGCGTCCATCATCTGTGCCACCCGCATCTGTGACATCCGTTTAATCCGTGCGTGCGGTGCGTCCAGCGCGGGCGCGGGCGCGGGACGCGTATCTAAAGGGTCACATACTTCAAAATTGTTATGGAAAATGAACCATAGAATTGTGACAAAA
Organism: Papilio xuthus; assembly: GCF_000836235.2. Lineage (NCBI taxonomy): Eukaryota > Metazoa > Arthropoda > Insecta > Lepidoptera > Papilionidae > Papilio > Papilio xuthus. The sequence goes on along the minus strand of NW_013529697.1, from coordinate 4,248,440 downwards.
TATGTTTTATTAATATATGCAGCATTTAACTACCACTAAGTAGTTCATTTGAATTGCTAATACACACTTAGAACGTGAAGAGGCTTCTCTCGGGCACTTAACATGTTAGTTCCCTTTATATTATCCGCAATCGTCGATCACACAGAATGCAACGTTGAATTCAATTGATATTCAGTTAAACTGGAATTTATGAAATGGTTAGAGTTATCATAATCTATTTGATAATTAAAACAGTTTTTAGTTAATAGCTTCGCGTTATACAGATTAATAAATAATATTTGCAATAATTGTAAAACAACATTATCCCAGAAATGAAAATAAATAACTTATTTGTAAATTTTGTAAATAAAAATATAAAAATTTTCTTCTTTATTATAAATACTAGCTGTCACCCATTCGCGCGGAATTAAAAAAAATGACTTAATTACTAGCTTATGTGACCTTCCTATGTTCTACATCTATTCCAAATTTCAGCGAAATCAATGCAGCCCTTCTGGAGATACCCTTTAACAAACATCCATCCATCAAACATTTGCATTTATAATAATAGTAAGTTAAGTAAGAAGTAAGATTAATACAATATTTTTGTAAATATATAAATTAAAAAACGTAAACTCTAAGATTTCGTATTTTATTTACGTTCATAAGAAGTCAAGTTAAGTTTAAGTTGGTGCGCTAAAACACCGGAAAGCTTTTTCAGGCTTTTACCACAGGGCATTATCTTTTGACGTGAAATGTAAAATAATATTTTGTTTCATCTTACGTATATTAAAGAAGGTGAAAGCTAAAAGGTACTTAAATACTTTCCTTTCTTGCTCTTAAAAGATTAAGAAAGCTCTGATTTTGTTGTGGGTAAGTTGAAAAATATTTTTTCTTATCTATAAACTTTAAAAGAATTTTCATGTTCGAAAATATGATAGACTTTATATAATTATTCTAGCTGAATCCAACACGAGTTATTGCGAAAATTTAGTGCAAATTTTTGAACTTTGTACTCATATTCTCCGGCGGCTTATACCTTATCAAAACTATATCGAATTCCGACGAGAACTTAGTAAGATAGCTATAACTAGCTAAATTACATGTTTAAAAATTTAATTAAAATATATTTTAATACATTAAAATAAATATAAAGTTACGTAGAGGCTTACTTGCCGCTGCATTTTCATTAAAGTAAAAGCAATGCACAAAAAATGCCATAGCTTTTAAAATTCAGCCATAAAAGTGAAGCGTTTATTTAAAAAGTATTAAAGTAGATCTATACAAAATTAAAACAAAAGTCGAAGCTATTGCGTATTTCATATAAAGCAAAGTGTACGTTAAAGGCTTACGGAGATTTATTTGAAAGCTTTTCAATAACAAAATTTCTTTCGATAAATTTATCTATTTACATACACTATATTTACGCATATAATATTTTTATTTAAATGTACAAAATGTATTGAAATACTGTGGATTGATATTTTGGTTTAACATAACCTTAGAACTTTGTATATATAAAAACATAATTAGAAGAAAATCGGACAACTGGACTAATATTACAATGTAACCAATTATTTTACCTTTCGAAAAGTGATCATTTTGTACAATTACGAAATGATTTTGAAAGTTTATCGAGTTTTGAAAACAGTAAACGTTACAAATTTCTATACGGGCAGGGTTACCGTGTAACTTTTGTTAGATCCCTCATGTTAGAGAGGGTTGACCGGCGCGCAAATCAACCATTTGTATAATCTCATCATGTTATTTGAGTTTAAAATTAAACTTTGAAAGTTTAGTATTCTAATTAGTTTTTTGCGTTGTTTTTATATAGTGTTGCATTGAAATTTATAAGTAGTAATTAAATTAAAAACGATAAATTTCTTTTTTCTTTATTTCATGTACTGTTTATGGAAAATATACATCATAGATATGCGATGAAGACGGAATAACCATGAATTTTTTTTTATGTATTGAAACATAGAAAAAAAAACTAAAAATAAGAATAACAACTAAGTCTTTGTGGCTGTGACATTGTCCGAGTTAGGTTTACGATTTTCAACTTTTGCTTCTTAACCTTTTGGCCGCGATATTGATTTTAAATCCAATATCCGACAAAGGCTCGATATTGAATAGCTTATCGTAATCATGCAGAGGCCGTGAAGGAACCAATCTCAATAATCTTGCCAGAGCTCTGTCAAGATACTTAGTGGCTTTTGCTCATTTGCATTACAATCTGATACATTATCGAACGGTTATATTCCTGCTCTCTTGGTAGTTTCCATTTAAATTAGGTTTATGTCTTACCCTCGTCAATTCTCAGTTAATAATCTTCCAAGTAGAATGCTGTCAAAATTTAATTATGTTAACAGCATTGTTTAATATTATCAAAAATAAACATTATTCTTAGTGATGAAAATTATTAAAAATTTATTCATAAAATTGTATCGAACTTTTGAAATGAAATATATTTCTGTAACGATTGCGACATCAATTATTCTCAATCAATTCTCGGGATAAAACAAAATTGATATTTCCTGATTTTATTTAATTGGTACACAGATATTCTAAATAGGTAAAAGTAAAACAGTGTTATATTTCGAAGTTTTGCAAAAACGCTAAAAGTAACATCTTGAAGTACAATATATCAACGTGTGGTACATAAAGATATTATATACTATAAATTGTTACAATTTGAAAACAAAGCATTCCTAATTCTCAGTAAAAAAGTTACTCTTGTTTATATGTATAAATGGGATAAGATAAAACGAAATATTTAACTAATATATGGAACGTTAAAATATTTGAAGACGATGAGTTGCTTTTAAAAAAGGTAGGGACGCTAATTTTATTTATTTATTCTCAAATACATAATAGAACTAACTGATGGAACAGTTGTCACCCTACATCTAGTACATAATAAACTTATACATAAACCCATGTACGATGCTAAGTAATTGCCCTCTATCACCTCTTTGAAGTACATTAAATTTGCAATATTCTGAACAAACTTTTGGGGCTTACTGGTCTTTGTCTGACGAGCTCTGAACTTGTAGTTACGTAGGGAAATATAACAATTAGATTATTCATGTTCCTCGTTTTCTCGTAACGAATATTAAGTCGGTATTTGGAAAGCGAAATTTCTCTTCTGATAAACAATATGTTTGTATAGATGTGCTACATATACATCTACGCAACGGCTACGACTATGCTACGACATCTTTTAGTTTTACGGGACACCACCAAAGTAATGGTAGAGTTAATGAAAGTTTCTCGAATGGAAGGTGAAAAATATAGTGCTTTATGCTTCAACATTTTGTCTAAGAATGTATGAATCACTTGATTTTGTTTGCTTTCTTATACAGTAAAAAGTCGCACCCATATCTGTGTCTGTCGTAGACATTAATATAAAGGGGTTTATTTCTTCCAGCCATATGATTACAAACCATTTTTGTGTCATGGACCTTTGAGAAATAAAATGAAGTTTGTGAACTAAATTTTGTCTTATCTCTAATGCTGTATATTAACTTAAAAAGTAAGTAAGAGCTAAAACAAAAGGGTTGCGGCGTGTAACTGCGGAGGAACAATGCGGGCTTGTTAACGGCAGAGTAAAAATAAAAAGGACACTGTGTTAACAAAGCGAACCAACTTGTCCTTTGAAAACAATGTAAATAAATTAGTCCACAATGTTTAATTTCGCTAAAGTTGTAAAACTAAAGTCTTAAAAATATTTATTATAAAGAATTAAAAGGAATTATAATTTCGAAAGATAGAAAATAGCCATAATTAGTCTAGGCCAACCAAGGTCGGTCTTGCCGAATAGACGTCTATTTCTAATAAAAACAAAGTTCCAGCCCTAGCTGGATTCTAATCCACATTCATGGCATCCAGGTACATGGCGATCGAAAAGACCACACAGTGCGTTTGGATTAGCTAAGTAGAATAAAGATTTCATTGCTTTTTGTTATGTCTAAAAACCTTTTAATTCGTTTACCTATACACGTTTATAACGTAGCGACAAACTGATTTGGATAATTGACGTAGCATCTTAAAATTCCCAAACTCTTATCTAACGACACCCAAGAGACGACATTGATGGATTGCCAAGTTGTCATTGCGAACGTAAAAAAACAATTACAAAGTATATTTGAAAATTAAAAAAAAAGACCCGATTTTGATCTTATAAAGATAAAATTATTGTAATAAAATGCCAAATAACTATAGTCAATCTTGCATTAGAATAATTAAAAATCGTAATTTTTCATAAATCAACATATGTGTTTTAAACACAAGAAAAAATACCTCTTTATAGAGTAAAGAAGTGATTAACTTTTTTTTAATAAAACATCGAATTTTATTTTCATAACTACCACTTGAAAGTAGCGGTTGTCATAATTAAAATTAAATTCGGACGTGTTCAAATAGATCCATAAAAACAGTACTATACCAATTTCCAAAGGAAAATAAACAGGAAAGTTTGTTCCGAGTAGCAAAGTTACAGCACCTCCTGGCGGTAACTACAAAAACTACGATCGCGGAGTAATTCCTTCAGTTTTATCTTTTTACCGTACAGCGTTAGTGTGCTTTCTTCTTTATTAATTCACTAATTTTTATACTAATGATGAAGTGGTTTTTATTTTATTTCAATTAATTTATGGAAACTTAAAGATAAGCTAATCTTGTCGACCATAGCTTTTTCGAGGCTTTCAAAACCCTTATCGATTTTAACGTTTCGCTTCTAAACATTGACATTCCACAATGAAAAAAGAATTAATATTCTTATTCATTGTGGAATGAAAAGTAGATTTGCGTAGCTTACAAGTAATACAATTATGTTTTACTTGTAAGTTACGCAAAATATCCATTAAATTATTTAGGGTGTCGATTTATTCCTTTGATCTTTTAGCTTTTTTAATACGAGCGAGCAAATGTTTGGGTTAGTGCTGATTAAACAACATTTACTAACAAGATCCTGAATTTAGGTTCTAACTGTGAAATAAAAGACTGTTATTCATCAAATACGTCGTTAAGTTCAATAGTCAATTTTAAGTTAAGTTAAGTTCTTTAAGTTTTTTTCAATAAATGGGTCAGTGGCTTATATGCTGCAAGTTAGTCATATATCTCTTACATAGCGAATTTTATGACAATTTGCTTGATAGTAAATAAATGCTTATAAATTTTAAATTACACGCAGTTTGGCATTCGGCACCAACACATCGGATATAATGTAAAGTTTATGCCAAAACGAAACACGCAAACGCTCACTTGAGTACACATAAATATTTAAAACCATTCCATTTTTAATTATATTAATTTGAATTTATACAATATTTTAAATTAAAATGTTACTTAATATAATTGTAATTGCTCTTAATTGGTTTACGTTTGCGGACCGCGCCTTACTCCTGTTATTTCACTCCCTCTAATTAGTGACAAATAAAGGCTTTTCGTTTGTCTTGTCATCGTAACATGATGACGCCACCAGGGTTTCAATTTAATCAATATTATAGTCTGCAAATATATATTTATATTTATTTAATGTATAAACCAGCGCTTGACCATCCACCTGATGACTCAATTACGATTTTTCGACCACGAAAGATGCTACGTGATAACTTAGTAATTGTATATACGCTCTATGTATACCCGTACATATAGCTTAAGTTATATAATCGAAAATAAAGTAAAAATACTTTTAATCAGATTCTAGAATGACAAGAATTTATATAGTATATTTTTGGGACTTTATTTTAGTAAAATATTTGAGTGTACAACATTTTTCTCGTGAAGCAAAAAGGTCGATACCTTTTCGAGAACAGCAAAGGGTTAGGGGACTACTACGTCATAAACAAGGTTAGCTGTGACACCTTTACACCAACAGCCTCAGCAGGTGATGTGCATAATTAAATCTCCGAGGTCAAATTAACAATTTAGAATCCCAACAGTGGCATGAAGTTTTAAACAATTTTATTAACTAAACAAATTTATTCAAACGACGCTGAATTATATATGAAAATTTGTATGTAGTTTCAAATGAAGTTGTTTAATATACACAAGACTTACGTCATTTCCATCTTAATGTTCACAATTAAATCACCTGTAAAATATATATTTTTTGTATTTAAAAAGGGAATGTTGTAACAGTGGGAAAGTAAATCGGTAATATGTTAAAAAAAATTAATATAAAATAAGTTTTCTAGTAAGAGACAAGGTTATGACGTTGTTAGTAATATCACTTGTTATAACGATATTGAATAAACTTTTAATAACGTGCTCTTCTAAGAATAGATACTCGCTTCAAATATTTGCGGTTAACTTTGGCCTGGAATTTGAAACTTTATGTTACGGCAAAACGTTTTTGTCTAACATAAAGAATATAATTATTAAAATGTCAAAGTTTTTTTTACACCATTTCTATAAAATAAAGCGTTTTTCTCCTGTTTTTAGTTGAAAAGCTCGCCAGTTGTTTTTAACGATTTATTTATGTATTAGCTGTCGCCTGCAATTGTCCGTCAAATTCATCGTGATCTGATTAGCCGTTCTAATATTTTCTAACAAACATCTATCCATCGCTTTTATAATATTACTAAGATTTATTTGTCAATTTAAGTTTTAATAATTGACTAAATAGATTTATAAAATAGCTTTATCTATCCATTTTCATTACTTAGTCTATTAAACAGTAGTCATAATAACGAAAGCTAGCTTAAGGCAAGCCATTTTCGTTGCTAAAATGTTTTATGAAGAGCGAAATTTTAATTAACAAATTTTACGTACGCTGTCACCAAATATATATCGTTAATATAATACTTTCATGCAGAGATTATTACAAAAATGAAATTTATTAATCTACTGCTGTTTCGCATACGTTGCTTTTAGTATGATGAAAGTTGGTATACAAAGTCCCTCGTGCCATATATAAGTCCATTAAGCAAATGGATAAAACAGAAATGAGCCCTCGTTTTTAATTTCTGTTATAAATAAGTACACCGGATAATGTGTCTCCTGGTACGTCGTTACTTACAATTATATTTGTGGCTACGATAAAAGCTTAGCAAATTATAACACTCGTTTAATTTAACAATGTAACCACACCCTCTATATATTTTTAATACAAAGACTTATTAGTTTGTTTTAGTTCTAGTTATTTATTTAATTTCTACTGTTTATGCTTATTACTACTTACTCGTGAATTTTATTTAGTATAGTGAAGACGTGATGAAAACTCAGACATTGAAAATGCTACTTTCGTTGAAGTATTAATTTGGAATAAATAATTTTAATACTTACAACTTGAAGGATAAAAGAACTATCATCTTTAAATTGTTTTGTTTTTAAAATTGAATTTATTTCGTATGGACTATTGTATGTTATTCTTCGAACATACTGTTTTAGTGGATTCTTGGCAATATTTTTAAGAGAGAAGAATGTATTCGTTCGCCAACAATTCTTTGCACACGGAATTAAATGTAACCACTACACCTCGTTAAAGGTATCGTGCTTGCAATAAATGTGGCACATTAGAGGTTTTTATTGAATTAACTTCAGTATTAATTTTTATTTATTTTCCAAGTAAACGTATTTTTAATTGCTATTAAATATTTAAAAAGTACAAACTTATTTCACGCAACTCTTTTCCAGAATCCATTTTAATTTTTATATTTCATTCCGAAATATAAATAGAATGGCAACGTGTGTACTTTATGGTCATATCAAGAGCAAACATTTTTATTTATTTATATTTTTTGATTGAAATAAAATAAAAGTTTCGTATAATGTCTATGGTTTGAATGTTAACACGTCGTATCTATCGTACTTTAGTAATATAACTTTTATTGGTTAAGATGTTTTATGGATACCTCATCTTTCTGCAATGCGAATGGAGTTGGCAAACAGCCCAATACTTGAATTCTCACCATTGCTCATTTTTTTTAAATATAGAATTTTATCGCTCACGAAATGCAAGTTGTTTAGGTTTCAATTTTTTTTAATTGAACATTTTAACTTTTAATCGATAAATGTGACCAGCCAGTGTTCTATTTTTTATTGATTGTCAAATTTTTATAACATCATGTATAATAATGATTTTAAGGTAATTTCTGGAAAGTTTCATAGATTAGTCTATGGTTACAAAGTGGTGTTCATGTAAGTTGGCTATCATTAATAATAATTACCTTTAGGGTGTAATGTATCATGGACAATAATGTCTAAGTGGCTTGCCCTATATACCTCTAGAACACGGCGCTTCTATTTCGTGTAACGTTAGTAAAAAATATTAAATAATAAACACATTTTAATTTTTAATTCTCAAATCATATGTTTAAAAAAAAGAAGAATAAAAAGTTCAGTGTTGCCATTTAAAGTATTGACCGTGGGTTTCTAAAACCAAAATACTCGTTTAAAACATTATTACTTCTGTTTTGTCAAAGATAATTGGGTTGACGATAGTGTTTTTATACGTAGATTGGTCTCAGAAACAAACGATAACAAAGCAAACCTTTTTGATGTTTATATATTTATATTCCATTTTAGTGAATGTTAAATTAATGAATGATGTTCATAGACAAAATATCGTATCTGCAAAATGATGATTATTAATATATAATAGTAATCCATTATGACGTCACAAAAAAATTAATGACACGTTTAACATTTATTTTGACTAAAAAGGATGAAATAAATTAAATAGTACTGATAGGACACGACTCAATAAAATCTTTCCGTATCTCATCGTGTAATCGTTTAGCCAAAAGCAGTTGCAGTATATTCCCAAACGCCGATGCCAATGGAATCGTAAATTGCAATTTTAACGAATTATTTACCACGTGCTCCATGGTGAATGAAACCAATCAGGATTGCAGACTCTCAGTGTACTACAGCCTTTATGTACATTTCGAAGGAAATAGTATATGTAGCAGTGGCATATGTACGAAACAGATTAAAAATTAAATGTAGATCATTTCAGATGGCGAAAATAACAAATATAAATAAACTATAATATAAATTTTTATTTAAGCTTCTTCGAAACTCATTTTAAATAAGCTGATAGAAAATGAGACATAATTTACAAAACAATTTAAATAATAGACAGAAACAATCACTTCACATATCTATCTTCTATATATATAAAAATGAAATGCTGTTCGTTAGTCTCACTAAAACTCGAAAACGGCTGAACGAATTTATCTTATCTTGGTCTTAAAATGATCGTAGAAGTCTAGCGAAGGTTTAAAAGGTGAAAAAAAATCGAATAATTGCCAGGAAAACACTTTAGGAACCTTTTTTTAATTCAGAGCGGATGGCGTCGCGGGTGACAGCTAGTTTGGTATAAAGTTTGGCACGAAGTTTGTAAATAAGTATCCATATCGATATTTTGTTTATAAAAAATTATTCATCAAAAATTAATATGGATAGCAATAGGCAACGTATGTGTAATACGTTCCCTACATAATGACCACTCCTAGTTCAGGCTGAAATTAAATTACGCCGTGACAGCGAAGAGGCTTTTTGTCGATGGGTTATTGATATAATATCGACGTGGGAGCGTCGGCTGTACCGTCGCCATCAATAACGAGCCGTACCTAAATGCTTCCAACTAACGCGGTCACCACACAAAAGCCAATTTCGTGTCAACATTCCTTTGTATTTCACACAAAGTTTTCGTTCGTTGTACATTTCTTTTGTTACCGGCGGTGGGTTGGAAGAGTAACTGTTATATCAATATGCGAAGTAAACATACAAGGAAATATCTATATGACAGAATATTGCACACTTTTAAATCTATGACACAATTTTCTACTACCGAAAACTCAATCAAAACCCATATTGTTTTGAGAATGAATATCATCGTAATATTTTAAGTTGTTCCGCTTCACTTACCGTGAGTTTCGGAGACCAAAATCTCACTGTACAACTTATCGTCATCTTCGAAATTGAATGTCAAAATAAAGCTATTAATATATTTTAAACGGGGATTTTTGTCATAAAAACCCACGGCTAAATTGTTATTTATAAATTCAATTATCTTTTTGTAGCTATACTTTGTATTTACTTGTAGTATCTAATAAATTTTTTGAAAGTTACGTATATACTTCCAACCTTAATAAAGCTTTTAGCTGCGCCTATCATTTGAATCATAGATAATTTATTATAGTCTGACATACTACACGCGACATAGTCACAATTCCTGGTCGTTATAAAGAAAGTCAAGGAATTAAAATAATAAAAAAAAAACAGCTTATCGGATATAAAAAGCTTTGTTTTCTTTATCTCAATGTGAACTGCAATAAACAGGTCTCGTGCAATATTTTATAACTAACTCACCCGACATAACGACAAAAATGTAATGCTCGAAACCAAGATTTATTTTACAAAGAAACTTATAAAGCAGAATGAAATATGTACACGCTGACAATAAACTCGTTCTAGAAAATATGTCTAGTGTGAAATCGCTCCAACTAAGAATTTAGCTCAGCCCGATTTTCTGCCGGCTTACAGTAAATAAGAAAATTCATCCGAATTGTGCCGTTAAACGTAATCGAGCGTTGTGGAAAGTATTAAAGAAGCAGACGCCATATTGCATAAGTTTAGATGTTACAATGAAAACTTTGGATGTAGCACCGAGTGTGCACGATTCCTCTTTGGCAAAATACATTCTAGTCATCAAGCGAAGTACTTTAGTATAAAATGTTACAGCTCTTGTGCGTAGATCTGAATATTTACAAGATGTGTCATTAACAATATTATAACAAAAATGTTAATTTGTTTTGAGTAAATGTTTGTTATTATACATTGAGTGTTATGTTTACGCTCTGATTATTTTTTCATGACTTTTTTTTGTCCAACATCGACCAATTTCACTAGATGAATTTGTTGCAATAGAAATTAAAAGGTAAATTGTTATTAAATATTTTATCTGTCAAGACACATCTTCTGAATCATTGTTTCTTTATCGATGTTTTGTTCGAGAACTGTAGCAGTGTGCGTTTGTTTCGCTACATTTATCCAGTGGAGCTCCCTGGCTACATTTCATTAGTGCCATCGTCCCCCACTCCTCCCCCCTTGTACTGTTCTGTCGTGCTCATGGTATCGTAATTTAATTAATTCTGGTTATTGAGTTGAAAAAATACATGACCTTACTGTAAGTTATGGTTTTTAATTAGAGATATATTTTAAATGTTTACTCTTTTTCGTCACACAAGCGTTTAACCTTTGGCTTTAAGGATCTTTTTATATTGCCCTGAATATGTGAACTTTTTACATAAATATGATAGGAAAACTTATATGGTAGATTACAAAAGAGCTATCTTTCAAAGTGGACATTCTATTAAGATATTTTGTTCAACCAGATGGTGTCGATCCGGACAATGTTCGTTGACAAAACTTTCAACGTTTAATTCTTTAAAAATACAAAATTTTATCAAGCGTATAATAATTCGTTAAGTGTTATTTCAAATACTGACTGTGGTGAAACGAAACCACGTCAACGCCCTAATAAGTAAGCAAAAATTTCTTATTGTAATTTCTACATACGTTCTTTGTTACACACATGTTAACGTTTGATATACGTGTAATACAATTACTATGATAAAGGATTAGAATTGATCGATGTTTGTGTATTAATCAGACATACCCAAGTCGTCAATTAATCAAGTTTAAAGCATCTGCTTGACAATGAGCTGTCAGTTTAAGTAGTGTTTAGTTTAGGTCGCAATGTAAACAATCATTTGCGGATAGTCTGTCGTGTTTGAATGTCATTGTTGTTTATTATTTACTTGCTTTAAACAAGAGATCAACATAATTTATCATTGTGTACACAACTAATATAAGTTTAATTCAAGAACTACAAGTTGTTTCAGGTAAGCCGTGTAATCTTATCTTATTAATATTACAAATGCGAATGTTTAGATGGATGGTTGTTTGTTAGAAGATATCTTCAAAACAGCTCCATGGATCTCGCTGTTATTTGGTATAGATGAAGAATGTAGTCTGGAAGACACATAGGCTACTAAGTTTTTTTAATACCGCGCGGGTGGAGTAGCAGGCGACAGCTAGTCAACAACTATAGATAAATAAAATATCTGATGATTTTTTTTAGTACATCTTTGTATTCTTTTCAAGTAAAGACGTGCGGGTCAATGACCTCGAACTGTTGTAGAAATGTGCAGATTTTAAGAAAACAATATTATTTATATTTGAGAACTATGATGTCACAATATGGTTTATGTACATTGTTGGTATTTAAAAATAAGTTTACATAATATTCTCTGATTTTTGCGGACAACGCGAAGATAAATAAAAGTTAACATAAGTAATAACAAAGTGATCTAAAACATGTTTAATAGAAATAATTGACAGCTAATAAAATTCTATTAAAGTACCTATTGTGTTTGTATACTTTTCTCTGGTAACTTTTAAAATATAACGATAATATTTCACAAGTTGAAAATGTGATTTATAATAAGCGAAAAAAAATAAATGTAAAAAGCGCTAACGTTGAAAATGAAATGTATTCGGTCTACCGAATCAGCAATGGCATTAACCCCCGTAGTGTGGCAATCAGGGAGTAAGTGGGTATTTCCGCGTCGTTTGATACAGCTCCCGGCTAAATGTTAAGAGCTCGCCAGAGTTCCCCAGTCGAAGTACCGGCCGCTCTGAGGAGACACAAACGAAAAAGCGTTACGAGGTGCTCTCCTGTGTTAATTTAATCATAGTTACGCGCGACTGTACCAACGCGGCAAACGTGTGAATTTTATTAATTTCACGAGTGTACACACGTCTGATTTTAATTTTCAAATACCCACTTCAAGGGTTCGACTCGACTTTTGGGTTTTATTGTAAGTAATTTAAATAAATTCACGTTTAGCGCCACGAAAATTTATTACTGATACTGGATTTTATTAGTAATAAAATTTTAGAACTGTAGATAAAATTATTTATGTTGTAAAATGAATCATAAGGAGTTCGAATTTGATTGCAACGTCACTTAAAAATTGCTAATGTTGCAGTAAACTGGTTGGGTTATTTTTTTATAATTTATTTTTATTTGTAACACCAGATACACACTGTTTTGTTAGCATACAATGTGTGTCATTGAAATATAAGAACCAAACTTACAACAGTGATAGAAAAGCAGGTTAAAGTTAAGGACTTCAACATTCTGCTTCCCTCGCTGAAAGTTCAACGATCTTTCAATCGTCCTTTCAACTCCATTTCTACAAAAATACAGCTCTGAGACACAGTTTTATTTTCTTAGAATTTTAATTATTACCTGCTTGCTATGTTTTAATTTATAAGAATTATACACCAAAATTACTGTGTAAATAAGCAAGCTTTGGCTAATCTTAACATTGTATTTGTTTCAAAAGATAATCTGTGTTGGCTCGTAGTCACATTTGCCAGTCCAACGCCCACAACTATACGAAAACTCGCGCTCCATTACTGGCTTTCACAGTGGTTCTGGTTAGCAAGCCATCTGGCATATTATATTTCAAAAGGCAATGATAATTGAATAACTTAAACTATTAGTTTTGTCAAAAAGTTACCTTCAAATTAAGGAACTTTTACAATAAAAATATTCGATTAGCCATTACTTGTTTAATTTAGTATTATTAATCCGCAGGATAACCATCATTAAAAAAGCTGGAGACAAAGAAATGTGGAAGCTCTCTAAAAATGTTGTTAAAGTTCGGACCAAAGTCCGGATTAAAAGTAAAAAGCTTAACGGAAAAATTTAAGTTATCTAAACAATGTTTACATTTTTATTTCAACTATGAGCTCCGTGCTTTTTACTTTAGTTTAAAAATTTGTGTTCCAATTAAAGACTTAGGATAAGGCGCATGTTAAATTAAAATAAAAAACTACAGTTGTATCTTCTTATGTGTTAGGTTGGCATGCAAAGGCAAACGTAGCTTCTTATCGCCGGAACAAAGTCGCCGCGCAACAAGTGACGTTACAACGTTCTTAGAAGCACAACTCCAAGACAGACCACTGTTTTGCATTCAATTTTTACTATAAATTAACACAAAAATTAACGAACATATTTCTCATTCGTATATTTAATTAGGATCCGTATTTAAAAGCTTATCAGCCGATTTCCATTCCGTCTTATGTTTCCGTCGACAAACATTTCGTATGAGTTTATTTACTTTCCGCTACTTTTAAAAGAGAACCAGCTGGATTTGCGCCTGCGCGAGCCGAGAGGGAGATGGCCTGGAGCAAGACGGGTGACACTGCTTCTCTCTCTGACCAATCGATTAGTCGCATAACGATAGCGGCTTCTTAAATGCAGATGTGTCGTGAACACTAACGTCAGTCTGTGAGCGGCAGCCCTAAAGACTGGCCGAGTATGTTCCCTGCCGGCTCACGGTCACGTTGTCCTTTGTGGTGAACACGCAACAAAAAATATTGTCATCAATGAATGTCATCGCATTAAATCTTGTGACATCGAACTATACTTGATTAACTAAAATGGATTTGACTAAATTATTTAGCGAGTTTTAATTAATGGCATTCTTGTGATTGTCATCAAATGTCCGTTATGTGTAAAACGAAAAAGAAATTAAACAAAAGTGGCGGATGTACGGAGTATAAAATTCAAGGTAGGTAATATTTAATGAATAGTCAAAAAGATTCACACAAATGAGTTTCGATTTTGTGTTTGTTAAGGAAACGGATGTTATTTATTTTCAAATACTGAAACGGAATTTTCAGCGTTACTTTTTCCTCATAAAACCTTCGTCGTCGTCAAGGAAATCGTTTGCAATCCTTTCCTAAATTTCCTGAATTATAAAAATTGTGATTTAATTTAATATATTAAAGATAAGGAAAACCTTCAAAAAGCTTTTCATAAAATTTAAATTTCGAGAATTATAAGATCTTATCGTGTTTTTTAAAATGTCGTGTTCTTTTATGTTTGTATAACTTAAAAACCTAATATGCACGAAGTTAGTATTTAATTATTTAGCCTTTATTTTCAAGGCTATAACGCGTGCTTTTTATTGAAAGCTTTCTTGAATATGGGCGGTTTGACGCTAATATTTTTAATCTTTGTTTATTTTTTTACTTATAGATACTTGTATATTGAAAATATTTTATCGATTAGTAATATTAATAAAACAGAAGAATTTAATAAATAAATTTATGAATTTGAATTTATATAAATATTTATTTACTATACATTATTTACAGGTTTTCTAATCCAATGTTTTTCTTTGGTATGAAATGTTGATGTAATAGTTAATTTTTTTTTTACAAATTAATTTGCAAAATAAAACTGCTTATCAGCTTTACACATTCAGGAATTAATTAAATAATAAGCAATTTTACACATATTTAATATTGCGTAAAATTAACACATTGGTGGATTGAAATAGCATTTGTTACACCAAAGTAATATTATCGAAGAGTTATAAATTACTTATTTTCCGTATTTGCACCCTCGGGAAATTTTCGAGCACAGTTGACACCCTATCTACCATCTCATAGCCTTTTTACGGCTCACATGATATTGAACATTTTATTTAACGATCGGCACGTGGAGCGAGTGTGGGTAGATAGCATACTAATCACGATATTGCCTATATTTTTATTAGAATCAAGTTTTATGCTTGATACGCAAGTCTTATCGTGAGCAAAGGGAATTAACAAAAAAGTTTCTCACTAAGTTTTCCTAAACAATATAGTCTTTATTAAACACTAGTTCTCGCCTGCGATTCCGTCAGCGTTAAATAAAAAAAACATTATTAGTAGCCTATGGTTTCTTCCAGCCAATGCAAGAAGCATGCTGCCGTTCTGTAGATACCTTCTAACAAACAACCCATCCGAACATTCGCTTTTTGTTATTAGTATATGTTATAGAATTCTGACAGCTACGTTTTTTTTTTTTGTTTAAATATTATATAAAATATTTGCGGAACTAAATACCTCCGTTTAAAACAATTACAGTTTAATAGAGAAGGAAAATCGATTCTATATCATTATATCAAAAAGTAAGTATTCATTTTTTGAAGACTGATAAGTCGATTCCAAAATACAAAACAAATTGACAATCGTTTTAAAGAAATAAACAAAGGTATTGAATAGCGAATTATTCATTTTTAAACAACATAAATTTCAATTTCATATAATCGAAGCAATCTTCACTCTATCTAGTGGTAGAGTACTGTATCACAACATTGAACACGGAGCAAAATCTACGACGGACAGGATTTATTGCATTCTTGTTCAACTTGCGGTTGCACTCAAGTAAATGCTTAAACTTGCTAGGTCTTTACAATAGAATACATTAGTACGACATTCCAAGAAACCATAAATGTTAAGAATAAGTTATTTGTGAAATAACTTAATAATAATGCGACAAGAAAAATATATTTCATGCATAAATTATAAATTTAACAAATGAAATCGATGATATACTTTTTAAACGTAAGTTTCCACTGCTGAAAATCCTTTGCATGAATATTGTGATCTCTATTTTGTTTCACAGCAGTGGATCACCGCTTTTTTTACAGATTTCAGATGTGTATGAATTATCTTATATTAAATGCTATATTAAAATAGTTAAATTAATCTCGTATATCAGGAAATTTATTTGTCTACAAATTAAAGCTACACATCAAGCTAATTATCTCTAAAGAAAGTAAATAGAGTTGAGTAAGAACTACAAGATATTGAAAAGTATTTGGTGTTTGCTACATCGTAATACATTTTAATGAAGATGAAATTGAGATCGAAACGAATTCTTCGGACGTGGAACTTTAATCTGATATAATTTAATAAGATGTGAGGAAAATTTAAGCGCGGCGTCAATGTATCGCTTAGGGGATAACGGAGCAAAATAGGAATATACGACTATTTGCAAGTAATTCTAACTGAATGAAAAGTACTCCAATAAAAACTTTTATAACTCGTAAAAATCGGCGTTAACCTCCACATCAAGGGGATATGTATTATGTTTTATATTTCTTAGTTTTTTTTTCAATGAACGGTCAGTTAAATGAATGATAAATAAGAACCTTTTTACTTATATAGATTTTGTAATCTTACTTCTTACTAATATTATTTCTAAATGCGCAAGTTTAATTGGTAGGATCGATGGATGGATTTGTTAGAAGGTATATCCAGAACGGTCTTGCAGATCATAAAAAAAATTAGCATAGATGTAGAACATAGTTTGGAAGAACACATAGGCTAATTATTGTTTTTTAAATTCGCGTAGACGGAATCGCGGGCGACTACTAGTTTATATATAAGGACTTTTTTTAATTTCTTTGAATCCTAACGATAATATATGAATGGGTACACTTTCCGTTATTGTCTTTCTTCCATTTATACTTCGCCGATAGAGATTCTTGAGCTAATTTTCAATAAATTCTGCGCTCTCGCGAATGTAACGAGCCACGAAAAGAAATTTATAGCCTCAGTAATGGCAGTTACCTCAGAAATGCGTGTTAATCTTCTGTGAAAAACTCGTGATATTTGAAAAAGTACTTGTAATTTTTAACATGTTATTGATTATGGTTTTATACGTTTTGTAGATTACTTAATTATTGTATAACATATTTTCGTTATAAAAACATTCAACAGTTTCAAAACTTAAGTCACGAAGTAATATTTTTATCGTGTGTATGATATTAAAAGCAAAATATTTATTTTTATTACTATACTAAAAAGTCTGTTTATTATTATTAATTTAAGATATTATTAATTACAAAAGTGTTTGAAAATGCTCAAATGGAAAGGTGTAATAGCAATTTTATTTAAGTTTTAATAGCATTTAAATTAGGTATTTTAAGAAATATGATAAATATTTTCTGTAATAGCAATACAAGGAAGTATCATGAAATATTTACGGAAAGGAAAATATAGATGTTATTGTTCGAATACTGTTTACGAAGTCAAGCTTGGAGATAATAGTGAAAATGCTTTCCCCTCTCATAGCATGCACGATTATTTACCTGTATCTGATTCTTTGTCTATTTTCGCTTCACGAGCTCCGTTTTATTTGTTCTGAGCGATTGGTTCATTCTGTCGCAACCTATAAATGGAATTTATACATTTATATATAATAATCATTGTAAATGAATTTAATTAGACAATATCTGATATTAATTAATCAAAAGTGTATTTAAATAATCAAATGTTTAGATGGATGGACGGATGGATGAATGGATGGATGTTTAAAGAAATCTCCGAGACGGCTTCATGGATCTCGCTGAAATTTGACATAAATGTAGAACATAATCCTGAAGAAAGCATATGCTACTTATTAAGATTTATTTCAATTACGCGCGATCGGAGTCGCGGGCGATAGCTAGTCTTATATACAAAATTCCGTTGTCACAATGTTAGTAACCATACTCCTCCAAACTCACTATCAGACACACTTGATTTTGAAATCCTAGCGCCCATAGAGCCCACCCACTATCCTCACGTAATAGAGCACACACCGGATGTGCTTGATATTGCAATCGTCAAAAATGTTAACCTAAATCTATGTGCCATTAAAGTGATTCACGAGCTTCACTCGGATCACAGGCCAGTACTACTACGGCTAGGGCCATCCGCACCTACCGCTACCCAATATAAAACAGTAATCGACTGGCATATGCTCAGCACTAAACTTAAAAATTTCAACTCGACCCACTTAGATGCCATACCCGACCAACTAAATACTGAGCTAGACATGGGTACCGCGATCGGCTCTCTAACGAGTCACGTCCAAAACGTCATAGACAACTGCTCAAGGCAGGTGCCAGAGACCAATAACCATCGTTGGGCTCTACCACCAGACATTAGGGACCTGTTGAGACGCAAGAACGCAGCTACCCGTGATCATGATATGTATCCCACTGAATTGAACCGAAAACAGCTACGTAAACTACAGCGTGATGTAAAAACACGAATAGCTGCATTCAGGAACGAAAGGTGGGATTCAGATCTCAGTAATTTAAAGCCATCCCACTTAGCCTTCTGGAGGCTCCCTAAATCATTAAAGGGCGACACGCACACCACGATGCCGCCACTCTCTCGTCCAAATATGACACCAGCCATGTTGGACGAGGAGAAAGCCGAATGCCTAGCTGATAGTCTCGAGGCCCAGTGCTCCCCTAGTAGCCTACCGATCGATCCTGATCACCTCCGAAAGGTGAACAGTGAGGTCGAGCGAAGGAGTAAAATACCCCTTCTAGATGTCATTCCACCAGTTACTAGAGATGAAGTTGAGGAATTAATTAAAAACTTACGCCCCCGTAAAGCACCCGGCTCCGATGGTATCACCAATAGGGTGACCAAACTATTTCCAGCTACTATACTACAACTTCTTGTTGCTATATATAACGTGGCAATGACCAAAGGAGTTTTTCCCACCGAGTGGAAAGACGCCGAAGTCATAGGGTTCCTCAAACCCTCTAAGCCACCTACAAATCCCACCTCGTATCGCCCCGTCAGCCTACTCAAAACGTTTGGGAAGATTTATGAACGCCTGGTTTTAGCCCGCCTTCGCTCTTTTATGGAAACGAAAGCCATGCCCATTGCCGAACAGTTTGGATTTCGCGCCAAACATTCATGCACT
>NW_013529697.1:4194746-4227289 GCF_000836235.2 Papilio xuthus | reverse complement strand
TCCGAATATATTACGTCAGTTCTGTCCTCTTTCATTATAGTTATTAACCGTTTGTATTTGCATAATGATAGACCACTCTAATTAGAATATATATCAGTTTGTACACCTGTTTACCTTTATATTGCCTATCCTATTAATTGCAGTTGTTTTAGAGCAATTAATTCAAAGTTCTCGGTTGTTAGAAAATTGAAGTAATCATTATGTGTTGGATAACCAAAACTTTAATGACTACGACACTAAAGTAAACATGTGTCTCTGTACGAACACGAGACTCAAGAGAGTCCTTGATTCATAAGTAAATAATACAGATATTAATGTCGGAATTTATGTCGTAGTCTTATCGAACACTAGCTGTCGCTATCGACTCCGTCCTCACAGCCTTAAAAAAATAATTAGAAGCCTATGTGTTCTTCCAGACTAAGTTCTATATATATGCCAAATTTTATCGAGATCCGTTCAGCCAGTCTAAAGATACCTTCAAACAAACATCTATCCATCCATCCAAATATTTATAATACTAATATGATTTATAATACAGTTCCGATTAATATGAATTCATAGGAGCATCGGTTGCTCAGGGGTTAAAGCACTTGACTTTTAATCTGCAGGTCCTGAGTTTGAATCCCGCCATGTACCAATGTGTTTTTCGATTTACATATGTACATTTATCCGACGTTCTTACGGTAAAGGAAAAACATCGTGATACAACCTGCACATATTTGCAAAGAAATTCAAAGATACGCGTGAAGTCAACCAACCCGCACTTGGCCAGTGTAGTTGACTATGGCTTAATCACCCTTAACTTAGGGTAGGGATCGAGCTTCTCGGTGAGAACGTATAGTGAACTGATGATAGGTTTGTAGTAAATGAAAAGATGAACATCTCTTATTTGGTACATAAGCTTAGCTCTACTATATTTTAAATCATAGAGTATTATCTAGTTTTAAGCCGTACTAATATAATCGCCTGGTTTTAAAATATCCACTTAAGGTATATACTGAAGAGGAATTGGAGACCACTCTAGAACTGCTAGCATTTGAGAGAAGTATTAAAGGGGCGACGGATAATCTAAACGAAAAGCATCTTTAATAAGCGTACAATAAGACCTATTTTACTTTTAGTATTAAATTTATTTCTTAGTTATTCTACAATACAATATAAAATACAGATCGACATATAATACGATAAATAAACGGCAAGATATATTTTTATTATCACTACACAGTTTTGAAATAAAACTAATATCCACCGCCCCGACGACCTCACCGAGTTTCTTCCGGTGCAACTGTAAGCTTTAGCCGGAAGGTATACTCACGCTAAGGAATATAGAAAATAAACAAACATATAGCAGCCACGTTTGACCATCGATTGGGAAAATAATAGTTACTGTTTTTAAACGTACTAACAACATATGAGTTCCATATTTTTGACTAAGTTTTGAATCAAATAATCCAGTATAGGTATATTGGATATAAAGGTAAAAATTATTAATGATGTAAAAAATATTTCAATTTTTTTTAGTTTTTAAAAAAATTGTTCGTTTATTTAACCGAAAATTACTATAGTTTTAGGAAATACCTTAGTAACGCATTCAAAAGTTGTTAAATGGTCCCAAGAAATAGTAAGTAATCTGCACTAAGGGACTTTTTAAGCAACCATTAAGCTTATCATCACACTTCTAACTTCAAGATAGGCGTAGACTGATTCTAATAGGAATATTTTTTTTGGTGATTAACACAGATGTTGTTACAGAGGTGGGAGTAAAGCACCGCTGATGCCCGCACCGGAGCCAACACAATGGAGCAGTGGGTCACGGCGGCCAGCGCATTGTTGGCCTTCCTCTTGTACTATAACACGCTCGACGCCGGATTTGTTTATGACGACAGGTAATTTAAAAAATTGTAGAACAAAAGTAAGATACTACACACTACACTACACACTTCTACAGACCTGAATGAGGAGACGAACAACTGATTTTCTGTGGTGATGTGGTTGAGATGCAGAAAGACGGTGCCCATTAGCTTACTAAATACATATTTAGTCTACTTTGTACGGCACACACATTATAAGATGGCGGAAAATCTGACGCTGGTTACTTTTTCCAATATCTTGCAATACGCAAATACGTTCCCAAATTATAACAATAATTTGTAATTTCATGTATGCTTATTGGAGACAATAAATTAAGTTACTATTAAATTGAATTAAAAGTTTAAATCAAGTTTAACCATTGGCCGTTGAGATGAGGGCATTGCCCTAAGTATATTTGTGTTTATTCCAGAGTCGAGCAGAAAGTGAAAGACCCAAAGAATAATTAATCTTAATTCACCTTCAGCACACTTAAAACATTTAAAAACGGTGCTGCTTTTCATGATTCCCTTCTCATAATTTTTTAAAACTAAAATTCAAGTTAAAATCACATCTTAACGTTGTTATGATATTATAAATAGTTTTTAATAAATATTATTGAAAAACTATCTCCGTAGTTCATCTTCATATTTATTCGTATAAAGTTAAACTTAGATTTTGCTTGGTATTGCTACTGTACCATCATCATGCGTTAATCTTACTTCTGACTACCGATGTTTGCTTGAAGGTATCTTCAGAACAGCACCATGGATCTCGCTAAAATTTGGCATAGATGTAGAACATAGCCTGGAAAACACATTGGCTACTTATTAAGTTTTATTTTAATTTGGTTCTGACGGAGTCGCAGGCGACAACTAGTAATATTAATAAATGCAAATGTTTAGATGGATGGATGGATGTTTCAAGGCATCACCAGAACTGCTGAACGGATCCCGATGAAATTTGGCATACATAGAGAACATAGTCTGAAAGAACACAAAGGCTACTATTTTTTTTAATTCTGCGCGGACGAAGTCACTGGTAACAGCTAGTGTTTAATATTATTTTTCATATTACACAGAATGTCCGAGGAAAGTGATCCTTGATTTAAATCTATTTCTGTGCAATTTGCATGATCGAGCATATCAGTTCAGTTTAAGCCTTATGGTCACATGGATGTTGATTAGATTGAATTGATACATTGCAGTGCTTATCTATTCAAGTGCAATTTATATCGAAATAGACATCTTCACAGTTCGAGATTACATGTCATATGTACTTGTATACATTACATCTAAATTGTTTAATGGAATTCTGAAAAACAATTTCGAACGCCGAGTACATGAAATTAATATAATCAATAAGTCAATGTTGTTAAATCTGGATCGTTAAGGACTTTGTAAAGTAAGAACCAAGAACCATATATAATTTTATAAAAATATACACTTCGTAGTACTAATAAAAAAGAGTTTTGACAGACAGACGGATGGACAACAAATTGATTCTTTAAGGGTTCCGTTTTTTTTTCTTTCGAGGTACGGAACACTAAAAAGTAAAAAAACATAAATATCATTTGGTTGCTGAGGTTGATAAATTACCCTTTAAACATTACTACACTAATTTGGACATTTTGGACTGTGTCGGTTTTCTTGCATTCTGTGAAAGCGAGTAAAGCTGCTATGTGTGTATGATTTGAGGTTCATCCCAAAATCAGGTTCGGATATCAAACAAAGCTGAGAGTGTCTCATAGTAATTTAAATTCATATAAATACTTGACGCACTTAATCTATACTATCCTCTATACTATTTAGGCCAAATTATCCGATACCTTGTTTGAAATTTGATCGGTACAACTTACCGTTCTAACTTAAATATAACATGGGCTTTTAAGTCCAAAACCACTGAGTCGAACTGTTTTGAGTTGTGAAGAGCTTAATATTAGTTTACTTAATACGATACGCTGTGGGTATTCAAAGTTTACCTCTACAAGAGAATCCGTAGCAAAACCGTAGTAAAGCGTAGCGTAATTTTTTCTTTTGCGATTTGAAAATATTTTCAAAAGTAATATAATAAGATTAGATATTTGTATTTACCAGAATGATTTTTTAAAAGGCTTTTAATATCTGTATACCCTTTGTATATTTTTGTATATAACATAAGTAAGTACTTAAGTCTGTAAAACGTTTGAGAATTACAAAGTAAAAATCTTTCAACTTATTTTTCATACTTACAACTAAACGCCACTTAAGACGAGAAGAACGTAGTGAAATGGATAAAGGCACTTTATACTACAATGGCGAAGTATTAAACCAATATTAGGAAGGCTCTCGAAGCTTTGAATAGACGCAAAAAAATTAAAAACAAAAATTTACGATTAAAATTGATCCTAACATATTAAAAAGATGTAAGTAAAAGCAAATAAAGGGGAAATAATGATAAGCTGTTTCTTAATGCTGTACTTAAATTATTATAAAAGAAAAATATACAATACAGAATAACAAATTGATTTATAATAACAAAAAACACTTTGACTTTTATAGATTATCGAGTGAAGAAAAAGAAAGGTCTATTTCTTTTGGATTGTTAAACATATTACGGACGGTAATGATGAAAGAATGGATGAACTTTGTTCCGTAGCGCTGCAAACCACTTCAGTGTTTCGTAATTGAGGGCTTACGTGACGACTCTACGCCACAGCTGGCCCCAACTTTCATTGCGAAGAGTGTTATACTAGTGCCAACTTTATCTCAATCTAACTTCTTCTTTATTTTCCAATGATAATAGTTTGAAGTTGGGAAAAAAGAATTTTATAAAGCTTTAAGTATATTTTTGTTATTATTGAATTTTACGTTATTGATGCTGATAGAACCTGTACACTTTGTACAGTCAGCTGCATAAATATATATTTGCAAAACATTAGAAACTTGTACAGGCCTTGGATTCAAAAAATATGTATGCAAGTATACGTTAATAATATTCATGGAAGTCTGAAGCATATGAACGGACACGTATATACATTTTTAAAACCAATTGCTTGTTCAAGTTCCTTAAATTTTATAAGTATATACAGATTTTTGTAGCTGACTGTACCATCATAACAGTTTATTTGATAGTATAGTGGATTACAGCTATATATTCAGTATATTTAAATATATAACATGTGTACAAGTAGATGTTTAGTTATAAATTAGGGTTCTGTAAATAAAGTTTATGTTAGTAGCAGTTAAACATTTGTGTTACATGATAAAATAAAAATTATACTTTAAGAAAACACTTAAAGTTAAAAATAACGTAAAATATTCTTAACTTGGTAATAAGCTAAAAATATTCTAAAATGGTAATTCATTCGGCGAGAACTTTATGTTTATAAGTAAAGGAAAAGGCTCTTACAATTTGCAACACAATGGCCGAATTGTTCGGATGATTTTTCCTTCTTCGCATGGTAAGCACGGTTTTGGTTCCATAAAAATATATTATTCAATCGCCTTTTTCACTGGCTCTCCACTCCAAATCTAAGATGAAGGGGATAAAATGTATGAGGGATCAATAGATAAAGCGATGAGGTAGGCATTAAACGCGGGCTTGGCGATGGCTTAAGGCAATTGCTGGAAAATTTTCAAATTGTTTAAGGTTTTATCCTGACTTTTTAGTTTAGTTCTTTTTTCAAGATTGAATTTTTTTTAGAATATTATGAAAGTCGTGACTTGAAGCGTTTACTTTAGTTTAGTAGACTTATTTCGATATTATCAGTCCGTTAAATAATTAATGACTTTATGATCTATATGTTCTTGAGGTTTCTGGTACTACTAATTCAAATAAGAATTGGATCATTTTTTTAATCTTAAAAATCTTTTATCGATGTGTGATGGAATTTCTGTTAGATTTGAATATTTTACATATTTATTAAGAGTTAATACTAATCATTACCTGCACGTGCGTGTTTATAAATTGAAATAACAGAATGTTGGCGCAAACAAAAACATTGAAGGCAAAGTTTTTTAATCAACGCTACGGGAAAATATAGGAGGACGTGAGGCCGCAGGCGTACTCACTGCTTAAATACTTTCCAACAGAATGCAACGGATTTTCATACCGCCTGTCACCGTTATACGATATTATAACATACTAGCTTTTCCCCGAGACTTTATCCACGCGGATTAAAAAAAACGTTATAAGTAGCCTATTTATTCTCCCAGAATATGTTCTTCATCTAAGCCAAATTTAATAGAGAATAATTTAGCCGTTCTGGAGATAAAAATATAATCATTCGATCCACCCATTTGAACTTTCACATTTGTAATTTTTTTAGCTTTTTAACATTTACAGTCATAAAATGACACAGCTCAATTTCGCAGCCTTTCGTAGTCACAACGTTTAGAAATGTACTATTGTCATGTAAATAAAAACTGAACATTTGGAAAGTTGCTTATAGTCAATTGTGGTAAAGGAGTATTTGAACCAGAATCAACCTAAAGAATCAAAAAAAGTTGTTAATTTTAGGAGACAGATTTTTCATGCTACGGTCTGTTCTTATGTTCATAATAATATCATAATTATCATCATCACCATCATCATCATTTGCCTCCCCGATCGATTGCCACAATGCCCGCTCCTGTGCCGCCTGCATCCACTGCACTCCCGCAACTAAAACATGTTTAATTTACAATTTTCTTAAGAACCCGTCTCACAATATTAATATTCCTACGATGAAGAAATTTCAATATATCGAGAGAATGTATATTAACTTTTCTCCCGGTATTATGAGTATTAAACGTAAACATTTATTTAGTATAAATTACCATAATAGGCGACGGATTTGTTTAACTACCAAAGTTTTTATTGTTACTAATAAATTAGTCTATGTCTCAGAACATTGATATTATGAATGAGACATGAATTTTATAATAAGCTTATTATAAAGAATATGTGGATGAGGAAATAAAAATATCTAATAATAGTTATTTATGAGTCTGTATTTGTGTCATAATACACATTAGTATTATACCCAAGGTCTGTAAACTATGGAGTGATTGTAGAAAGAAGTTGACTTTGTTCTTTGATTTATATAATTACTAGCTGTCTCCCGCGACTGCGTCCGTGCAGAATTAAAAAACAAAACATAATTAGTATCCTATTTGTTCTTCCAGACTACTTTCTTTATGTATGCCAAATTTCATCAAGATCCGTTCAGTCGTTCTAAAGATAACTTTAAACAAACTTCCATCTATACATTTATCCACCTAAATATTCACATTTTTAACATTAGTAAAATTAGTAAGAAGTAAGAGAGGGTTTTACTTAAAATCATCCTATATAACAATTTAAAATATAATAGAACGAAAACGTTCATTTACTGTAACATGCATATTAAACCCATGTTTTCTGGGAAAAGATACATTGAATTTGTAAATTCTATTCGAATAAAACGGATCTAAAGTTGCAATTTTATTTCACAGACGGGCGATCCTCTCCAACCCGGACGTCATCGGGCATACTCCAATAAAGGCTTTATTTGAAAACGATTTCTGGGGAACACCGCTCACGGATCCCGGCTCGCACGGCTCGTACCGCCCTTTGTGTGTGGCTTCGTACCGACTGAATTATGCCCTGAGTGGATTCAAGCCATGGAGTTATCACTTTCTGAATATATTGTTCCACTCGGTGGCGACAGCCCTGGTGGTAACGACAGCGCGCCGGCTGCTACCTGCTTACTGCACTCGAGTAGGTAGCGCAGTAGCCGGCCTAAGTTTCGCCGCTCATCCGATACACACAGAAGCTGTAGCCGGCGTAGTTGGGCGGGCGGATTTAGCAGCGTGCAACTTTTTCCTATTAAGTTTTTTACTTTATTGTGAACATTCGAGACTAAGGAATGAGCATCAAAGGAAGCCATGCCGGCATATCAATAAAGATTTAACACATCGACAACTGTCAATTAATGTACAAATTTTAAGATTCAGTTGCCATGGATTTTTCGAACAGATAGCTACAAATTTTCGAAAGCTTCTGAAAGCTAGTAAAATTGGGACACCAGTGATGAAAACGTGCGATGTCGATTCTGGTACTCTGAAGTTAAAAAAGTGTCAGTGTAACAGTGACGTAAGTGCGTATTCGTATGAACTCATGCAGTGGTTCACGTTAGCGGGAACACTTTTGTTTGCGACTGCTGCCACGCTTTGCAAGGAGCCGGGGATAATGGTTGTACCACTTTGTATCCTCTACGACCTTTTGAGAGATACGCGTCACGATGAGTCTTCATTAAAGGTAAGGAATTTAACGTACATTTTTCACACGTTTGCTGTACTTTTGTAGCAATAATTGGTCTTAGTAGATGTACCTTGATAGTCTCGTACAAATATTTCAACTGGAAACAATAAGCAACGATACAGTTTACTGAAGTATGAAAAGTTTAAGACATTGAAATAATGACGTGGACTCCTTTTAATAACTTTTTTTTAAACTACAAATAAATACAAATAATATACACGAGTAATGTCTTTATTTAATATATAAAAAATGACTATAATATTACATCAGAAAGTACATGAAGCGTAGGTTGAACACTGGCCGGTTTTATGCAGCAAAGCTAATGAAATCTAATTTTCACGTGCGGCTAGCCATGACAGAGATATTGCGGGTCCGGCTCGCAGACTCATTTGCAACTTGGAAATTGACTCTCTCTTTCCCTCTCCCACCTACATACGTAATTCGTACTTGCTAGAGTAGGATGAACAATTCAAATAAAGTACGAATAAAGAATATGAATATTTAATTTTAACAAGTAGAAGTTCTAACACGGTAGCACCTGCACGTTGTCAATTAGTAGTAATACATATAAAATTTTCCTCCTGCGAATTGAAAACGTAATCTTTTCGTAAATAAATATTTTATAGAGAACTTTTATGTGCTGTGAGGATAAATATAAAACCGAAATGGTCCGTGAGGCTGTTGTATATTTATAGCTGTTGTACTTTTATTTACGCTTAAATTCTGAAAATAAATAAAATCTAATTGGCTTCTTTAACGTTAAAGGATTTCCTTAATTACAAACTTGGTTAACTTTTATACGCCATCATCATATCTCACTTATATAAGGTTGGCACACAAGATATTATAAGTTTTTTATACCAATATTTAATAAAAAATTGTCAAGCAGTTAATATTAAATACGTATGTTTAAATGGCAACCGTGACATTTCGACGTCCACAATAAGTTTTCAAAACTGTAGATCAGCTTCCAGATTTTGGTTAAGTAATGAAGTGTACTTTGAAGATGTAAGACAGAAAAGTGTTCCAACAGTTTCCAAAGGATTCTAGATTTATTGTAGCCCTTTTTGGGATATACAAAGGTGTAAAAAGGGTTTTAAATAAACCTTCATAATATATTTTTCCTACCATTTAATCTTAGAAACGAGCGGTTCTACGCGAAAATATGACTATAGTAACATTTTATTACCGTTGCCTTGGCAAGTTTATGCGATCTCATGCAATAAAGTGATAAAACAGTTAGCTCACACGACGTTACCAAACTGGATTTGATATATCGACGTGAACAAATAAAAGTACCATTTAAACCATAAACCTACTGAATGTTTCTTCATACTTTTTATTGTTACAATAAAATAGATAAATATATTATGTACTTAATATTTTTGTTACGCGCAAAAACTTAGTCTTACAAGCCGTGAAGTAGCCTATATCATAAATTTTTGTGTATTCGTATTAGTAAGAAAATATATGTGATTGTGTATATAAAACAATAGCTTTATGGTATGGTAATAATCATAAAAATGTGTTCTTATTTTAAACAATTGGCTTTTTTATTTTTCTTAATATTAATTATTATATTAGGGAAAATTAACATGTGTTTTGTTTTTAAGTATAGTAAACATTAGGTTCGTCATCATCATCATCAGCTCACTATGCGTCCCCACCGAGGGGCTCAGAGCCTACCCTAAGTTAAGGGTGATTAGGCCATAGTCAACCACGCTGGCCAAGTGCGGGTTGGTTGACTTCACACATATCTTTGAATTTCTTCTCAGATAGGTTCACGTGATTGAATTAGAATGAATAAAAATATTACTGCAATTACGATATGTTGTTATTGCTAGTAATCGTTACGGAATAGAGAATTTAATTTTAACGTCACTGTACAACATTTTAAATTTAAGGTATTCTTACTGGACCAAATTAACATTCGAGCTTTTTCGCCTTTAACTTGGCCTTCATTCAGCGTCTGTTGTCCAGTATATTTTAGCGGTCGCGTAATTTGTGGCTCGTAAATGTTCTGAAATTGGTCATCCCTTTGGTTGAGGTGAATTTATGGCCTCCTCGGTCGGCCTGTCGAAAGGGAAATTAATAAGTCCCTTCTAATGGCAAACGAACCCTTACCATCCATTTGAATGTCTCAAAGAACATTCATATTCACTTGAATATAGTGTATATCAATTTGTATTACATTTTTGTAATTGTAAAAGTGGAATAAAACCACTAAATCACAATATATGCATAAGAATGCTCTTATAGACCAGCTGCGCATTTGCAAGTTAAATTGCATCTTAAGAATCATCAACAAAATGGATATTTAAAAACATCAACTCTGACTTCCTTCTTCTTATAATAATATAAGAAATCTTATGTTACTGTTATTTGTTCTTGTTAATAGAAAACAGCAGCGGGTTCTTAGAGTACAAATTAGGTTAGGTTTGAACCGTACAAGTTTATAAACTAGATATCAATAGAGTACGCGAGCAAAAGTTTTTATGGCCTAATTCTTATTTGTTTTTGAACAATAAGAGGAATCGCTTTTGTATTAACTTTCCCCTATCGTTGGAACGAGTGGATTGTTTAACCTATTTCAACTCGAGTGCTCTTTATTTCTCGAGACCTAAGGTCGCTGATTTTTTTTATTGTATGTTGAGGCTATGGTATTGTGGTTTAACTACCTTCATTCAACTTTAATTATAGTACTACAAAACACAATTGACTCGGTTTTAGACCACTCAAATATCTTTTTCCGTTCTTTAATATTCAATTGTTATTGAAGCCAAAGTAGAAAAAGTAAAAATCGACTCTTAAGGTAAGTAGTGAGGCCTCTTATTTATTTCATTGTTTATAATGAATTTAATTAAAAACAATATCTAGATGTAGTACAATGTATTTAAATTTTTCTACTTTAAAACGTAAGTTCGCTTATTAATTTTCGATATTTATTATAAAAATTGCATTGATCTACTAAACTAGGGAAGTACTTAAATAAATAGAATCAAAAGTCTCTTTAAAAATAAGTATAGATTATATTATTACATTCTTGAACTCAGGAGACAGAGAACTGCAAGATAACGTGAGTGCATATCAAAAGGTAGCTCCGACTTTTTCGTTTGAAATTGTCGTTCGCATTTGGCGCCTTTACCATCCGGCACGGCGCCTCGAGCGACTGTTCTTTTAGATCTATCTCAGTTATACGACTCGTAAGGCAAAAAGCTAAGCTTTCTGTATGTGAGGTGCAAATGTTTTTGTTGTTTACTAAACTTTATAATTGTTTATGTTGGATATTTATATTAATGCGATGTAAATAACAAATTAAGCTAAGTACAACATGACAAACTTAGAAATTTGTTTACAATTCCATTCCCGCTCGATTCATAACCTAAATAATAAATTATTTATTAATTTTCGCTGAAATTATAAACACTTTTGATAATTAAATCAGTTAAATGCCATTTTTAAGATGCGAATGTTCTGCTTTGTTATGTCGTAAACGCACAGAGGTAAATAATCCGTCTGTTTATTTTTTTTTCTTTCACAATAAAATGATTATCTACATTTTGAGGAGAAATTATAAGTTTTTTTTATTAAATTACTTAATACTTCCAAGAAAGGCTTGAGCAATTAACTGTCGTAAACAGGTTTATTCCAACGTGTTTTCTTCGAAAAAGGAAACAATAACGTTTAGCTGTACGTCGGCGTGAGGAACAAATCTGGTTGTAAATAACATTGCTTGAACGCCTCCTTGTCTTTAGAGAAGAATAATGGTATTTTGTATTTCGTTAGGGCGCGCTATGTATAGCCACGTCCGCTCGGACGGCTGCCAGCTGCGCCGCCTCGTGTTCCACTATCCCCCTTTCTCCCCTCAACAACATGTAAAATTAAGTGTTACTAGAACGAACAATTTTCTCTATAATATGTGATAGTATTGAGTACTGGTAGTATTATCTTTATATTGTGTGTTTAATTATTTAGTCTGGATCCTAGTTTTTTTTATGCGAGATCTAATTAATCATTTAATCTTATAAAATACTTCCATTCGTTTAATTAATTTTCATTAGTATATTTCAAGTATATTATAAGAAATTACTAATTATTAGCATTATCACTTCTAGTCTATGTTCTTCGAGATACTATGTTACAAGTTAGTTAAAATGGAATTCTAGCTTGATACCTTCATGCGTTCCTGAGAAAAAGGATCTTGACATACAGACGGACGGACAACGATGTGATCCTATGAGGGTACTGTTTTTTTTCCTTTCGTGGTGCGAACCCTAAAAAGTAATGTCAGTTCTACCTATGTACTGTAAAGAATTTCTTTGCCATAAATACTTTTTTATATTTAAATTTTTAATATTCACGAAAATTGATGCACCGTTAATTTCGTACTATAATTATATTAAAATCATTTTACCTTTGTTTTATAGAGAAAACTAATGACTCTTGACACTAAATCGAAACAAATATAACAACGAAAAACCGTTCTTTTGTTTTAAGAAAAAAAATATCTTTAACATACTTATCTGACGTGTAAAAATATTAGCTTGTGAAAAAACGATCAAAACGGATTAAATCCTTCCCTTTTATTAAAATACGGCACCAATTGTTCGTCGGTAAGTCTTAAATCAAATCTCGGCGAAGTCCCCCACGCTTCCATATTTTCGCGCCTCCAAGAAAGTTATATAATCGCTATTGAGCAAATATATGGACTTATGCGCCATCTCTTCGCCTTAATATGGTGTAAGAAATACCTTATATTATTTCCCTTTGATAACGTAACTGCTACATTGAATTTGATTCAATATAAAGTAGATT
Organism: Papilio xuthus; assembly: GCF_000836235.2. NCBI lineage: Eukaryota > Metazoa > Arthropoda > Insecta > Lepidoptera > Papilionidae > Papilio > Papilio xuthus. Next base: position 4,214,362 of record NW_013529697.1, on the reverse strand, counting down.
GTTTTCAGTAATCATTTATTAAATACGGTTTATTTAAAACCAAAAACATATCTCAAAGGAAGTTAAAAGATAAATTCCAAAAGCGATTTTAAAGTAACGAAAGGTTGCGTCGTTAGGTTATAAATTGTCAAGATTATGTTTTTATTATCACAGCAAAAAGGTTCTATATAATACTTTTGGCGTTTCTATACTGGCCATTACAAAACAGCATTACTAATCTTGAAATTTGTAAGCTTTAAGTTTTAAAAAGAAGTCTTTATGTTCTCAACAATTGTAGCTCCGACGTACGTTTCAATTCAAAAGACAGAAAGAAGTTGTCGGCATTATCACAAAGGGCCGGAAACGAGCATCTCAGAAACATAGCTGTTAATAAACGTCCTATTCCGATCTTTTTATTTCACCAAAAGATCTTACAATAAATTCTATAATGCCAATTTATTTAACATTTTAATAAACATCTATTTTTAATTGATAGATGATGTAAGAAAGGGTTAAAGTATTACTCATAGCAGGGACAGTAGACGGTTGCGTTAAAAATAGTCACCCATTAAACATCAAACTGGATTCAGAATTTAATAAAGAACACTTCTTGAACATGGACCATTAGTAGGTTACTATTTATCTCTATAAAAATAAAAATTTCGCAACAAAACTCAGTCTACGTACGGTACGCAAATCAAAGTAGAAGTCAATAAATACTATTGCATTTTACTTACACTTTTATATATGACAAATATAAGACGTAATTACACTTTAAACATAACTTATAGGATTAATGCTGCTTTATAATTGCGCGCTTATAACACTAAAATACTGACCTTGTCATAAAGAAGTTGAGTTGATACATACCTAATTTATTGTACATAAACAGAAATTACATTAAAAATAATTTAAAATATTCTACACATATCTTTGTATGCGATGCATTTATCATAGCTTACATATATGTTTGAGTTGAGCAATCTGTTTTACAGCCGAGTTTCAACAGTTGTTGTGCTGGAAGCCAAACGGCACAGATAAAATATAAATTTTATATCCAAATACGACGTTTATAAGCACGTACTCTCTCGGTAACGTTCACATTCAGATTTACGAATACAATTATGGTTCATATTTTTACACAGGCGTTGTCACGTGTAAAAAATTTAAAAAGTTATTTATATTTATTATCAAACAGCAATATAACTCACGCCTGTAACTCAAAGGGATAGGCAGAGTCTATGGACCTCCATTTGGCGCAGTTCTGCCAAACCTCTCTCACTTCTACATACATCGGAGCATGCACGTCGGTTTTGAGTCCTCTTTAAACCACCGTTCTTAAGTATTTGAGTATCAAATTAAATTCTAAAACATGAAAAAGCCCCCACTTAAAACTGTATTGAGAAGTCAGAGTTATTTATCGGATCAGTCAGAAAGATAATTCGTATACAATCCAAATAATTGTAAAGCAGATTTGAATAAAAATTACGAACATTTAATTAACAATTTTATGTTTATATTATTAGTAACAGTTATTTTTTTCGTCAGTGATTAATCATACTGCATTTGTAATTCATACAAATTGGAGGCAACAACAACTCAAATTAACATCGTTCCAGTGAAATTGATGTACTGTAAAAAAGAAATTTACTAAAGAGTATTTTTAGGCCTACAAAGTTCCTTAATCTAAAATCGATAGAAACGACTGCGGATAAAGTTGTGAATTGTACCTTCAGTTGGAAATGTAAGAAAGTCGATCCGATCCTTTCGCTCGACACCTGTGTTACTTCGCGCTCCGTTCATAGCCCAACTACCTCGGGTTCAGCGTCAAAAATTTGATAATATCATTACTTTTTACTGAAATTTCGTCTACCCAAAGTGTTTTATCATGAATTCATTTTTATTAAACTTTTTCTTGTATCATAGAAATTTAACTTCAGTTTATTTACTATTAATAGAGGTTATTTTAGAGAATGATTTAATATTAAGTAAATTTATCGCTTATAATTTAATTCTTACAAATAAATATATTTCAATCACGTTCGAGCTTTTCCATTTTATTTTGCGAAAAAAACACACTTGCATTCAGTGCTAAAGAGCGCGTACAGCCATTAACGTTTGTGGTAATTTAATTCAACGACACTTTATAGAAAAAAAATCTAATTAAAAAGTTAATTTTATGTTACTGAACGTTAAGTATAATTACACAAAAGTTGGAGTAAACGAGCATGGCTGGTATTAAATCGGCAGTGGCGCGAAGTTACGAGCGTGACTCTGAAGGCGTTTCCTTCGTCTTTTGTTTTGCACTGAATGCCGAGATACGTGGAACGGGATCCAGTAATTTAATAGACGTTAACACCGCCGCCTCCGCCGCCTCCACCACCATTCATGTCGTAAATGAGAAAACACGCAAAGGTGAGAGCAGCTGCTAGCAAAGTCGTTTTGTATCGTAAACCAAATGAACTGCAGGTCACAATCTAACTATATTAACTCATAATAAAGAAAAATTTGTTTCCTTTATGGTTTAATTAATTGATTGAGTTGTATCATATTATTTTACAGGTATAATGATGACCTGGACTAATGTATTTTCATTAACACTAACTAAAGAAGTGTGCAATTAATCAATTATCTGTACTTATGTAACTCTCTGGATTACGGGCCCGAGTGCCAATTTATTTAAGCAACATGTCATTTACGAAATAAAAATATTAGCTAATCTAATTAATACAGTATTTATTCCGAAGAAGCAAATCTAGAATTGCTGCATTCTAACATACGTACTGCATCTGCTATTTTCCTCTTAATTAAGAATTTAATAAACTAGATCTCAAGTACACATTCCTTTCTTGATTATAATCCCAAAAATTATTTGTCACCAGTGATGTTTCCAACTAAAAGTAATTTTCTAAAATAAAAGGTACATAAATCCATTATGCATACAACCAAATAACGTTTAATTAACTTTAAACGTTCCAAAATTGATGCTACATAATGGGTTAATCAATTTAAATTACCTCAATGGTTTTATTCAATGTAACACGAACTATACGATTTAAATTAAAATTTGACTAAAAAAATACCTATTAAATTTTCAAGCGGAAAAGAATAGATAAAATACAATTACTTAAAAGGAACTCTACACTAGCGTTCTATTTCTCTCTCTAGTGCGCGTGCAACAGTAATACGTCGGGCGCACTCCTCGCTCCAAGAGCTGTGCCAGCACCCGCCCCTCTCCTGGCCCCACCCTTCACTCTGACACCGTCGGTGCCACCAACAATGACCTCGTATTTCAGACGGAATTGCTCAAACACGGAACAGAGAAAACATAGAATAGTCATGAAAATATGTGTTTCTGTATTTTACACAATATGTGCATTGTGCATTTAAATAAACCTTAATTTTCTTCTTAATGTACTCGCTACACTTCATTACCTGGAGGCTACATGAATCATGAGTTACTTTATGTCTTTGTTTATTTAGTACTTAGTGTATCCAAACATATTTGATAACTACTGTTCAGTGATTTTCTAGACCTTTTGTTACTTTTATGCGTAGATAGTAATGAATATTACGTTTTACTGCGGTTAATATGCATTTGGTACAGTTTCTAAAATATAAAACCATCTGAAAATGCAAAAATTTGTTAGAACGAAGTCATTAAAAATATTGGAACGCAGTCTAACCATTCCATATATTTCTCCACTGAACCATCGGGGTTCATTATGTTTAATGCGTAATAAATATGAAATGGTTCATGAAAGGATTGCACAAATTGATAAAAATTCGTCTTAAAAAATTCGAAAACTAGTCATGGCGTGGGCTTATTTTATATCTATAACTAGCTGTCGCCCGCAATTCCGTCCGCGCGGAATTAAAAAAACACTTCATTGGTAGCTTATGAGTCCTTTCTGATTATGTTTTACATCTGTACCAAATTTCATCAAGATCCGTTGAGCTGTTCCGGAGATACCTTGTTACAAGCACCTATCCATCTATTCATCTAAACTTTCGCATTTATAATATAAGTGAGATAAAATAAATAAATAAAATACCTAATAGGTTCAACAACAAATCAATATGCGATAATAATCAAATTAAAACCAATTTTGAGTGGATACTTAAATTTCCTTACAAATAACATGTCATTTTTCAGTATTACTCAATAAGTCCATAATACACGTATATTACGAATTTTTCATACCTTTCCGAACGAAAGTATCAATTTACAAACGGCTTGTTTTCAACTTATATTTCAACTCGGTATAATTTAACGAGTATTGTACACGAAAGTTCAAATAAGTATCGCCAGGTCTAAACATTCTTCAGTCAAGTGCTTACAAAAAAATTAAGGGTATGTTTTATTTATAGTCCTGACCTACATACTTTTCCAATTCCCGAGAATTACAATTGGAGTAATTTAGAATTGTAAGCAGGTACATGACTTGAAATTTTTTGACATATTTTATTTCTAAAAGTAAAAGTAATTGTGATTCAACGATTCTTTAGCAAGAAATATATTTGTGACTTTTTCTACGTATTTAATAACTTTGCTTGGAATTTAAAAGCGTACAAAAACCTTAAATTTCTTGATAGTTAATACTCTAACAAAAATTATAACTATTTTATTGTAACCATGAGATATTTATGCAATTCACAATCCTAATTTTAAAATTTTACTATAATTATGGGTTTAGTTTAAATAGCTAGCTTATAGGTATGCATTTACCACAACTAGTTGGCTAGATTCGAAGCGGACGTGCCCTGGCGTAGATAATACGTCTACTCAGTAAATAAAGGTACACCGAGTATTTACACCGACATTCAATGTCAATAGAATGTTCGCTTTGTACCGACTCAGGGAACAAACAAAGGTAATCCCCACCGGCGAGAGATATCCTGAGGGGGGCACCGAAGTCACTGTTCGGTGCTCGGCCGAGGTTCATTGATTTTATCTTACGACCTACAGAACGACTGTTTTGATCAAAGATTAGAATGTTTTTGTTTCGCCTTTACTTTATATTCATAAAAATTCAAATTGAATTGATATCAGTTTGTTTTTACGTTTTTCTCACAAATTGTCCTAGATTTTTGGTATAAATTATTTAAACGTTAAACATATATCCGTGTTGCATTTTAACGTAACTTCTGGGCCTATTTGGAGTATAAAAATTGTAAAATTGTGCCAATTACATATGTCATTTAGATATTCAATATATGAATTACTTTCAAGGAAATGTTCTGTTGTTTTTATGTTGTATTACGGAATAACACTTATTAAAACTCTGGCGAATATTCAACTGCTATCCTTTTAATCAATTAACAACAGTACTCATAACCAGCCAAGCCCATTTATCGTGTTTAAATATGACAAAACGTGGTTTTTTTATGAAAAAATACATTACGTTAACTTGAAATGTCAGTCGTTATATTTGCCATTTAAATAGCAAATGGACTTAAATTTTTTTTCTATACCACAATGAAATTGGAATAACTTGCCTGTTTATTAATTAATGATTTTATGAGTATTTGAAAGGCAAATGAATGGATTGGTTAAATATGTATTATACATTTAAATCATATTAGGGTATCATATTTAAATTAAAAATGCTGCAAGTAGTTTGGTTCTAATAAAAAATGTATATATAAAAAGTTGGTATAAAACAATCTGAAAATCGCCTTTAGACAATAATCAGGTTGCTATGCTTTAATAGTTTAAAAGGCAAAATTATATTTTTAACGTGTATAACGTTCGGTTTTTGTAATATTTCGTATTTCTGTAATACATTAGTAAGTTGTTAACAACGTTTGTCAGAAGGTCTGGCAAATGAGACGGTGTTCGAGGCGAGGATGCTAATGTCAGTCAGCCACTATATTTTCCAGATAAGCGCCCCGCTGACGTCTGGCCTTACCCTCGTGTCACAAGAGGGCAGAAATGCGAGGCAGAGCAGGAGATACTTCAGTACTGCTAGTTCTCTGTCTTAGCCTGTTTGTTGAATTAGTAAGTAGTAATAGAAGTACTGCACTGTCTACTCGGCCTCGCTATTCTGCCTCGTGTGAAACTAGCCCTTCGCTGGCTTATTTCATTAGACGTTTGCTTTGACTTAAACTTATAGTTAACTCAGTCTGACTGCAATTAGATTGTCTCGCCTATTATATAACGATAGGAACTTTGTTAATTGTTGTTGGAAGTATGAAGATTATTTTAATTCTTTACTTGTTACATAATATAAAGATATGAGCATTATTTTGCTTCACTATATTTCAAAATGGTTGACTCTGGCCTAATTAATCCTAACTAGGGTACACTCCGAATCAATCCCAGCGGGACCGTATAGTAAGCTGATGATGATATTTCACCAAAAAAACCATAAACTTTCACCTGTCTTGCAATTTTGTGAGCACAATTTTTTATATTTTTCTCTTTAACGCTGTAAGGTCTCGGGTGTAAATTGTGCTGGATATTCGAACCGACGTCGTTAGCGCTGCACAAAGGTCTCCCCAGGGCCGGCTGCGACGCCCGGCTACCTTCATAAATCTTTTCCACCGGCTTTCCGCAACTAACAAGCCAACGTACTACAATCTCGTGTCGATTCGATTCCTAAGCTGCAAAATAACACTGACAAACTTTCATAAAGCCGTCCTAAATGTATTAAAATACTCCGCGTTACGAACTAATCGAGCTTGTAATTGAGTTTGCGCCAGTCAATAGAGTTTTTGCGATAAATTCTAGTACTTTTTTTGATGATTCTTTTGGCAAACAAAAAAAAACACCGTAGTTTTCGTGCAATTCGCCATATTTTAATAATTTGTTTACAAACGTATAATTTTCTGAAATACTTTAATGTTCATTGAAATAGTATAAAGTAGATAAGGAAGAAAGTAAAACAATAAATGTAAACGGATTCGGAGTATGTAATATCGTCGTAAGAAATTCAATAAACATCTTTTATTTAAACTAACTTTTTATGTGGTGGAGCTTACTTATAAGTTTACTTTTTCCAGTTACATAAAATATCTTATTTTATTCATAGATAATTACTCCTTAACTTTATGCTAAAATAACATAATTTCTATTGACGAATTATTTATATTGTCTAGGAATTCTAAAAATATAAAAGATTGAAAAAAAAACAAGGTTTAATAGTTGCATATTGGACTGGATAGTAGCTGTATTCATATAGAATTCGATGGAAGTCTTTATATTCGTATAGCGTCCATTTTGAACTTTTCCATAGTATATTGGAATGAAACGTCCGTCCATTCTATGAGCGCTATGGTTTTAATAAACTACCAAAGAGTCGGGTTATGAAGCTACGTTTCTGTTGCTACAAATGTATGGATACGTTACGCAATATGTACTTCATGTGTTCTTTTTTTTTTTACAAATACTGGTATCGATTTCTTTTAATTTTTTTTTTTGAAATCATAAGGTTGCAAACGAGCGATCAGCCACCTGAATTCGCCGGCGAACTCTAACCATAGACCTCCGCAAATGCAGTTCCGTTGCCTACTTTTAATAGATTGAATAGGGGACGCAGAGAAAGATATATTTTTCCTTTCCTCCTCCGTCCAATACACTTTCCTTTCTCATCCTTTGCTTAAGAGATAAGGGTGGGAAGGGAAAGAGAATAAAAATTAGGAATCCGGCACTACGCTCATCAGACGAAATGCAGAATTGCTTTCACTTGACGCCTGTCTTCTCTGTGGCCGTGGTATTGCACCGGGTGAGCCGACACATTCGTGCAACAAATGTTGTTGTTCCTAGCTTCAAGATATTCACGGCATAGAATAGACAAATGAATAACGATAATCAGTGTATCACTGTACTTGTGACCTCCTGTAAAGGGATTGGAGATAGAACTACCATTAATAATATCTCGGATATAAATCTATGTCGTCAAGGTAGTAACGTCATCATGTTTCCAATTTTGTATACCAAGACCTTGTATACTTTTGTCTTATTTCTTTTTCATTCATATAATAGTGAAATCTATTAGTAAACCTAGATTTTATTAAAACCATGAGAATTTTAGCCACAAAATAAAAAGTTTAGCGGCAATAGGTAATTATTTTTGCACAAAATAACACAATGTATTATATAATTTTACAAACATTTTACAAATTTAAAATTGGAACGCTAAAACAATCGAGAATCGTGAATTCACGAAGTATTTAAGGTAGTAATTTTAAAATGATTATGTATGTTTAATAAAAAAGAAAACATTTTGTCATGTTGTATTCAGTCGGCTGACAGATATTAACGAATATTCTCGCTAAAGCGATCAATCAATCTTGGTAAAACTTTTTCTTTTACTCTGAGGCGTTTTAAGAAAAAAAAACTTGTACGATACACAATAGTGTATTCTTGAAAGTTTCTTTTTATAGCTTAAAATTTGGAAATGACTTTTAACTTTAAAAAGATTTGTCACGTTAGTCAGAGTTATATTTAGATGTTTGTTGAATTTGTAATTTCTAGAGTAACTAATCGATTTAAAGCCTGATATTCCAAGCGTTAGATTATGATTGAAACAAGTGCTTTAACAATTTTTTTCTTTTGTTTCAGTATCGATGGCGAAGTATTTTCGCCCTGGGAACTGGTGGTTTTATACTTCTCTTCTGGAGATTAAAATTCAAAGGGAACCCATCACCTTTCGCTACTGCGGATAACCCTACAGCGCGGGACCCATCTTTTTTTACCCGACTTTATACTTTTGCGTACCTGCCAGTGTTTAATTTTTTTCTCCTCTTATATCCATTCCATTTAAGTTTCGATTGGTCAATGGATTCAATACCAAGGATAACCTCAATCTCTGATCCGAGAAATATATCAACAGTGTTATTTTACGTTGCCTTATCGAAAGTGACATGGCGAGCATTTCTGATGCAACTAAAAATATTTCACGACAAAAAGATAAAATTTTATAAGAAGGCAGCATTGAAAATAAAATCTAAATGGAATTATAATTGCAAGAAGCAAATGAAACTTCTAGAAATAGAAAGAAGAACTGTTATAGCTAACAGTATAGCAAGCAAACCATCGATGTGCCCATGTAACGGATGTAAACACTCCTTAACAATGGATCATACTTCTGTTTGTCGAATAATTAATAATAATAATACACTGATGCACAATTCTAATTGCATATGTGTGAAACCACAAGAAAAAGTAAAAGAAAAAGAAACAGTGAAAGTTCAAATAGCTAAGAAGTACGTGTACAGCACACCACAAGCGTCTATTATTGTTTTTATAGCATTCATGGTGCTACCGTTCGTGCCGGCTTGTAATATTCTATTCTACGTGGGTTTTGTTGTTGCTGAGCGTGTGCTTTACATTCCCAGTATTGGATTTTGTTTATTACTCGGACTTGGGGCAGGTTCTTTGACAAGGAACTGGAATAGGAATGAAATAAGATGCCGAATTTTTATGTTTGCATTGATGATTACTCTGCTGACGATGTGCGGGTGTACGCTGCGCAGGAATCTAGATTGGCATGATGAAGAAAGTCTGTTCAGAAGCGCGTTGCATATAAATCCCCCGAAAGGTAAGAATAATTCTATTTAATAATGGAAAAAATATTTTTTTACAGTTTCTATAATATTTTTGTCTCTTTATCCGGAGCCACACCATGACCTTGGTCTACTTATGGTCAATGTTACTATAAATCGTTAGTCTCTCTCTAAGATTCACTGTTTAAAAGAGAAATTGAATTTCCCAACTTACCAATAATATATTCTAAATTTAATCAAGTTAATCCACTAACAAGCAAACTTCTATCTTACGACAAAGATTCATTAATCATTTGGGAAATCACGTTTCGAGTTGAAAACTTTTAAATTATTACAATTTGCAATGTTTTCGTGGCATAACAAAACGACTCGAGCCGGAGTAATATAAAGTTGGCAGCGCCTGTAATTTTACTCTGTACCTTGGCCGAAACTTTGTTTGGAGCACTTCCACGTTCTGTTCAAACTAAGACACAATTAATTTGTTTGAGAGACAGCTACAAAGTACCTGTCCGCGTCGCGTCAGCTCGTCAAAGTTGAAAAGAGGCGGTCGCGTCGTGGCCGGCCTCGGCTCTACAGACTATCAACTCGAGGGCTTTTAATGTATTCGCCGTTTCCACTCGCACTAAGATTCTTGACCTTTCTAGAACGCCATTAAACATGCATGTACGGTATCTCGAGGGAGTCCGCCCCGGGCCCGTGTTCACATTACAAACTTTTGCGCAAAGCGAAAACTTTTACCTGATGGTTCTCATTTTACTTTAGTTCTAAAGCCGACTCGGAAAGGCATTTTATTTCGTTTCTATATACATACGACAGCTATTATTTATCTTTACATTATTACAAAAATTTAGAGGAGGTGAATTTATAATTGATCGATAATTTAAATTCTCAAATGTAACAATAGTTGTTTTGCTTAATCAACATTATTTCTAGTAGCTTTAATTTTTTACATAAATAATCCATCTATTCAATCATAAAATAAATTATAACTCTTAAATATATGAAAAAATATATTTCTCTTTTATAATCTGTGTACTGCTGGAATTTTATAAAATCTCGTAAACGTAAACTCTCGTAAATGTATCGTTTACACAAATAAAAGAGAGTTTTAAAAAAATTCCCGATTACGTAAAAAATAAAAGAATTGAAAATATATACTAAAACATTGATTACTCGAATACCGTTTAAAATTTCAGCTTCACCTTTTACAAAAGCGAGCTTAGTTCGGAATAATCTTTTTTATGGAAATCTTCTGTTTTCACCTCGCACTAAAAGCTAATTGGATCCAATTTGTCCCAATGGGATATTCGAAACAGACCAATCACGAGCTGTCCTTGCTACAAATTGGTTAGGGCAGAGATAGTGGCGCGTAATCAGTCGACTCTGGCGTTTTATCGAATTCAACTTTTGTCGCGATTGTGAATGTATTGCAGTTACAAGTGATTGAGTTTATGTTTGTTACCTTTTGTTTCTTTTGTTAAGATAAATAGCCTTGTTTATATTAAAAAAAGTTTTTACTTAAATCTTTTTAATTAAATGTACTAAATCTATAAGAAATGTCTTATATGTAATTTAAATTAGTCATTACAAATATCATATGGCATCTACAGAATGTTCGTAAACATCGTAATTATTATATAAAATTCATATTATAAACGCGCCAATGTCTATAGATATTTTTCGTTTTTAGCCTCCTGTATATTTGCGGCCCAATATTAGGACAACGTGACTACGTATTATTTTAGAAAATGTGTCATTGTCTTGCCAATTTAAATGAGATCTTATCTCAAATCTTCGATTCATTTAAATCTTAATAAATGTGTGTTCAGGGTACCGAGGCATCTATCTCTCTCAATCCAATAAGGGCAAAATAGTCGTGATAGATGGTATAAAACAAAAAAAACGAAACACAACTCCGGAAACGGTCCGCCATTTACGGCCGTATTTCGGGTCGTATTTTACTTCATAGGTCGGTACAAAGGTCAAAAGTATTACTTTAATGGACGTCAAAGAGAATTGTTTGGAATCGGCAACGTCTTTGAAACTTAATATTTGTATTGCGAAAAATCCTCGGTTCAAATAAATGATAGAAAAAAGATATGAAATGTTTTTTTTTTTATTTCTTGATTTTCATAATTATCTTTTACCTGTTAAATTTCTTGGGCAACAAATATTCGTTAGGTACTGTCGCTTAGAAAATGTCTATTACTCGGCAGTGAATTACGAGATCTGATTCACTTTGTAATATTACGATTTGAAACACGCCTACTTAAAATACATACAGTTTTTTTATAGACTAACTTATTAACTAATTACATTAGCAAACATTTGATTACGTTAATTAAAAACTTCTGTTGAAACCACATACAGGTGAAACTCATCTAATTTCCATTTTAAAATGATTCATCAGATATGTTCCATAGATTGTAAAGAAAAGGGAGACGGTGTGTCGCATCCGTAGCGATGATATCTTAGTTCTCTGTATAAGCTTACGTTTTATCAAGTCTATCTTTGCGGAGTCTGAGCAGAGGTTCCCAAAGATAAGAATCGTTAGTGTCACTAACCAGCTTTGCACCGTCATATCGTTAGTGGAATCTCTAATTCCAGATGTTTTGCTTTACTTAAATAGTTATCTGATTAAGGTAAATGCACTCGAGTTTATTAGTTACAAGAGATTGTATCTGTTTAGTAGTTTTACTTTGATATTGAAGTGGAAACTAAGTTTCTATTGTATACCAAAGTAAGGGTTCGCAAACTACGTTACGTAATATGATATTACTATTGAACTTCAAGTGTGAGGGTATATGTCCTGTCGCTTAGAAAGTAATTGTTACTCGTATATTACTTTCTCTCTAAATTATTAAATCTATACATATTACTTATGAAATATTACAATTTCCTACAATTTATAATAGCTATTGTCGTCGTGACTGTACGCAAAAACATCGGGGAAACGCTGACTTCAGCCGGGTGAACTAAGATTGCGATTATTATATTCACTCGAGTCCCCTAATCTGAGCGCAATAAATTTGGAGAAAGGTTCGGATTCGGTTCCAATTCCGAAAAACACGAGAAATACACAACATTTCCCCGATACAAGAGATTTATAACCTAACGTAGTACTCGATGTATATTCCCAAGAATTAATATTTCGCTCAGTTTAACTTATAAAATAGGGATGTGAGATATAATACATGAAATTACATTTCCGAATAACATATTTAATATACAAAGAAAACGTAGACTTTGTAAGAGCTTTTCTAAAATGTAAAATGTGGTAAATAACATGCATGTAAATATTTGTGGCCAAGAATAATATTTTAGCATATTACATTATGATTGTGTTTATTTTAGCGTACGGGAACCTGGGCAGCGTACTCACCACACAAGGGAGGATAGCGGAGGCGGAAGTTGCATTCGGCCGGGCTCTCAAATACAGGCCAAACATGGCCGATGTGCACTACAATTTGTAAGTAAATTATTATATTTCCTGCTACATTTCTTCTTCATTCATATTCATGATTTGGGTCGACGTTTGCTTAAGAACAGAATATTTGATAACATTAATATTAGTTCTGACATTTTACGAGAAACTGAAACTTCAGTACACATAAATGAAATAACTCCACCGTTATAATTGAATGTAATGTAAAATTTAAATGGGTACAATATAATTAACACCATGTGATATATGATACATTAGAACCTTGCCTAAAGGGACTTCTTTTAATAATATATTTTAGTTAATTATTCGTTTTTAATATTTTTTTAATATCATAGATTTAAGACTCCTTTGTCATACAGACAAGGTTTATTAAACTATTGTAACAAAGGATTTATATGTTAGTTGACTAATATTTTGAGATGTTTACGTTCATCACAACGTTTCATTAGTTTTAACAAGGATATAAAAATTAATTTCTAAACTATTTGATCAAATAACAAAGTTTAACTAATTTTAATACCGTGTACTGCCATATAATTTTTGATAAGAAATAATTTTATCAATTTTTAAATATTTAAGTTCGTAGGATAAAATAACGGTTATTTTAATACAACAATCCCGTGCAGTCCTTCGCCTCGTCACCTTGAGATAGAAAATTATTCCACACCAGAAATTTCAGTAACCTCAAGGGCCTTGAAAACTCTCTGTTATACTATTTACCTCATAAAACAGGCCATTTACTAAAATATTATAACAGTACATTTTATATAATAACAATGTATATAACTTACCTAAACTTAATATTATAAAGCGGAAGAGTTTGTTTGTTTGTTTGTTTAAACGCGCTAATCTCAGGAACTACTGGTCCGATTTGAAAAATTATTTTTTGTTTGATAGTCCAATTGTAGAGGAAGGCTTTGTGCTATATAACATTACGCTGAGACCAATAGGAGCGAAACGTCAGTGAGTACTAATTATGTTTTTTAATACCGCACAGACGGAGTCGTGGGCCACAGCTAGTGTAAAATATTGTAGCCGACTTTTCGGTATCCCTTGATGTCCAGATTATACATACGAATATACAGCCATTCTGTTTTACATTTAAATTTAGTATATTAATTAAATTTTAATTTGCACATAAATTTCCTTAACAGCATCGGTTCGATGAACGAAATAAATAAGGTCGGATTCCACTGTTAGAATTACGAAACAATCAATAGGCACGCAACACGACTGCTTGTCCCATTAATTTGGCGAGGCACCGAGTTCTTGAATTAATCGGGTGCGCTAGTCTCTATCCCGCCACCTAAGCGTTGGGTTTCCATGCAGTTTCACAAATTAACGTCAAACGATCCGTTTCTATAATGTACAGCGCTGCTACAAGTTCCCTTCTAAATGTCGGAAAACACGTTCTTGTTAAAACATTGCTTTATTTAATTAGTGTCCCTATTAATTCAATGTTGTAAATTGTAATACATTAATTAACAAGCTTTACACTAATTAACTATAATATTACCGAAAGCTTTTTACGAAAAGATTTTTTTTACGGAAGTTTTTTTGGAAAATAGTTGATACAAGATAGTTGTCATTTGACAACATAATATTTCACAAAGCACTATTTTCCAAATTATCTTGTACATACTTCAGTGTAAAACGTGCAGGTCTAGATTTAAAATAGAACATAAAAAAGTTATTACTGGAGTAGTTGCTACATTCGCCGAGGGGTTGTGTTCTAATTTATAAAATATTATTATCGTAGTCTGATAATTTTTCAATAGGGAGATGGAATCTTTTCCATATTCCAGCGTTATTTGACATAAGTCAAAACGAACGAATATGAATTAAATAGGTTGTGACTTAGTTAGGTCATTTGACCTTAGTCAAATTCAAACTAAATTGACATAGGTCAAATGACATCTTTAAGTAGTTAATAGTAGTACAGCTTGAATTTTTTTTAATAAAGTAAATAATGAAACAAGTATTATTTTAGGAACTCTGTATATTGGTATTACATTTAACTATGTACATAGTAGTTTATTTTAGCCATTAAGATGTTTATATCCCTCAATAAAATGAAGTGAAACAAAAATAAATAGAAGGTGTTCAAAACCGTTGGTAACGTTGAGGCGTTATTAAGAGCACTCGTAACAGCGGAGCATGTATGTGTAGATATACTGATGTGAGAGAAACGAGGGAATTGTGTCGGATTCTCTGGGTCATGGGCGTTAGAGCTTTTTATTTATTTCTTAAAAAGTCGCCGATATTTTATAGCACGCCCTGAGCTTGATGTTAGTGATAATAATAGCATACTGAAAATCAGTCTAGTATTCGAATTTTAAAAATGTTTTGTTTGAAGTTATATAATAAAATTTTCCATTGTTAAATTATTTTTATACACAATCGATTTTACGGTGAAGTTGTTTCTAAGAATAATCTACCCACGTCTGTCTGGAACTTTGCTTACGTCTCATACACGATATAAGTACTAAAAAAATTAAATGTTATGCCATATTGATGGCAACACAATTCCTCGCTATTAATAGCTGAACGAAACATTTGATATAGTTTTTTTTTTGTTTTAAAAACATTATTGAAATAAACATAGAAGCTAACTTTATTAACTTATCTAAAAGTATTAATAATTTTTCATATCACTCAGTAGTTTTTGAGTTTCTTACAATCACAAATAGCAATGATCTTTATATAATTAAAGTGAAAATGACAAAATATACGCATTTGGAATCTTATTAACATTATAAATGCGTATGTTTAGATGGATGGATAGATGTTTGTTTAAAGATATCTCCGGAACGGCTAAATGAATCTCTCGGAAATTTGACATAGACGTAGAACATATAGGGTACTAATTAAGTTTTTTTGAATTCCGCGCTAACGGAATAATTGACAACATTCTTGTATGATATTTTATTATAAAAATGTTTATTTGAATAGAACAAAACTCAAAATAGAATAGAACGAAAATGCTGATTTTATAATTCTACTGCGCAATAACATAATAGACTTGGTTTCTAGTCTAACGAAGTCACATTCAGATTTGTTCAAAGCAAAAAGAGTATATTGTACACAATGAATGTTTACATTGGTTTTATATAAAAGTTGTGTTGGCATTTGGATGTACTGATTTTTCTATTTATTTATTTCACGAGTTCTTCTTTACAATTTTTTTTTTACAAATAAAATTAGAAAAACCGTTTTTTCTGAATGTCTTTTGATTTGTGAAGCATTCAATTTAAGTTTTAATTTTTTTCGGAGAGTTAAAGTAGGAGAAATGTGTGAGATAATTAAATTCGGAACCGTTTTATCCTGTTACCTAAAATTACTTTCTGTAAAATAAATGGAAAGAGAAATGAACTGCGATTTTACACAAAGATTAGGTAATTCCAATTCTAGCGGCAAGAAATCACTTGAGCACGTACATGTCGCTAGAGAATTTGTGTAGGGGAAGTATTGTGACTAAAATTACCTTGTTGCATAAACTTATTTATTCAACGATTTGCTTATAATTAGATCATATATTCGGTTAAATAATTAACACGATGAAATAATAAAAACAAAAACATCGAGGAAATAATTATATAAAATTCATTGTTTTATTTTCACTTTTAATTAAACTTTCAATGTTCACATTAGAATAAAAAAAAGGAAAGACGTCTTCTCACTTTTTAACACGTTTTGGTATTTTAAAACAATTTTTCTACGGTTAATATATATTTATTGTGCTATCTTAAGAAAATATTAAAAGTAATGATTAATTAAATAAGATGTATAAATGAATAGATTTTTTTTATTTGCTAAAGAATAACTTTTTGACTAAATGTATTTACTTATAAATAAAGTGTAACAAACTATTATTGATGTTCGCAATATAGTGGAAATATTCAGTGGAAGAACGCAAACAATTTAAAGAGTGAGGCGTCGCTTGCGCTGCGTAGTAGCTGTTAGCGATAAGGCATAGATTAAACTCGTGTTCGCTCACAAACACATATTTAACATTCTCGACGGCTAGACTTGCGAGAACTTGTGAAGCATTTGTATTTGCACATGTTGGCGACATAATTCGGTTTATAAATGCCTTGTAACATGCTCGTACAATGGATTTATGTTGAACGATAAGATTAACTATTTCCCTTGAACGCTTCGAATAACGTTGTGTCAACACAACCTTTTATACCTTGATAGTTTTTTTTTTGTTTATTTATATCTTATATATAAAATTCTTGTGTCACAATTTTCGTTCCCATACTCCTTCGAAACGACTTAACCCGTTTTCATGAAATTTTGCGAGCATATTTCATTAACGCTTTTAAAAACAACATCGACAAGCTGAATATCTCCAAATTATTTAGCACACATATCAGCTGACCAGCTGCCAGTGTGCAACTACATATAATAATAATATTAAGAAGGTCTGAGAATCGGCTAACATCTAAATATATTTAATCCCGCGCGGAAGGAGATACGGGGACATCTAGGTTTTTTTTTATATAATTGTCTTGCCACCGTCAATTATCTATTCGGTTAGTATATGCATAGCTACTTCATGTCAACTTTAAATTTGCTACGCCATTTTGAAAATCGCAACGACTTTTCTTACAGTGATCTTCACAAACGTATTACAAGCTACTGTCTTTGGAGATGACAGGTATAAATGATCCGTGATATACAAGAACCTATGCATTGCGTAAGTCCCTCGACGACTAAAATCGCCGAGCTTCCAAGATTTTTCTTGCCTCGTGTACGAAGAGCTTTAAACATTATATTTTACTTTGGTTCCTTGTATTAATAATCCTATAAAACATAATATTGTCATACGAAAAAAAAAAACTGACACAGCAATATGTTTAATACAAGTTTAATAGCTAATAAAATTTAAGGTTAACGAGCACCAGTATAAAAGATAAAGTACAACAAAACGTATCCTACATTCCGAATAATATCGTGCGTAGTTTAACACATGTTATTCTTTGCGCACAAAATGGGGGTTATAATAATTATGAGGGTAGTAATGATTAGTTTTATTTACAATTTGTCACCTCGGCTGGATCTGGGAATGTTGGTATCGCGTGACCGACGTGGTGCGGGGGCAGTGCGGGGGCGCCGCGAGGGCATCGCGGTCGTATCGTGAGCTCACCCCGTATAAATTACTTTCAATTTATCCTACCACGTTTACCTTACAATTCAAATGTGCCGAATAAAACGATAAATTTCGGATCGTTTTAAATTTGAAGAAAATTTAATGTTTACCTTTATATATGTATGTAAAACCATCTAAGATATTAAGTAGGTTATTTGTTGTTTGTATTACATTTGTAGTCATTTAGTAGATTTCTAAATAAAATTATTTTCCACAAATGTTCTACTCATTCAAAGTACTTTAACACACACAGAGCTAAACCCAAAGCGACCGTACAAAAAAAAAACACAATTTTTTTTTGGTGGGATGTTTAAATACAAAAATGTGTATTCTTTTGAATACACAGTGTTCTAAACACTGTGTGACAAAAGGGTACTCATGGCGCTTAAGGTGTTAAACGCAAATTGATTTTTATTACAACATTAACGACGTCTAAAATAACGCTTCTATACAGTAAAATTCATTCGGAAATATGACCGAAATATCGCAAATTACATAAAATTTGTGAAAAAATCATATAAATTACAACAAACTCAACACCACACAAAGCACGTTACAATAATTAGAGGGGAATTAGTAACAAATTATTGTTGGCGTAGGCGAGGCGAGGCACAGGCACAATAGGTCGGGCCGGTTGGACGGTTCTCATTAGTGTAGCCTCAGCCGCGCTGAGCCCGCCTCGTTGCGGAGCCTGCATTATTCATGCGGACAATATTGCACTACCGCCGTACCTCTGTAATATTGAAGCTACTTCTTTTACCCCCCCCTCCCCATCCCCCTACTCCCCTACACCCCCTCATGCTCAAATGTCTAAATGATCCTCGATACTCGGCCTACCAGTAATTAGAACGTCGATTACACAAATACTTAACGTATTTTACATTTTCTAGTAGAAAAAGTTTTAGAAATAAAAGTAATTTAGCAAAAATTAACTGCCAGAGTCAAAATTGGTAACTAAGGAAGCACTTAGTGTAGGTATATTTATATAACATGAAGAATACGCCAGGAGAAGCAATTCCACGTTTCTTCTTATGAATGTGCGTACCGGAGGCTGGATTTTAGTACCATTTCCCTTTCTTAGAAATTAATCAAAAGAAAGGAAGAGTTTTTGACGGAAGAGGGGACACATAGGAAGGGAAAATATCATTTTTCTGTGCGTCCCCTCCTCCGTCGTTTAAAAGTAGGCAACTCATCTACAATTATATATCTATGGGTAAGGGTTGCTTCGCTATTTCTGTGAATGTGAATGTCGCCGACTACTCATTTGCCACCTTATGATATAAAAAAAGAATAACTATAAATTATTAGTCTTGTAAAAACATAAAAAAAAAACAATTACCTTAATAAAACTTAATGCAATTGCAAAATATTTGGGACAGCTTAAAAGTTTATATATGTAGCTCCTAATACTAAAATTATTTTTGAAAATATACCCATGTCAGACCTAACGAGGATTCATACGTTTTTAGCGGAATTTTTACTAAGTGAGTGATATGAGTGACTGGTTACAGGGGAATCCTTCTACAG
>NW_013529697.1:4104240-4194235 GCF_000836235.2 Papilio xuthus | reverse complement strand
TAATCTTGATTTATTGTAAATGTAAAAGTTTCATTTGTAAATTATAAACGTAATATAAAATGTACATCAAATGCTTTTTGTGATTAAGATATTAAACATTTCATGTTAAAATGTTTGCACATTTTTTTTCATTTATTTCTTTCTCTTCCATTAATGAACATTGTATTTGCTTACAAAGTGCAAAGATTATTTATCATTAATGAAGTAGCAACAAATAAAATATAACATGATTCTTTCATAGATAATTTAGTAAGAAAATAATTGAATAGGGTCATGGTACATATTTAAATTTACGACCCATAAATTCTTAACTAGTGTTTGGTTTTAGTTTAAATCTATTCGGTGTGGTTTTCTATTTGCTTTATCAATGAAATTGCTTTTCTCTTGAATTTATTATAGTCAGTTATTGACAACGAATTATAGTTATAATTGCCTTGCAAAAGGAACTGAGATTATTGCTTGTATTAATTATGTATAATTATTATAGTGGCATACGTGAACCTTGGTACATCACTTATGGCGGATGGCCGGCTATCAGAGGCAGCGAGTGCCCTTCGTACGGGTGCTCGTGTGGAAGGTCTGAGGGTCAGGGATAGAAGAGAGCATGATGCTGCTAGGGTATCAGCTCTGGTGCAGTTGGCTACGCTACACTCCCAACGTGGACATTTTCATAAAGCTCTCTCGGCGTACAAAGAAGCTCTACAAATTCTGCCAGATACGAACGCACCTGTCGTTGGATGGACAAGACATGTATGATAACATCAATTTTTATAATAGTTTTATTTTTAAGTAACTGGCTAACGGTCGAAGTTAATATTCGAACCTTCAGATAGACCTGACAACTTTATTTAATTTATGAAATCTAATTTTACGGTGGCCCTCTAAATCCTTTAAATCTTCATATCGCTTTAGGACCAGTGAGATATTGATTTCGATGTTAATGTTGTATTTGTTGTTGTATATATAAAGCTAATAATTTTATTCAATTTCAGAGTGTCTTGTCGATGGCTGGCGACATTTACATACAACTACAACAATGGCCACAAGCGGAGCATAGCATACTCTCCGCTTTGGCTGTCGCGCCGAAGGATCTGGGCACACATATTACGCTAGCTCAGATTCTAGCGAGAAATGTAAATAATTATATTTATTTGCGAAATTAAATGAAATTTTATTGTGACTTGTTATAATTATAATTCTATTTACAGACAAGTAGAGCTCTAGAAGCAGAAATGTGGTTCAAAAGAGCAGTTACATTAGCACCCGATGATCCCTCAGTAAGAGATCAATTTGGTGAGTACTACAGACATGGTATGTCAACTATGCATACATTAAAGAAAAGTAATTCTATTAAATATTAAAAATTGCCAACATGAGAACAAAAAGTTCTTTATCTTATCAAAAAATGATTGTCCAAAGTATTAATAATAAAATACATTTTACTCTTGAACTATATAATTATTGTCACGATCATCTCTTAAGGTATGTTCTTGAGATCACAAAGAAGGCTACGCGAGTCAGCGGAACAGTTGGTGCGCGCGGCGCAGCTGTCGCCGGCGGACGGTGCACGTGCGGCCGCCGCGGCACGTGCGCTGCGAGATGCACGTCGCTGCCGCTCCGCCGAGCGCTGGTATGCTCGTGCTGTTGAACTCAATCCAGAGGTGAGATGAGAACTGTAAAAAAAACAATGTTCATTAAAGTTTTAATACTTCGAACACTTCAAGGCTCTTTACAGTGAAATATCGTACATAAGCAGCTAACACGTGTAATCTATGACAGATTGGTAAAAAATTTTTTTTTAAACGTTAAGCTTACATTGGTTGACCCACAGTGTCATTTATCGTAGTTAAAATATGCTTAAGTATTAAGAAATATATTATGTTTTGTTTACAGGACGCAGCATACCATTCTAATTTGGGTGCGATTCTGCACTTGAACGGTAAATATGCCGCCGCAGCCGCGTCCTATCGCCGCGCTCTACAGTTGCAGCCCAACGACGAAATAACAATCACAAATTTAAAAAGAGTTCGAACATTAATGAGTAAACAACGTAGAAAATAAGATATAATATAGATAGCACAGCGATTTACCTATTATTATCAATGGAATTAAATAGGATGTCAATTGCCAAATACAAGAATGTAACATGCGTAAGATGTTGATTTGTACCTGCTGCAGTCTTAAGGAATGTAATATTTTATATTGTTCATTTTAAATATAATGCTAGTAAATGTAAGAACAAAACATGTTACATTAAGAAAATACAAGGCTAAAACATTAATTCAGTATGTAATCCTGATACATTTGTCTATTCAAAATAACATGTTTAAACGAACACTATACGAACTAATCATAAATTAAACGGATCCAAACCTGTCAAAGTTAATAACACGTATAACTAATATTAAATTCTGTATTAATTACTACTTGTATGATATTTATGAGCACAAAATGAGCTCATGAGAACAGCCTCATAATAATTTCATTAGATAAATCTATTTATAGCCAGCGATACGTTGGAATTGATTATTTCGGAATTGATATTTTGAACGAGAACACGTAATGAAAATATTTTACACAAGAATTTTAATATTAAAATAAAACATTGTCAGAGTCAGGAAAATACTATTTAGTGTTAAAAGCAGTCATATCAAAAATCACGTGTTAATACCATAATATCCTTGTGAAAATGTCTACATTCTGCTAGACATTACATGAAATATTAGTGATAAGTGTTACGGTAACTGTATATCAATTTTAAAATAAATAAATTTGTAATTAAAAAAAAAAACTGTTTATATTAACAGGCACAATCTTTTGTTTTTGCAGCAATTGTTTTAAGCTACATATGTATCTGACAATCATGGTCCTAATTCTAGTCTACGTTCAAGGGTCTTCGAACAACGCTGTAGTAGTAGATAGATATTTGTACTGTAAATACTTTTTTAAAAATAAAATACAATTTTATACGCGTGCTAATGTCGGTTACAATAAGAAACCCATCATTTTGAAAATTTTGGGTATACTTATTTTCATCTACATTTATTTCGTCTTCCATTATAATTTTAAATGTCTATTTTGCAATCCAATAAATAATAATCGTTAAAGGCTAGTGTATATTTAAAAATGTTTGTTCTCTTGTTTGTTAAAATGCTAAACAACTTTATTTAATGTCGTATAAAACACAGTTTCCTTCAATATCTCCTTTCTTTTGTTATTTAATATTAATTTATTTACTAATTTTTAATGTAATATTTTATAAAAAAAACGTGTACCACAGGATGCGGAATCCCCTGACTTAAGCAAACAACGGTAAGGGCTGCAGGGACAGGATTCTTCCCATGATTAATATTTTTAAAATGAATTAACTACATAACATTTTAATTATTTTAATTCCTATGTATACGGGCTTTTAATTTGTAATAATATTTTTTTTGTTTCATTGTAATTCTTCAATAAATGATACTTCGAACAATGATATTTGTTATTTAAATTTGATAGTAACATGTTTTAATAATTAATTTGGTTTTGTACTATCACTAATCAGCGCGTTTTTAATATGAATTCAAAAACATATCTATTTAAAGTTTTATTAGATTAAAAATACATTAATCGTTGTTATCATGTTAAATTTTAACATAACATTGTTGTAAATAAAAGTTAAGGCTTTAAAGGCATAATTATTCGATACGCCTTTAATGATAATATACTTTCGCTCCTATTTTTATTAGTTTCTTCTTCACTGTGACAATAAATGTAAATTACGCTTTGTAGTAATAGATAAATGCCAAATTAACTGTTTACTTCCAAATATTATTTTTCAATGCTATTAATACGTGTTTATAAAAATCAATTTGGTTTCGATCAAGCTTTCATTAGGTACTGGACCAATTCGATGACTGGACTCGTGGTTAAATTAATTATTATAAATTACACATTATGTAGTAAGCAATTAAACAAGTATAAATCTTTTGAAATTACACGTTATATCGATTATCAGAAATGGCATTGGAACTACAGTACTTTTCTGACAGACTGACCACGTCAAGTGCTACTATACTCGAATATTGTCAAGAAACATTTGACTGGTCTGAAAATAATTCATCAATAAAATTTAAGGGTATGATGGTCATAATATAGTAGACTTAAATATGTAAGTCAGAAAAACCGATATAGATTGCCTTGGCTATTCCGCGGCGTACACGCCGCGTGCCTACCTAATTAAGCGACCAAGTGTGATAGAAAAATACCAAACTATCTGACCATAAAACTGTGTAACCGTGCACTTGTATTCTAGTCTTGATAGTTCTCAAGTATCAATATTTCAATCCCATTTTATTTTATATTCTAAACATAGTGGTGAAGCCATCTCCTAAATAATTACGTAAATGAATATACTACGGAACAAAAACGTGAAAGATATCTTGAAATTTATCATGTTACACATAAGTTCCTTTAAGTCATTCTAAATTAGAATCGTCTATTGAGACGTTGTTTTTTTTGTATTGCAGCCTCATAATAATCATTACCCCTCGAATAAGATTTCCAGTTGAAGAAGTTAATTTCCTACCCATGAAAAAATAGCATTGAAATGTCATTTGACGCTTATACATATGTGCTAAATAAATCTTTTACGGTGACTTCTGCACGATATTCAATCCTAAGTGGGAAGCAAATTAAATTCTTCGACTGTACATACATTATCGTATGTCTTACTTCCATTAACCAGTTTATTTTCTATAATAATTTTACTATGTAATCGTACCTATGTATTTACGGGAATTAGATTCAGGAATTGTATTCATTATTCTTTTTATACCAGTTATGTAATTGTATTTATAGTGTTATGCAAGTAAAACTGCGAATTCCCAAAGTGATATTATATGTTGGTAATTTTGTAAATAAAAGCTTCGACATTTTATGTTCTTTTATTTCCCCACTAGCCCTTTGTAGCCCGCGTCTCCGTCCGCGCGAAATAAAATAAAATTTGTAGTCTATGTGAACTTCCACACTATGATCACTATGATCCTTGCCAAATTTATTTGAAATCCATTGAGCCATTCTGGAGATACCTTTAGACATCCATCTAGAGATGCATCCATCCATCTAAACATTTGCATTTATAATATTAGTAAAAAGAAAAATTGTACTTAATTATTAGGAATAGAATACACGATGACAATTCAATTATTAATAAAATAACTGAATTAACCGATAGTTTCTGATACCAAAATCTCTGTTTAAAATTTTATTTCTGTTTTGTCAAAGATAATCACAGGGATGACGATATGTTTTATATAAAACATTTGGACTCTGAAACCAACGGTAAGTATGTTGACAACTGCTACCACTTACTTGGATACCAGTGCATTTGTATTCTTAGCAACTGAAAAATAATACAAGTTTTATAAAAACACTAGCTGTCGCCCGCGACTCCGTCCGCGCGGGATTAAAAACAGATGTTGGCCGATTCTCAGACCTACTCAATATGCTCACAAAATTTCATGAGAATCGGTCAAGCCGTTTCGGAGGAGTATGGGAACGAAAATTGTGACACGAGAATATAATATGTACGATATTGAATCTACAGTTCTTTTAACCACAACGTATTGAGTTCATAAAACGGGTAAAATATTACGTGCAAATAACCTGTAAATTGCCGTCAAGATGTAATCTAGTACAGCCATTTGTACATCTGTTATTTTTTATAAAAAAATAACCAGCTATTTTCTTCAAAGAGAAACTTTGCTTATCGTCATTAAAATTGCGAGCAAAATATTCCGCTGTAAGAAACGACAAGATTGTATCGCAACAAGTACGCATAGAAAAGAAAACCACGATTTGCATTTAAAAGGAAGATAGAAGCTTGACATCGCTTACCTGAACGGCATGTCGCAACTTCATTAATATTAATCTTCGTGGTAAAACCAAGCGGCTACTGTGTTGTGACTTCATGCATAATTTCACTTTAATATTGTGAATAAATTTGAAATTCGAAATACGTAACCTACTCGGCTTTTGTGTTCGAAATTTAAATTACAAAAAACAATCTAGTCTAGGTACTATTAATTCCAAAACGACAAAAATAACATCAATCCAAATGAAAACATGAAACAAAAGCAATTTGTAAAATGTATTTCAACTTTAATTAACCTAAGAACTAATGATATGTTCGTATATTATTAAAACATCTTAAAAATAAGGGAAGTTTTAAATAATAAAAAGCATTCGAAAAATAAAAAAGAGATATTTTGACGTTAAGCTTGTTAAAAAAAACAGGTTTACACAAAAATATAAAAATTATATTTCGGCCCGAACATCGCTTTAATGAAAATTTTCATAAAAAAACAAACTATTAAGACTCGACTCTATCCGAAATCTATCAATTACTTCTTGTTTTTACTTGTAATAAATTACTAATATCTCTAACTTATTGAATCAACAAATATAGTGCCTCATCGAATGTTGAGCCTTGCGCAATCGAATCCACATGCTAAAGCCTGCACCATCGCCGTGGAGTACTGACGTATTTACACATTCGCCTGAGAATTCCTCATTTCGGAACGAAATACAAATCCCATTTGGCTTGTTTGTAACAGACACACTATTTACGTTGTTTATACTTGGTTGATTTAGTTTGGCGCTTTAATGAGATATGTTAGAGAGCCTTTTCTGTTACGTTTTACTAGCAGTCGCCCGCAACGTCCGCGCGGCATTAAAAAAAACTTAATTAGTAGCCTATGTGTTCTTCCAGATTATGTTCTACATCTATGCCAAATTTCAGCGAGGCTGCGATAAAGATTAAATCGAAGTAACAAAAATTTATTATCTTTTTTATTACTATACGAAGAAAGTTAAATAAATTACAAGATAAGAATATCGCAATTATGATTAATGTTATGGAAAAAAATTGCTAACAAATGCTATTTACAATTACGGGGAAATACATACATTTCATTTAGATTTCCAAACAAACGTTTCTTGGCAAACAAAATGCTTATAACATTGGCTGATTCAGCTAATAGCTATCTCAAATATTTAATTCGTGGGAAGGTCTTTAGCTAGATTTCGTGGAAGCCAATGCAATTGCTTACGAGATGATTAGGTTCACTCAGTGCTTTGAAGCTAACTAATTATGTATCAGAATCAAGCTGTTTATGTCTTGATTAGGATTAAATATATACTCAGTATATATCTACAGTTTATATACTTATTATATACATATTTGGTTAGTTGAAATTCGAACATAAGCAATAAACAGAGCCACAAACAGTGACGTTCTCCCTGCCTTATTTCATTTTTTATAATACTTTCCGATTTTAATAAAATCTTCATTTTTAATTATAGTGATTTTTTTATTTAGATTTTACCTTCACAAATTCTATTTACCTTAATAAAAATTATAACTGTGGAAATGTTAATTGAAACAGGGTCGGATTAAAATGGAAGTTCATTATGATGGTCTGAACTATTTGCAGGGACGATTAATATTTTTCGTGACACACAGACACGGAGATTTGTTTACATTTTTAATTATATAAAATATTATACTTATTGAAATTTCCGTGAAATTTATTTTTAAGGAAAAAGGCAAAGGTTTACTTATTTGATAAATACAATTGTAAAGTTTAAAAGATTCATTAAGACCCATTATTTTTATAATTTAAAATTTCTTTGTCGTATTAAAACTTATCATTCTTTCCAATAAATTAGTTTCAATTTATTAGATACAGCAAAAGTTTATATAAATCTTTAGGTTTTTGTTGATGTGTAATATCTAGCTTTCAGGTATTGTCCCACAATACGTGCTTAAGCTAAAAAATGTAAGGATTTCAGACTTGGACTTTAATTGCATTGTTTTTATTATTAATAAAACCCTGTTCGCTCTACTTCTTGTCCGTATGTCGCAGGCTTCTAGGTGCGGCTTCCCACTGCGGATTGTCACTGCTAATTTGCACTCAATTGTTCATCTAGGATTAAAAGTAATGAAAAGGGAAATGTAACTATATGTCTACTTTATTAATTAAGAGTTTATTTAGAAACTTATAATTATTGAAACATAGAAACAAAGGTTTCCGTTTTTGTGATATGTTTTACCAACTTAATCTAAATGTTAAGAAATCTCTTGTTTAAATTCTTATTTACTGAATTGTTCGGGTGTTAGTTGAAAACACCATTATTGTGATGATATTTTTTTTCCAAATAATATAAAACAAATTAACCTAAAATACTATACATTACCTAAATTACTTTTACCTGAAATACATTTTCAGCATTTCCAAGTCCTTCTTAGTTATCAATTTACACCATCATCTCGAAATGTTGGAATCTTATATAGAAGAAGAAGAGAAGGGTGATAGGTAGTCTTACGAATATTATAAATGTAAATGTTTAGATGGATGGATGTTTGTTTGTTTGAAGGTATCCGCTTAACTTTTTTTCTAATTCCGTGCGGACGGAGTCGCGGGCGATAGCTAGGTAAAGATATTTCCTGGAAGTAATTAAAATTTCCAATTACTATCAAAACGAAATAAGTAAGTTTCATATATGGAATGTTCGCAGACAATTAGCACAAAATTTAAGTTCCGTATTGAAAGAGATCGCGTGCCTCCGGCGCGGTAGCGGCGCTTGGCGCAGATAGCAGTTTCGAGTAATTACGATTGTTGTGAGCGCCGACAATCACTTAGAAGCACCTTATCTAAGGTCTGCTTAACGCGCGCTCTTCGCTATTAAGTCATAAATCTTCGCCCGGTCACGCAACAAGCTGACGATTTGGCTGTAAGCGTCTTATCTTTAGCCGGTCATATAATTAAGGAATCCTTGTTTTAATTGTTATGACCGTTATTTATTATTCTGCGAAAGTAGACTATTGTGCCTTACAAAGGTTAAAGCACGTTACCTTAGATTAGAGTTGTACTTACACGTAAGTTTTTATGTTACTGACCTAATTTTGTATTGCGGTGCGACCAAATGGTTTCATTTGTTTAGAAAACAATTTTCTTTGTCATAAAATTTTGTGCTTTTTCCTTGTTAAATGAAAGGTAAAACGTTAGAACTAGCTCGGACTGGTTTAAGTCGGTAGCGACAGCTGCGAGTGGTCAGCGTACTTACATCCGGAGTTGACGTTCGCCATACACGTACTACAGTTGCAGTCGCCTTTAAAAGAGCAACCGATTGCTTGCAGCCCTTTTATGTCGACTCTAAGTCTATGTAGCATCTAAAACATAACCGCGTTCTTCATTTATGGATTTACTCTGCAACGGCGGTCCGTTGATTACTTAACTTATTATGCATAGAATTCTTCCCTTTCCATGTTAATCTAAAGTTGCGTCCGTTGAGATTTACCAGACTTGACTTCGATCTTGTGCTATAGCTATGTATCCTCATTCATCAATATTGTGTAAAACATATTATTTACTAGCGGCTGAACTTACTAACCGATCTTTAAGATTGGTTCAAAAAATTTATAATGACTGTAACGGAGTGCAAAAATGAAATTATGGCTATCTGTACGATAAATTAGCGTTTTCAATTGCTATAGATATCTCATATGTACCTTAAATAAGTGAAAATGGACTGAGATTTAGTACTGTTTTCAGTCTTCACTTTATGTTAAACCGGAAGTCAGAACAAATCTCTATTTTCCAAGTACAATGATTACAATAATTTGAATTTGTGTGCGTGAAAAAAGGAAGTCAACATTTAGTTAATTCCATGTTAGAGGTTCGATTAAGGTCGACAAGCTTTCGCCACTCTCGCTGCTGTGATGGATGAAAGCCCGCATCGGATTTGAGATACTTTTTTGGTTCATAAAGAAGCTATGAGGTCACAGGAAACATGGAAATTCTTTTGATATAAAAATTTAACATACCGATATTTATGATCGCATTTAAAATTAGCTCCATAATATGTAAATAAATGTAAATTAAAAAACTTTACATTTATTTGTTAAAATAGTACTTACAAGCTAATACAAGAAAATGAAATGATATTCCATTAGAAATTCCTACTTATCAGTGCTTTAAAAGGTTTATTCGCTTCAACGACTTCAGTGTCACTGTATTTAGGTCTCGGCGAGTGAAGGAAGTCGTTGTCTTTGATTCTTTTCCACCTCGCGTCTTTCGATACAATGTTTCCGGTAGAAAAGTCTTAACGGCTACCGGTTCTACGAACTTCGTAGCACCACGTAGCGATATGCAGTACTATGTAGCACTGCGTAGCAACGTGTAGCACAATGTAGCACAAGACGATCTTTTAGATAAAGATTATAAAATTAATTTGAATAGGTATCAATTTTATTGAAGAGAGAAAATTCAAAATTAAAAAATTGTCAGATGCGCGTCGGAAATATTACAAATAATATTCGGATGTCTTGAGAGTAATGCTATTGTCGGTGACAGCGGCATAAAGAAATCGGACAAGGCAAATTGGATTTGTCTCACCGCTCGCTCGCTTCTCGATCTTTTTGATTCGGGCGGCGAGTACAGACGCGGGCGCTCGTAAGCCGAGGCGGGATTGTGTGAAGCGAGCCGAGTATAATATTCTTGTGCTCGTTCTGAAATTGACTTTAGGTAACTCGATGGAAGCCTGCACTTAATGTTAGTTTTTACGGCGTTCAATCTTAGTTAGATGTTTTGCTGCGACGTTGGTTTTGATGTACTAAAAGTTTGTTAATTTTATTTGCGATGTTTTAAACTTAAAAAAATCACGACATTTATGATATTATCACGAAAATAACTAAACACATTTTAGCTTTAACGTGATATCATATTTAATAAATGAAATGGTTAAACAAAGTGACAATTATTATGACGTCATAAATTAATACGCCTATATTACATAGAGCAAGATTAAAACAGCCTGCCTGGTATTAGTATTGGCCATTCTGTATTATCCTTTCAATCAATCCGTTGATTATCAAACACCCTGTTATTCCGTTTGTTTTGATTGCAGAATAACGTCACAACTACTACTTAAGGATATACAACCTCTTTGGTATTGTAAAAGGGATCGCGTGCCGCTTGAGATTTATAACTCAATCCAGCAATCAGCGAAACGCTTAACAAGCTGACGATGGGGTGTTTTAGAATGATTTCTGCCATCTATTCAACGATAACGGTAAACACGAACATCTATTTATAAAATGAATCGTACAAACTACCGTAGCCAAGTTAAGTAACAACAAACAATTCTCGCGCTTTTTTCTAATCGCAATAAGCCACGTTATGAATATTCTAACACAATAGTAAAACCTCTTTGAAGCTAAAGCATTGAAAAATGTTTGTAGAAATACCTCAATGATTTGTTTTTTTTTATTTACCTATAACTAGTAACTTAAATGAAATCAGGACTTAAATTAAAACATTTAAATATATGTATATCTGAATAAATAATTGAATTTCCTCAATAGTAGTAATATATTTTCAATAGTATACCAAAGGCTCAAATTTGAAAATAATTTTAAATTCTAACCTTAAAATGTGAACTGAAAAGTCACCGCGGATATTACGTTAAAAATGAAATTCCTATCACATATGTGGCACAATATACGTTTGTGAAGCTTTTATATTGGCGCGGTGATCAAGCAAGCGCGGCACGTACGAGTTCCGCAAATTTGTCAACTATCAGCTTGGGCATGGCCAACATCACTCGGATGAGGTCCCGGCTTTATGCACAGACATGTGACGCTTGTTCAACATGGAATTGTCTATGCTACTCGAATTAATGAAGTACGAACTATAGGGTGTTCAACTATATAATATATTTAAGTATAAAAAAAACAGAATGCGAGTTCAACTAGCATATATATAAATCAACCGGTTTTATTATTATCATATTCGTTACACATATTTTACTACAGAGTGTTGCAAAAATAGATTATTCGCGTACTAGATAAAAACATATAACGTATTAAAAAATGTATAAAAATAATTGTATTAATATTTATATACAGTAAGAGGAACAAAGTCTACACACATTAATTAACAATTTTCTATACCAACACTTGGCGCCGTCATAAATCATTGTTGTGTGCACAAAGTAAAATAAACATTGTGGGAACTAATTAGTGTACACAATTCACGCGGGATTAAGCTGGATAATATGGGCCAAGTACAGTTTGATGTTGCGCTTACAAAATTAGGAAAGTTTAGGACCAAACTCAACCTCGCCCCTAACAAGTTAATTTAAACTGGCCGAGTAATTTGCAAAGAACCGTGACACTAATTCATTTAGCAGGTAAGCAAATAACGAGGGAAAATGGCCTCGCCCAGCTCAATTTCAATTCTGCGGTTATTTCTTTTTTTCTTAATTGAAATATCTGGCCAGTTTAAAAACTGTCGCCGTAATATATTTTAAATTATAACGTTCCTATTTACTTTTGTCTATTTACTTTTAAATTTGTTGTTATAATTATCAAAACATTTGAATATTAGAATTGTTGGGTGACAATGATATTAAGCTAATTGAATTTACTACCAACTAACATAAGTTAAAAGCCAAAAAAATAAAAGAAAAAATTAATTTTGTATCAAAACATTTTTTAATGGTTTTAAATTTAATACTTAAACCATCATTATTATGCGATTAATGAAGTCCAATATCCGTATATCTTATCAATGAAATCGGTCTAAAAGAAAAATATATTTCGCCTTAAGCGTTTCGTGGAGAGGAAATGTGCGTTCCGATGATTTATTTCTCAAATAGAGCCGCGAGAGTCGACTCATATAGAGCGGCTGGCCGCTGGCGATAAGCTGGGATCTTGCTATGCCCAAGAAAATAAACAACGCTGCCTTTACGTAAGGATTTTAACAATAATTTAAGATTGAATTTTACGCTTTGCTGAGCAATACAAATTCAATCAATTGAAGGTATTAAGTGTGTTTTTGATTACATTGTTTTAATATTGTGAATTATTACCAACATTTTGTGGACTAGTGTAATATCGTCTTCATTTATGATTGATTTCATCATAAATAAAAAAAAAATTGTTTTAATTATTTGTTTTAATGTAAAAGTTTAAAAGAGGTCGCTTTTACCCCATTACTATGTTTATTAAGAACCCGCTGTTTAAAGAAAACATAAGCACCAGCTAAAACCTTACAAGTTTCAAACATGAAGGGTAATTAGAGCGACATTCTACACCAAACACGAAATTTATACACGGTTTTTACGTAAGCATCTAAAAAAGGGAATTCATTAGCAGAAGCCAGTAAAGGTTGCCCAGAGCTCGTGTGTCTGAACCAATTAAATTATTATTTTTATTTTTACACAAGCGCGCATTATTTCTCACCAGTACAAGGCATAATGCAAAGAATGCAATAAAATAAAAAAAATATTTGCCAAAGAGTTTTTATAGCAGATTACTTTTGAAGCATATTATACTTTCTTTTCTTTAAAATGCCAGACTCTTTGTACAAATAACAGATATCTTACATAAGATTATAATTAACAAGCATTTATTTATTCAAAAATGTTTTAAAAATTCTTATAGTCAGAACGTATTTACGTTTTTAAATAAATTCATTGAATATTTTTGCAAAGAATTGAATAACCGTTGGAGAGGTTATTTGGTGTTGAAATGTTATTGTACTCTACTTCAGACGGCTGGCTGAGCCCAAGGCAATATAGGCATAAAAGCGATGGCTCTTCACTTGGCAATAAGTATCAAACCATTATATCAAGCAACGTACGTATTTCGGCCGATTATTGTGTATTTTCTGGTAAATATTTGCCGACAATATTATTCTCTAACTAGCTGTCGCCTGGGACTCCGTCCGTATAGAATATCTACCATGGATTAAAAAATATCTTAATTAGTAGCCTATGTATTCTGCTGGACTATCTTCTACATGTATTTCAAATTTAAACGAGATCCATGCTACTGTTCTTTAGGCAACTTCCAACAAACATCTAAACATTTGCATTTATAATATTAGTAAGATGAAATAATACAATTAAATCAGAAATTAATTAAAACAAAACTGACATTTAAATCGATTTTTCAATAAAATTTGGTAGGAAAATATACTTGTGTGCGCTTCTTTCCTTCCTTGTCAATGCAATCGATTTTAGAAAACTAATTGCAAATACTGTTATGAACTGTTTCTCGTCGTTTATTACAACACTTGGATACTGAGAGTCAGCTATTTCCCGCATAAAATCAGCTTGTAAAAATTGAGGAAAATATTGACTTTCTATTGAATGGATGAATTGCATTGCTAAATGAGCTTTTAACTCAACGTTAAAAAAGCAACTAAGAAATTGTAGAGCATTTCAAAATTTCCGACATTTTAAATTATTCTACCATAACATACGTCGCTTATGTAATCAAATTAAAAAATAACATTTTGTCGCAACAGCTGTAGTTTAGTAGTGCCATAAATTTTAATGTTTATCGATTTGATTTTAGTAACGCTAAAACTAAAGTTAACTAAAACTAAAATTTTATTATTTTAAAGGAAAAAATGATATAAGAACATATGTAGAGTTTAGAGATCTTAGCAGAAATATTTATAGGGAAAATATCTTTCTTATACTTTCTTTGTCTCTCGATAAACGATTCCAATAACTTTTCGTTTAAAGTCTTATAGTCTTCCGCTGTAAACTATTTGCAATTCGAAATGAATAAAAATAAAGTATAAGGAAGGTATTTTAAATAACGCTATTCTTTACGTAATAAATGCACTCGGCTGCTACCTTAAAAGGAATTGGGCTAAACGCCGAACAACGTTCACTTCAACAAATTGAAAAGCAATGAACCGCGGAATTCAATTTCATATTGAAAGCCATTCATCTTTGCCGCTTCTCCGCGAACGACTCACACCATTATATCTCGACTTCGCCACCCTGTTTCACTTATTGGAGAACTTCAACACGCTATTAAAAATTGCTTTAATGTATAATTAACCTAAATTAAACGTTAAATGTAACAGTATATGGTACATTTTTCTTTAAATAATTAACGAATAAATAAAAAAAACTAGAAATGACCTCTAGGCTTATGACAATATAAGAACAATACAACAAACAATGCATGAGATATAAAAAGGACAGTCGGACAAAAAGCTTGGATACATTATTAATGTCAATACTTCACTCTTGACTTCTATGAGATCTTAGTACTTTTCTATTCGAATCACACATCAAACAGTTGAATTCATTGCCATACTGTGTCCAGGTAGATATATAATATTCCCACCCGCATTTAATTAAGCTTATTATGTCCAAATTCCGGTCGCATCGTTCATACGCCGAGCTTCAAACTTTTTGACACATCCCACATGAGATTCGATCGCTCATCCTGAACATCAATCAAGCTGCCAGACATTAATCTATATCCTCATAATTAATATAATATTAATAAGACTATGGAACATTAAGTATGCTTTGAACAAAAGGTACGTCTTCACTTCCGAATATCCATTGAAATAATAATATGGAGCACATTGTGCATTTTAACAGTGGTAGAGCCCGTTTTAAAATCTTCGCACGAATTGGCCCCGCGCGCCGGGTGAAATACCACGACCATACAGAAGACAGGCGTCAAGTGGAAGCAATTCCGCGTTTCGTCTGATGGGTGTGCGTCCCGGAGGCCTCATTTAGTCCTCTTTCCCTTCCCACCCTTTTTCTTATAAGGAAAGGATGGGGAGTGGAAGTGGACTTTCCGGATGAGAGGATGCATAGGAAGGGAAAATATTTTCTTTCTGTGCATCCTCTCCTCCGTAGATTAAAGGTAGGTAACGCATATGCAATTGCGTATGTCTATGGGCAGCGTTCGCTTCGCTATTTCAGCGATTTCACGTGGCCGCTCGCTTGTTTGCCACCTTATGATATAAAAAAATACATAAACTTTATATCTTATGAAAAATAATTACTATCTCCTGTATTGTGTGTATAGATTCTAAATAGGAGCAAAAGTACGAATCTTATCAACATTTTATGTAAAAACACAGCCAGATTGTTGAATGAAGTAGTGTTCATTCAAGTAGGTACGTTGTCTGTATTTTAGATAGATTTTAGTATATATATAATTAATGTTAACATTTTATTATATTTTTTAAACTTTTTATTATATTATATTACAAATATACTTAAACTAAATGAATCAATTTCGCTTATAATGAGTAATTTTTACCTATTATTTTGATAAAATTGTTCGTACTTTTAGCATAATGATATTTAGAAACTGGGCCAATGTTTAAACCGACCGAGCTTACAAAGCAATAAAGAAATTGCCTAAGATTGATGTAGAAAAAGCTTCTACTTTTTTAAACGTTGTGCTGATTTATGGTTCGCCTGAAATTGATTGTAAGAGAAAATGGAAATGTAATAAAAGTTAAATTTGCTATAGATTCAGTATGGTCGATTGCTTTAATTTAAATTGAATCGAAGACGCCGGTAGTCTGGTGAGTTAACCTTTGAACTTATAAGCAAACTGTCATAGATTCGAATTTCTAACCATACTTAGACAACATGACTAGGTCAAATTACGATTTTAACTACGAACCCTTGACACTTCGTATGGATATACGACAACTCAACTCTCTTTCTTCCTAGCTATAGGGATTAGTATTCTTTATTAATCTCCTAGTTTTCCCTCTGTCCTGGAGATCTATGTCCTTATTATTCATCTCGTGCTTTACTCGTTGCTAGCGTAGCTCGTTTACTCTATCTACTGTTACAATATGACAGTTTGTAGAAGATTTTAACCTAACACAGGTTTGTAGCAGGATGTTAAAATGATCAAGGAGATGCCTGGTGCCGAGAGCGTTAATCCACATGTCAAGCTAGACTAACGCAGCAAATCCTCCTTGCTTAGGTTAGTAGACAGCAGCCGTCTGTTTACAGGTTGTTCAAGATAAATACATTTGCAGCTATTTGAATTACTTTCTCAAAAGTTTTTGTCAAATAAAACCAAATGTTAATTTAATCCAATATGAATCATAATACTTGTTTACTTTTTTTTTCAGGAATTTTGAAATGTTAAAATTAATTTTGCAACTTCAGTAACCAACATTTAATTTGTGCAGAGTAATTAAAGTTCTTTCCCGCGTGGTGTTGAGCTCTATTTTTTATAGAACGGATTTAATCCGGTACTTCCTAGTATGTATTAAAGAATTCTTTTAGTAATAAACTCTAAGAGTTTTGGTAATAAACGAGTAATAATCACAGTTCGAAAAACTTTTGACACGAAAGAAAATGGGACATTAGCATTGCATACTTGTCATTGTTTGTTTGATACATCTGTTTCACTCATGTGATGTAAAAAAACTATCAAATTATTAAGTTCGATAAAATTTATATAAAAATTAAACTTTCTTCGTCCACAAGCAGGAGAAGGCGAGCACCTAAAGTTAGATTGGAAAACTTAAGTTGTTGCATGTTCTTGCTGCGTAGTTTATTTAGCACAAGATGTATG
Source organism: Papilio xuthus (assembly GCF_000836235.2). Taxonomy (NCBI): domain Eukaryota; kingdom Metazoa; phylum Arthropoda; class Insecta; order Lepidoptera; family Papilionidae; genus Papilio; species Papilio xuthus. The sequence continues at coordinate 4,176,816 of NW_013529697.1, read as the reverse complement.
TATTAACACTGCGCTTCCTTTTATTGAAGTGACAGCGAACGAGCGACGCTGTGGGCGACTCCTTATTCGTCTTTGGACAGAATCTGCTACACACTTTAAAAACTTTGCTTGTAAAGTGGATTTAATTTTTATAACGAAAATGTATTATACATAAAGGTGATGCATGTAATTTCTTCTCGCGCTTATTTTAAAATACTAAAATTTCCAAACTGAGAATGCATAATTATAATAGTAATATAAGTAAGGTTGTCTTTTTAACATAAAGTTTATAATTAGAGTAACCAGTCATTTTTAATCTACGATTTCGTAGTGATGTGCAGGTTACCTTTACGTATTCGAAATTAACTCCGAATGTGGTAGAGTTGATCGCTAGGTAATGTCTCATTTTGCATGGAAACGTGTCACGTATGTGTACCTAACGTCAGCGATGCTTTTGTACACCTCCGTACATGTGCATGGAATGTACGAAACGGATCGTGTTGCGGTTTGGATTTGAATATGAGAACCATTGCGAGAAGCTAAATGCAACCGAATTTTCTCTTTTAATTTCAAATTTATCGACAAAAGACATGGTTCATTAATTTAGTACTAGTTTTTAGTAACTTAGGAACACGTAGTATTGGATATCACTATAAACATTTACTCTCGATTACCCTCTTAAAAAAATGTGTAAAATATTTCTAGGTATCTATTTAAAAGTGAAAAGTCAAAGATTAGGTACATTTTAGACTGTATAAAATATAAAGGCAGAATTACATAATCTAAAATGAAATCTCCCCTGGCAGATACTGAAACGCGAACTGTCAATAGCATTTTGCTGGCAAATAATTCTACGCAATAAATCTTTTTAGTAGCTTCTTGATATATAAAGGCCAAGTACCGCTGAGAATACGTAATGACTGAGAATTGGTATAAGCAAACATTTACAAGGAAATACCAAATTACATATTTCATTTATACATAACATATACTTGCTCTAAATACATAACAGTTAGAAGTATATAATAACATCAAAGATAATGATTACTTTATACTTGAACATATTGACATAAGAGATTGTTCACTTTTGGTAACTTAATGGTTATCTTAAATGAAACGGATTCAAACATTATCCAGTCGTATTATATACTTTGAGGTTATATATAATTATATGATGATATAAAAATATCAAATTTACTGATACATAATATTTTCTGAAGCAAATCACGTACAAATTGTGCAATACCATTCCAGATGGAACTCTATGAATAAAATTATCGTTTTATAGAATTGATTCTGGAGCACAATACTCGTTTTGCGCTCGGTTGCATTTCACTTACATTTCATTTCAATAATGTAATCAGTTACCATTTAATATCAAACACTTTTACTATACGCATGTGTACTAAACAAACAATATTACAAATTGAAACTTACAGACAAACATTTAAAGTACTAGCATAATTTTAACAACATGTAAATAACATTTTCCGATTGATATTAAGAATCTATTATTAAATTGTAACATTCGTGCCCAAGATCGCTTTTATACAATAGTTCCAGAAGATAGTTTTTATTACTAACATTGAGATATAGAGAAATATTGCAGGGGTGGCCAATCCGTTTGCGAATATTAGTCCAATGTAAAAAATATAAAAACGTAATACATACCTTTGCGCAATATGCTCAAACGCAATGCTTACACTTATACTAAATAGGTATTTACGAGTACTAAGAATAATTGACACTTTTATGATTTCCCTTTTAACAGAACAACATTTCTACATAAATAATCGTGTATTGAACTGACGTTTGGTTAGTAGATTTCTAGTCTAATCAAGTTGATCACCCCTGGAATATAGAATTTTTATAGATTATTTTTAATTAATAATCCTTTATTGGAGTTTGCTACTTTTACGTATTCATAATTATTGTAGAATTTAATTATTTATTCACCATCTTTTCAATGAGCAATATATTGGTAGTTAACTAAAGAAAATGTTTGTGTGATTAGAGGTTACAAACATTTTTTTATTATTTTTTTTTTCTCTTTAAAAAAACTTAATTATATTTTGTGTTTTTGAAATATAACTCTATAAGATACTAAAGGTCCATATTTAATTAAAATCTTCAGCGTCAAAGCATACAAAAGTATTCCTTATGTGAAAGTTGCTTTATTATTTTTTCCATGTGACATCAGGCTTTGGAATTTCCTGAGAAATTTATGAAAATATTTTCCTTGTAGGTGAATTACGTTATTTCTGCTCACAGCATATACCCAACGTGATCCTTCGTAACAACATTGGTTACATAAACATAGTTTCGCTTCCTACATAATTATTTCTTTTTACAAAAAAAAACAGGTAATTGCTTTAGGGAAAATTTAACATATGTATACAGATTTAAAATTTATCATTTCAATTTTATCTTCTTTAAACTTTATGATTACAATAATATCTAACAAACCAATAATTCTATTCTTTATGCTCCGTGTTTTCAGTTAATTTATCATTAACTAGCTGTCGCCCGCAACTCCGTCCGCGTGGAGTTAAAAAAATCTTTATTAACCTGTGTGTGTTTTCCAGACTATGTTCTACATCTGTGCCAAATTTCAGTAAGGTCCAGGTAGCCGTTCTGAAGATACCTTATAACAAACATCAATCCATCTAAACGTTCGCATTTATTAAATAAGATTTTCTTTATGTCCAGTTTTTTTTATTTTTCATCTTGTTATTACATGCATTTTTGTTAGTTTCAAATGATTTCAATGTTGGTTTAAAAGTAACGTCTTATAAAAATTTATTGTTTTAGAGATCGTGGAAATCAATTTTCAAGAGAATCTTCTTTCCGGAGAGCAACAGCGGAACTAGACAATGATAGATTATGCAACATTGACAATATATTGGTTATTGGAAAATATATTATTCAGACGATATTTTAACATGGAAATAGACATTGCTTGACGTTAAATGCATGTTAGATCATACGTAGAAAAACATTAACAATTAATCGGTATGCAAAATTTTACGCTTTTTAATATTTAGTACAAAATCACAAGCCAATAAGCATTCAAGCTTTAACGGTTCGGTTTCAAAAACGAACTAAACAACTCAGTAATCTACATAATTTCTAAATTAATTTACCACTTTATATGTATTGTAAGTCAACTTCGTACCACAAAACTACTCCGTTACAATAATAGTAACATTGGAACTGTCACATAAAAATATATTCTTGTTGAAAATTCTTTTAATTTCGTCTTAAAGTCGTGCAATTTTCTTTTTAAGAAGATAAAAGCTTTTGAGCACAAGAATGCATTCATGTATTCTGTTTTTAATCTATACGCGATTGTGGTAAAATATAACATTAATTCTGGCTGCAATTGCACATTCGGGCGATATTAATGTGCAAACCATGAATAACATGTAGCATTTCGCACCATTCTGTCGGCAAATGGCCCATATATCTAGCTTAGTGCAGTCGACGCTCCAAATATTAATTTAACAATTGTTTGTGCGAAACTGTGCACGGCGATGCGAAGAAATTCGCAACGCCAATATTGCTGATTCCGATTGACATATTGATAAAAGGTAAAACATTATTTCTTAGTACTATTTAGCTAGAAAGAGTTTAAAATATTATAAAACAAGCATTTAGAATTTAAGGCCTTGCTATAAAAAAATTAGATCTTCAAATACATTTTAATTTAAACATACGATAACCTTTTTATAACTTGACTATATAGCCCGGCGTAGATTTTTCAGAAAACGTGGGAATTGAAAATATTATTATGCGTAGGCTTACAAAGTGAGTTCTTAAGAAATAAATAATGGAATACTTATGCCGAAATTAGTGTGATAATACATATTTATGGTGAAACATATAACCACTTTGTCGTCCATAATATCCTTCACTGACGTTTAAAGGGTTAAAAGACGCGTTTAACTAAACAGTGTCTAACTATATTTTTTTGGGTAACACAATTAATGTTAGCGAATTTTAGTTAGAGTCTAGACTAAAAACTTTTTAACCACTTTTAACAGCATTTAAAGTATTCATCATCATCATCAGCTCACTGTACGTCCCCACCGAGGGGCTCGGAGCCTACCCTAAGGGTGAAAGAAGGTGAAGGATTCATATTACTATTGAATTTCAGAAGGATACAGATGACTTAAAACTTGAAAATAAGAGCTTTTTAGACCGCAATAGCCTAATGGTAATGGTATAGATTTCCGATCACGTGGCCAAGAGTTCAAATTCTGCCATTCGACTATTGTCGTAAACCATATTCTATAACAAGCCTAAATTTTACTTGAAATTGTGTATAAAATATTAGTACATTAAAAAACTGCTAATATTGCTTATTAAAGAAAAAATAAATTTTTTTTTGAAGTCTAGTATAATTGACAAGTTCAACATTCTCGCAATACTCAGGGATGTTTCTAATTTACTCTCTGGCGCCATTTAGATTTAAGTAGTTGTTTTCTTTGTGTGATTGCTGATTTAAATGCTTTTGACATTTTCCCTGTATCAGTTATTGAATTTGAAATTTCGCCCCAAGCAAGAAAAACACTTTGTTATTCATTTTTCAATTATGGCCAACCCTCCTGACAATTTATTGGAATATAAAATTTTCACACAAACTGATGGCACGAAATTCTCCACGGCTGTGCTTCATACATATTCAAATAACGTGGTCTGTCGGTACACGACACAAACACGCCTTTTTTCGAAGCATCGGAATTACAAAAAAAAAATCTAACGATAAAAATAACAATGTCAAACATTTTTACGAAAACTTGTTTAGTTGTGTTTTTAAAAATATATTTTTTATGTATTTTAATATTGGCGTTTGATTCATATTTGAGATTAGCACCTTATAATCACTCTAGGAAAAAGGATAAAAACGTATAAATAAAAATTTTGCTACATTTAAAAGGCCGATGAAACCATTCTTCTCGGCTTATATTTTTTTCAAGTTAAGATTGCAATAAATTCTGTTTATGTACTTACACGTTCTACGAATGGCCCGATGTTTCTAATATTTATAGAGGTTTACTGCTACCATCCTAAATTGAAATACATTAATATTTCACCACAAATGTGACACTTTCATGTGAAACATAACCGTCTCGTAATTGGATTCGTACCTGAATGCGAAGGACGTTTAATATCGTAAGGATAGTCTTCTTACTTACAAGTATTACAAACAATATGTTACTTACCACATGTGAATAGTAACAATTTAAAAACAACCTAGCAGATTGATAATTTACCGATTCATTCGTAATTTGACCAGTCAATATTGGATAGTTTAGAAAATGTCAACATCATCAAACTGTCAATTGATATGTTTTAAATAATTCACGACATTCATATCATTCAGTTCATTAAAAACGAACTAAAGACATGAATACATTTATGACAATACATAAAATTCCTAGAACTAATGTAATCATAGTCTCATCACATGTTCCAATAGGTTTACAAGCCCCCTTTGCTTTTATCTGTCAATAGGCTTAGAGTACAGCGCAGGTGTGGCTCATTCAATTTACTTACAATCTCCATAAAGCTTTGTATTTTCGGAGTTCCTTTTTCTAACACGACTATTGTCTTTGTGACTTTAAGGTAGCATTCAATATAATCAAATACGCATCATTGAACAAATATTAAGACGGAGAACCATCGTAACAGTTAATGTTACTACTCTTCTTCACTTACCTGTCTAATTGTATTTGCTTGTACCTTGTCCTAAATTACTTAAGGATTAACTTGTGTTTTTAATAATTTATATTGTCTTGGAGATTTGTCAGTAACATGGTAAATGAAAGACCATAATCTCGGCCTACTCCTCTGGATCGTGGGCGTTAATTATATTGTTTTTTGCGTACACGTTTCTTCCAATTAGAAGAAATTCAATTAAAAATCTTTAACAATGTAAATCTCTTAGTATTTCGAATAATTTTGGTCCAGTTATATCAAAATCTTTTTAACAATAAAGTAACTGGTAAGCTCAAACAATAGGAATGAATGTTTAACCGTAGAATCTTTTCAAATTAATGAAAGGCAAGTTATTACTGAAAATAGTGAAGAGCAATTACCGGTTTAAAACAATTCACAATGAACTTGTGAATACTCAAATAAAAGGATTGTCTATTGAGTCATCTTCATTCGCAATTAATTGAGTGCTTAATATCTTATTCTTTTGTATTTCAATATAAATAATTTATAGCGTCTATCTTAATATTTAGCTGAAAACATACAACGACAATATACTAGCTGACGCCCGCGCGGGCTAAAAAAAACCTTAATTAGTAGCCTACGTGTTCTTCCAGACTATGTTCTACATCTGAGCCAAATTTCATCGCGATCCGTTGAACCGATCTGGAGATACCTTGTAACAAAAATCCATCGAAACTTTCGCATGTATATTACTTACTTATCTACTATCTACTTCAATCTTTGCTTCCGTAACTTAATCTTATGAAATCATTATTACATCTTTATTTTACTTTTTAAATTATTAATAACAAAATGCTTATAAAATAAATTTTGTTTCCTCTTATTCTTCAGAATGCCAGAACTTTTCAATTTTTAATTTTTTAAATTAAAGAATATTTAAACAACTATCATTATCGCCAGTCAAAAACAGGGCTCATGTGAAAAGGTAGGAAACAAGAAATGTGCATTAGCCTGATTACGGTCGAGTTACTCACGCTCTACTGAAGCTGTGACCTCCACACAAGTCCCATACAAATGAACTATAAACTTTGTTTTCCCGATCCCACACTCAAATTACTACCCTGCAAAAACTTAACGTAACTTTTAATACACGAATTATTATCCTGCAGCACTAAAATGTCTTTTAAAAATTAGTTAAAAAATTTACAATAACTCACTTTTAAGTCTGTAGATTTTTTTTTCTTCTTGATTTTTTAACAAATACTTAGTCACTTTCGTGTTCTAGCTATTGTAATACGACGACGAATGAAAACTAAGTATATTTCTTATAATATTTTAATAGACTTTAAAATACTGGTCCATTCAATGACCAGTAAATAGCTATACGATTTATAAGATTTAATATTTTTTTCGCAAGTGATCCATATAAACATGTTTTAAATCACTAAAGCCGGCCGTTGGCGACGTTTACGACCTCCAAGGCTCTTAGTTTTGGGACGCCTGTCAAGTTCACAAATACCGGTCCTGCAGTAAATAACCGGAAAATTAACGCTTCCACTGCCTTCTTGATTTAATCTGAATCATTTGACCTAGTAAAATATTTTGTATACGAAATAAACAGTTTAATTTACTTATCAAATAAATAAATTAAAAAAAGCTAAGCTAGTTTAAACAACTCATGCGCCTCAACTCGCCCAACGCATGCGGGCCGTAACAACTAATGAAAACGGATTGCATGCGTGAATAGGAAATCTCTCGCACCACGCATGCGGACACGCCCTAAGGAGTGTTCTACTAATTTGTATTTCCAACGAATACAAAATGAAAACAAATATTTCCATTTCGTAATATTACTAAGAACTGGTACGTTATTATATAAAAAAAAGCAATACGAATAAAATAAAACTAATTCACCATGTTTTACTGAGGAAAATTACTGCGTCTGTGGTAATAAGTCAAGTCCCAGTCAAGAGTAAGAATTAAGCGCGCGTAGACCACAAATTACTCTGTGCCCAATACGTAATTATAGACTACAGGCCTGACATTGTATACCAGCCTTACTTTGTTCACAACATCTAATTCTTACTATGTAAAAAGATGTATTCAGTACGTACTTTAAGAAGTCTTATTTATTTATTTACTTTAGGAGAATAAGGCTTTAGTCGCACTAGTATGTTTTTAACCCTTAAACGATTAAAAACTTCTGTTGACGTACGTAAAAAAAAGTTGTTTACGTTTAATGTTTCTAATAAAATATCAATAATATTCATCAAAATTCTTCTTTATTCATCTCAAAGTGTTTTAAACATTATTATATTAAAAATGCGAATGTTTGGATGGATTTTTGTTTGTAGGACGGAGTCTGGAAGAACATAGGCTACTAATTATGTTTTTTTTTAATCCCGAGCGTTCGAAGTCGCGGGCGACAGCTTACATTTATAAATACACTTTAATTTACGTCTTCAAATTAATGTCATTAAGATACATTTTTTAAAGAAGCGTCAGCGGCGACGAAACATGGCCACGTTATTTCCATAAACCTTGTTATATTATAACGTTGACCCGTTTTCATCATCCATATAATAGTCTTATTATATTTTACGACAGTTTTACTTGCTCCATGTGTCACAAAATAGACGTCTGACGCTTGACACGCCTCTGCAATTTATTTGGCCCATATTTCCTTGTATAAAGTACCAAACATATACGTATGTAGAATTTTTAGTAAGAATAGCTGTCGGCCGTGTCTCCATCCTCGCGGAATTAAAGGAAAAAGAATTAATTACTAGCTTAAACGTTCTTCCAGGCTATGTTCTATCTCTGTGTGAAATTTCCAGAGATCCATGCAGTTATTCTAGAAATATCTTATAACAAACATCCAACAATCCATCCATCCATATATAACCAAATATTTACATTTATAATATTAGTAAGAAGAAGAAATCTATTCGTATACTCGTATATAGCGCAGATGCTAATGCTAGCCTTCTATAATTATTAACAGTTAAATCTCCTTATACGCGTTAATCTTAGTTTCAGAATTCACAGACAGAAAGATTGCAGACAAATTCCTATTACGTCAAAATAGTAGATACACATTTTCCGTATTTACGATACGTAAGCCCCGCGAATGTGGAGATTTGACAGTACATCACAACACCAGAATAAATGTGCAATTGAACAAAACCTGAACAAAATCTATATTCAAATAATTTTTCATCAATAACTTAATTTAACAAAGAAATGCTGATGTTTTTTGTTTCCAAAAGCTCAGATTTGTATCTGATTGATGTTGTGAATAAGTTAACAGAATGAGTATAATATATAATAATATTGTATATCATCTTATATTTAATATAGAGTCCTTTTTTACGTCTTCAATTTGTTAGTGTTAAATCCAGCCTTGGAAAGGCAATATGTTCTAGCTACGCATATAACGCTAAAATTAGTTCAAAAGCTTTGTGTAACGCGCCCACTTAATACAAAATAAATTGGCTGCGAAATTGCTTTCTAAATTGGTTCACTCCGATGGCAGACAATTTGGCAAGTCATTTGTATTGTAGAGATAAATAGCATGCTTCGGAACATCTGATAACGACCAATGCTCGATATCTGTCAGCACTCATCCCCTCATTGTTTTGGCCTGAGGCCAATCATTTTATCGGTATTATATATTTCATGACAAAATTTGAGAAACACTGTTATATTTCGGCGAAAACATTCAAAAATATTTCTGTTGTTATAAAGCTTATACCGGCCGTCGTGTCACTTCACTACGCAGATATAGTTTTAAATATGAATAAATTCTTCATATTAATTACATATATACATACAATTTTTGGGAATTGTTAAACATACTAATAAGGCCTAAGCACCAATGACTGAGGGTAGGCTCCGAGCCCCTCGGTGAGGACGTATAGGCAATATCATTCTAACCAAAGTACTTATTTTAAGGAGGTTACAAATGGATGTTTATACGTTTTTCATTGTCTATTACAAGCGACTTTTACAATAAAAAAGGAGAGTCATGTCTATTCTCAAAAGCTTTTACTTGCTATAGTTACCTTCAGATCTACACGTATGTATAACTCTTAAAATAATAGTAATATAGACGTTTTGTTCATCTTTATTAATTGCAATATTTTACAAAATTTTATCAATTAAGGCAGCTCTAACGAAAAGGCCAAGCCTGGCAATGTGCCTAATTATTAAACATTCTACGTAATGAATGTAAAATGACTAAAATTTTACACAGAGTTTATATAGCAATGTTATTAGTTTCTAATTTTAAAATCAAAACGTACTTTAATTTAAAAAAAGAATCATCAATTGTTTTGAAGTAAAAAGAAAGGCACAAACACAAATTAAATGATTATCAAGTCTTGAAAACCATGTTTCGACGACAATGTAATAAGCTTACACAATGCGATGGATATAAATATAAAACAATAGTAATTCCATTGAAACTATACCAAATATATGAAAAGCACTTGAGCTTTGGATAAGAAAAAGCGCGCTCGATATTGCAAGTGTAAATCATTTTTCAATTCAATTTTAACGACGCGTAGAACTATTGTTGCGGGATATGATTTGCGACTGCGAAGCGTAAGATTAAAGAGGATAATCTTGTCTAGATTTAAATATTTTTATTTTATTACACATTGAGACTTGCTAATGCAAATTAATCTCAGAATTTTATCTTTATTTAATTAATCCTAAAATTGTGAAAAATAATTATAATCTTTTTTTTTTCAAAAATATCTCTTGCCTTGATCTGGTAACGTCATATCTACATACGTAGTCGTTGATTATGATTATCTTTTAAAATTGTTTCTTCAAAAGAAATTAGTTCAGTAATAATTAAAAATCAAGTAAAGATCTTATCCTTATCTATGTTTTCTCATCGTTCTTCATACAACATCGATTCCTGAGCGACTTGTTGGAGTGTTACAAAAGATCAGTTTATAAATACAGTTTTATACCCCAGGAAAACATATACATGTTTATATATTTATAACTAATATTTTAACTACTTTTTACAACAAAAATATTATATTACTACAAACAAAATTATCGGAAAGAATAATATCGATTTTACTATGAAATTTGGGGAATAGCAGAAAATAAATTCGGTACGTTAAATCACTTACCCTGACATCATAGAAACGATCAGCTATGCTATGTCGCAGTTTAAATTATTTTTTCAAACACATTTAGATGAGATAAGGAGTGGGGTGATAGTTGAATCATTAAAGGGTAAAGCCTTAAAGATAATGTGATTAGTACCTAGTATATTATCTTTGAAGTTATGAGATTGGTGTCACCTTAGAAAATGTAAGAAATAATTTCCTAACACCTTATCTTAAGACAGTTAAGTGTTTCGCTGATTACTGGTTTGAGTTCTATATTTCAGTGACACGCGATTGGTACATTAAACCAGAACGGCATATAATCACTACTTATTAATGTTTCAAGTTATATTTTCAAACATATGTACTGAGGGAAAGTTTGTTTAAAATGATCGCGATATAATTATATTTGTAAAATATCTAATACCGGTTATAATTATTCAGCTTCTTTTCTGTATAAGTACCAGATATAACGTTAAATTAAACGTTAGATGGCTATTTTTCGTCTTTCAAAGTTCTCAAACAATAGAAATTTAAATTCAACTATAGATTCGGTGTATAACCCCGTCTGACACCTTTATGAATATCGAATCACTCTGTATAGGCTTCGCTGATTCTGCAACAAGCAAGCTACACTCACTGCAAAGTGATTCTAACACGTCGTTGGTCAATCGATCCCCGTCATGTTACAGAAGGACTTGTCAAACTGGAAGTATACCACTCCTGGCAATTTCAAATATATGTCAAATCAATTTTAGATATATTACAGAGTTGTTAATGAACTTAATTAATTAATGTTCTTATTTATTTGTTAAATGGGTTGTACATTCACTCTAAACTTCCGAGACCAAAATCTCTGTAAAAACATATCATCCCTATCATTATCTTCGACAACACAAAGATAACAATATTTTTTAAACGGGTCTCAGAAACCCACGGACAAAGATGTAACTACGATAACAATAGATTAATAACAATAACGTTTAAAATAGAACTTATAAAGGCATAGTATTTGTTAATTTTTGAACCGAAAATGTAAAATTATGTAAATAATTTAGTGTAATAATGAATTTATGTCGAGACAAGCAACGACAGGGCGGGCGGCGCGGCGTTGGCCAACAAAAATTAAGCCTTTGCGAGTCTCGCCGCCGTCGCTGCCCGCATTACATGTAATTGTGATTTAATAGATCTACGTGCTGCTTTTATTCAACCGTAATGCGAATAAAGCCCCTTTGTTTATGTTTGTGAAACCTTTGAATTGACAAAAAATATTAAAACATAAAGAAATTTATTCATACCTAAATTATTCTGCGAAACGATATTTCGAAATTATTTTCTAATGTATTGTTATTGTCTCCTCAAATTCCCAGTATCGCCACTGCATTTAATATTTTGGTATCTGATTGTTTTATTTGTGCTCCGATTTAGTCAATGTTAAGTATTTTTGACACTATATCAAAAATACAATAAATTATACGTGAATATTAAATATAGACGCAGAGACAATTGGAAAAGAGAACGAGAGTATTGTTTCAAAGTCGCAATCTGTAGTATACTATATTATACTAGATATCGCACGCGACTCCGTCCGCTTGGATTTAGAAAAAAAAATCATAAGTAACCGATGTGTTCTTCCGGGCTATGTTATGCATGTATGCCAAATTTCATCGAGATCCGTTCAGCGGTTCTGGAGATACCTTCAAACAAACATCCATCCATCTAAACATTCGCATTCATAATATTACTAAGATAAGATATCCAGTAGCCTATGTCTAATTACATTGAACTAATTTAGAGATCCGAATGGTATCATTATCACAAATGTGTATCTAACGGCCGACAATTGTCGTTCAAGCGTATTATGATAATCTTCTAGGGTCCTTTTCAACTGTAACTTTTTTTTTATATTTTGCAACACACTCGTTGTTCATTCAACTTTTAAAATCTTCGCTAATTACAACCCTGTACTACGGATAATTTGCTGCTGTATGTTTTATACCAAAGAGTATATAAGTATTGATGGAAAATAAGTTTTCTTAACTCAAAAAAAAAACATAGGAACATCTATTATTTTGAGTAAGTGGTATTCTAAGTGATTGTATAAGTTCTAAAACCGAATTGAATTAAGTGGATTATAATAGTACATTTGTGTGTTATCTTAAGAGCAGCAAAAGAAACGTGAATCATTTGTTTGAGGAAATTTGACAAAAAACTTCTTAACTCCTTAAAATCAGAAACTATAAAAGAAATGCCTTTATACATTTGTAAGCTGGAAGCGAGAGAACTGAGACAAGTATTTTGCACAAATTGCTTTTTTCGCCATTCGCAAGATTACACTCTAAGAAATAAATCTCTTCTTTCCGCTTTCGTCGCTCTCATTTTGTACGGACATTGAAAAACATTATTTATACCAAAATATTTTGCGTATCACTCGAATGGTTACTTTTTCTCTTACTGTTCTCAAGTAAGATAAGTGAAAGCGATGTAAAGACGATAAATAATAAGAAATAATAATTATTATGCATAATCTTAATTGTATGGTATAACTAGCTGTCCCCCGCGACTGTCCGCGAGAGATTAAAAAAAATAGTAGCCTATGTCTTCTTCCAGACTATCTTCTACGTTTATGTCAAATTTCAGTGATATCTATGCAGCCGTTCCGACGAAACAAACATCCACCCATCATATATTTAATATTAAATAGTAAGATTATAAGGAAAATTATTTTTTGATTACTAAAAGGACAAACTTAACCATATTTCTTTAAAACAATAATACCCAGCCTTCAACATCTGTAATATAGGTTATATGTAATTTAAAACCGTATGTTTAAATAAAGTAAATCGACGTTGCTAAATATAAAAACCGTTTAAAAAAAAGGTAATTTCTTCAGCTCATTCTATACGTTTATTGTGGTTTTATATCAATTTCCATTAGGCAGGAACGTGCGTTTTTATAAATTTAATATAAAAAACAATAATAGCATTTTTCTAGAAGAACGTGACACTGTCAAGAAGCCGTTACGGTGATATAAAATATATATATGTTTCATTGCAAAGTAATCTACCACTTTTATATTAACTATATGTCAACTTAGGATATAACAAAACCTTTATCATGTGTAATTAGATAATTAACATCTGCTCACTATAGTCCTAACTTAACCTAACTTTGATTAGGGCTGCCAAGGTCATAGTTAGCCATACTGGCTCATTGCGGGTTGGTTGATTTCACACATTTCTTTAAATTTCTTTGCAGCATGTGTGCAACGTCAGATAGTATACATATGTAAAAAGAAATTAAAAAAACACATTAGTACATGGTACATTCGAACCCAGGATCTGTAAATTATAAGTCAGGTGCTTAACCCCTGAGGCATTGACGCTCGACGAAATTAGATATTAAAAAAATATTGCTTTACATTTTATTAAAAATTCACGAGATTGTAATAAAAGTTGATATCAAACCGATATTAAATGTTTTCCGCTTCGTACATTTTACCTCCCCCTTTGAAAATTGTATTCATGATATAAGGTATTTACCTTATTTTGTCGGCAACGAGGCATGACACCCTTCCTTGAAAACTACATTTAGGTAAGATCGATGATTTGATTTATGTTGACATTATCAAGGCCACAAATGTTTTTAAATATATTTAATGGTGTTGATACAAGTTGAATAAATAATTACTTCTTATAGTAATAAAAATATTTGTTTAAATATATATAATGAGGGAAAAAAATATTTTGTGACAACGCCTCTTTGTGGATTGAATATTGTGTACTTTGATTCCGGAAAATATTGAACGAACTTTGACATTTGAAATAGTTACAAGTTATTTTGGAGTTTAAAAAATGCCTCTAAAAAGTTTACCTAGAAAAACCTGCAAGTATTCAAGCCAAAAAAAGTTAAATAAACTGTTATATTAAAATAAAGTTCACATATATTATTTGACAGATTGACATTCGGATCACGTCTCATTGGCAAAGATATTCGTGCCACCTGTGCTCGCACTCTATAAAATCTTAAACACACTTTGGCTGCTTCAATAAACCAACAGTGAAACTCAAGATACACCCTAGCGGCAGTATTTCTAAATAAATGAATACAAAAAAAATCCTATTTACCCTTTCTGCTAAATAACTAGCTATATTTATTTACTGTACTTTTTTTTATAAGAGAAGGGGGCAAACGAGCAGTGGGTACACCGAGGTGACATCTACAACACTAGAGGAACCGCAGATGCGTTGCCGGCCTTTGAGATGGTGAAACTTTCACTTTTTGAAGGACCCTAAATAGCGATTTAGAAATACCGCCGAGTACAGACCATTCCACAATGCGACTGTGCGAGGCACGAACTTTCGTGAAAACCGCACGTTGTGAACTGCCAGCTATCGAAACGGTGTGGATGGAACCTGGCGGTCTGTCGTGTCGTCCGATGACGGAATTATATTAACTATACTAACTTTTGATTTATGCACGAGACGTGATAAGACCAGGCGTTTGGTTGAAGAACACGAGGTCATTCTCTTTGATACAGACGTTAGATTTTATCGGAGTCAATTTTACATGTATTTTGTAGAAAATGATGGTTAAAAATTATTTATTTTTAATTTAAATTTGACTTTTGATAAATATTGGTTTAGTTGACAATTACATGAAATGGGATTGGACGTAGGAGCTAACCAAAAAAGTTTGCGATACTAAATATAAAACAATGATTTTGGTAAACAATTGAACATTTAGTTAAAGTATTTCAGAATTGTTAATCAAGCAGTTAGAGGTAGCCAAGACTCAATTGTATTCCACTAGCTATAATAAACGTTAATTGCTGGTTGGCTATACACAGCGCGGTATAAATTTGTACTCCATTGTTCACAGTTTTTAATTCAAACCGTGGCACGTGAAACAATGGTAACCGCTATCATTGTTGTTGGAGAAAGTTCATTTACATTCCGGATCTGAAAAGAGAACTGTATAATATATCACAAATTCCTGCAGGCCCATTGTCCAAATTGCTCGGCGCTACTTTACCAAAATTATTTCAATCTCATTGGTTTGAGCTCCTTTGTACTTCAACATCTTGCTTGCGTTAAATGTAAGGGAAATTCTTTTTTGTTATACACATTATGAAAGCTTAAGTACGTTAACGTTTTATATATCGTTTTGAATGTGTGTATACAATAGTTGGTTCTAGCATATTTGGTGCTGAAACAGGTTACGGTTAGTTTACGTTTTGATGGAATACTAACGTAATCATAAAGATATTTTTACTATTTATTTCCTCTAATTTTAAGATCCTGTTGTCCACTCTGTTTGATTTATTTTGTCTTTAATTTCTTTCAGAAAATGTAGATGATAGATATAAAGATAAATTTTCACAATAATAATTCTAATCGTAGGTTTCTAAGATCAAAATTCACCTTTAAAATATAATGTTATTTATGTTTGATGTGTTTCATAAAGAGATTTCGGTTTCAGAAACCAACGGTAATATACGAAACGAAATCAATATACGTAATTATATATACCTTCAAAGTTTTTGTAGAAGCAGAAGATTCTTATAATGGTGAATAATATGCCGCTGTTTAAATTCATAAAAGTGTAATGAGTGTTACACTGCCGTTAATGTGTTTATGAAGCTCTGTATTTTCTTCACAGTGATAAATCTGCGGGAATTATGAAGTTTTAAACAAGAAAGCTTGTAATTAGCACGATAATTAAAGGGGCTTAATTGTCATGGCGGTTCATGCTTTGAGTTTTAAATGAGGAGGAAAAGATACTAATTGGCGCCTTTCTTCGCTTTTCAAATATAATATAACGTTATTACCAGAATTCTGATACATGAGTATTTTAACTTAAAAACACACACTTATCTGAAAATGTCTCTATAATGTTTCAAAAGAGTATAGTTAGCGTAGTTAAGGCATGATACAAAATTAAATATATATAAATTTCATGTGGTTCTCCTGCTATATACGTATACATTGTAAAAGAAAAATAGTAATTTGTTACGAGATTGTAATTAACCAGGGCCTTATAATTATAAGGGTGTGAAACAGAACTGTATTGGCATATAAAATAAAAAGTTTTCATTTGATCTAAACATCGTCATGAAGGGGTCCCAGTAAAAATACAAAATATAATTACATTTTGTACGTATGTCAAAGCCAAGTACCATAAAAATCAACGATAAAGAATTCGTCATACGCAAACAAATCACAAACCTTCACAGACATGTGTTCTAAACATATATTTTTAATACTATTTATTTAAATGTCTGTCATCACTTTTATATTTTAAATTAAATTTATATTAAAGTACGAAATATCAAAAAGCCTGCCATTGTAACAAGTTTAATAGTTACGACAAGCAGAAAAATGGTGACATTAATCTCATTTCCGGGAGCAAATAGCTTTCGAACGCGATGTAATGCATCGTATAAAATAGAGTAGTTGGAGCAGAAAGTGAACGATTGTGTTGGTTTCTGCGCGATTAATTCAGACTGACATTAAAAAACTTACTGCGCCTATGTTAACAACATAGGCGCAGTAAGTTTTTTACAGTAGTACAATAAATTTTAATCCTTTATCCTACACAGGAATTTGTAGAGGCTACTTAAAGGGGAAGTTGTCGAAATATTGGTAATAAACATTTTTAGTTCAAAGAAATAAAAAATATGTAAACTTAAACATGTATAGAGAGCCTTAATAGTGAAAGTTTAAAAAATAACAATACTAGACTGCTGTGATTTTAATTAGCAGCTAAAAGTCCTTTTTGAGATGTTCCTCATATTATAATAACAAAGCAAATTTTCAAAGTGTGTACCAAAATACTTGTTTTTGTTTTGAAATTTATTTTAATTAAAATGAAAGCGATAACGCTCCATTGTTGTAGAATATTTTTGGCCTATTTTAAAGAATCCAAAAATGTTCTTAAAAGAATTTTACATCTACAATGAGAATAAAGATTTTCATCACTCGGGTGGAATAAAGTAGAATTTTTTTTTTCATGGCGCTCATAAAAAGTTGATAACGGCGTCGCGTCGCGGCTGTATCTCAAATAAAATCTCACTGACGAATTTTTACGCGGAGATGACTCCAGGTTGTATTGTAATTTTATGAGTCCAATTTAACAGACTACCGTGTCCTTTCCGTGATTTGTACTGTTGTATTCACCGCACGTATTCGAATTATATTTTATGAATTCCAATTACTTCACAGAAGTTTCATCACTCTATATACAATTCAATGAATATTCTTTTAAATTGTTAGGAAGAAAATCCGACACTGTGCACCGGCACACACCGGTACACCGGTACTGGCGCAAAACTAGCCTTACTAAAATGACGACGTTTATGTCCCTCACTAATCATGCTGACACTTGACTTTGTAATGAAAATGACTAAAAAAATGTTTAATATTATTGAAGATTGGTGTTGATTTTAATCCATTATAACTGTGACGTATGCTAAAAATAAAACTGTTTTAAAAACTTTCTTATAATATTAAAAGGAGGGGATTTTTAGAAAATTTAACAATACATTTTCACACATTGGAATAATAGAATCCAAAGTAAATTTACAAAACACTATTAGTTATAGTATTATTAAAATTTTGACAAGGTCTAAGGACTTTGGTGCTATTTTCTGGCGAGTCGCCAAAGCTGCATATGGTCTGACATTGTCGAGATGCAGGATGATATATTTCAAAATCTTGAGTTTCAGTCATGATGGTTGTTGAGGCAACTTTTAAAAAACACAGATTCGTTTGTGCTCTTTAAAGTAAACTTAACGATTTTTTGTCGTTAACTTGATGATTAATAATTAATTAAGTCCAATTCCAACTTCTTTTTAACTTAATTAAATACGAAACGAAGCATAGAATGCTTTCTTCAAATGCAAATTTGACTTGGCAATTAAAACGGCGATGCATGAGCTCCCTCGAATGTTAGTACAAAGGAACTAGTTGTTAAGTGTACACCGAATGGCCCGTTCTCTTTTCCATAAAGGCGAGAATACACTGAATTATAACTCGCCCAAATGTTTTCCAAACGAATGTTAGGCAGCAAAAAGCGGTACACTAAATTCACTTTTTTATAGCATTAGGTGGCAAATGAGCATGCGGCCACCTAAATTCGAATGCTGCCCGTAGACATCTGCAATTACAGAAGCGTTACCTCTCTTTATTCGACGGAGGAGGGGACACACAGAAAGAGAATATTTCCCTTTTCTATGGATCCCCACCTCTATCTCAAACTAGATATCATTCGAACATAATTTTAAATAAATTAAGTAAATAAAAATATGATGTCATTCGACTACATAAAAGGAAAATTACTTTTATGACAAATTTATGGTGCCGGATAAATATAGAACAAGATATTGTTCCTAGAATGTCTCTTTGATGACATTTAATAACACAATATTATTGTTCAATTCTGTCCTATGGATTCTGAAACATTTTTTATATTAACTCTATCATACATTTGTTCTCACTTCACTACGCAGTGTACAAATAAAACATTGGATATAACAGTTTCTCAATAAATATCGTAGGATATGGTTTGCTATAATACATCTGGGCGTCGTTGCTTTTATTTTAGCTTCCGTTGACTGGAGAAAATATTACTCTAACATCTTATTGCTCTCAACGGAGTTAGACCTTTGGATTAAAAACTCGCTACAACAATGAAAATATCAGGTTACCGAAATATATTTTTACAAAATATATTTCGGTAACCTGATAGAAACAATGTCAATCTTAGCTAACTGTATTTAATTTTAAGGAAACCTTCTAATTAACAGAATCCTAAAATAGCTTAAGTAATTTAAGTTTCATGGAGTTTTATTAGTACAAGTATTTAATTATAGACCGATGACGCATGTCGAATTTTACTTAACCAGTGTTTATTACGTAATATTAAACTACCTAGACTAGCAGTAACTTCACTTAAGTCTTAAGGAGAAGTTACCGAATCTACCTAAGTTAATTTACAACTGCCACTATTACTTGAGTTAGTTAATAACTACTTGGATATTTGACATTAATTATAATACCTTCAAATAAACCAATCTACCGGTTTTTTTTACTTCGAAACGGTATCGGAATATTTTAGTGAACACACAAAAGAGTTTACGTTTGATTCCAGAAATTTTTGAACGTTTAAATTCAATTTCCATAGCGAATACTTCTTTTCTTATCGTTGTGAAATATTACCATATTTTTGTAATGCGAGGTCAGCTCAGCTGTCTTTGTGTTATTTAGCTATGTTTATATAATAGTATGAAACGATATAAAAATACGTGTAAGGAAATTACTAGGCACGTTCAGGCATTTAATAACATTTTGTTAGAAATTCTAACAAAAAATTATATATAAAACTTTGTAAAAAAAAGTGTGTAAAATTATATTTGCGTCAATAACTTGAGTGTAATCGTACATTAGAAGTAAAGAGTTTTGAGACACGCTGTATATATAATACACTCATCACTTCCAAATTTAACATAGCATCCTAGATTTTCTACCGTATTTAAATAATGACAGAGAAAAGTAACTAAACGGGGTATAGTAAACATGGTCTAACGGCGTGAGATAACGATCTGGCTGTCTGGCGCTCGGTCGGCAGATCGAAGTCCCTTTGAGAGAGATGAGTTGACACAAGATCCGTTGAGGACGATGGTAAACAACGCAAATGTACCGGCCGAGGTAATGTGGTCGATAGACTGGTGAGTTAATTGATTTGTCTTGTATATATAATGACTTACATGGAAATTTCAGTAATATGAGAGAGAAATTATCAAGTCATTGATACAAGGTGTTTAGAAATAACGATTTGACTATATTAGTAACGTGTCAACAAAATTTATTTTCAAATGTGAAATTTAAATTCGATTTATTGATACATGTTAAAATTTATGTAGTTATGATATTCAACCGTTTCGAACAGCGTAAATAAAAAAGTATGTATATATTAACTTAGTATAAATAATAATTTAAAATTTCAACAAATTTATATTTAGTAAAGCTAAACATATACGTAAAATTTAAATTAAATGCGATTAGCTTGATTACGGCCCTGGCAAGATTCCAGAGCAGGAAGCAGGAAGCAGGTCTTGGAGCGAAGTCTTAAAATGATGTATGCTTAATTTATTACAGCTGAAATGTTATTGAATTATCTCATGCTACTAAGATTTTACATTATAAACTAACATTTGCCCGCGACTTCGTATACGTGTAATTGAATAACTGCCTATCCGCTAGTCACCCAAAACTCCGTCGGCGTGGATTAAAAAACACTTAATAAGTAGCCGATGAGTTCTTCCAGACTATGCTATACATCCATGCAAAATTTAAGCGAGATCTGTTGAGCCGTTCTAGAGACACCTTCAAACAAACATCCATTCATCAAAACCTTCGCATTTATATTATTAGTTACATAGTAAAAAGTAATATTTTACGTAATATCAAACATACACTTAAATTTTTGTATATATGCTACGAATAAGAGTTCAGATTACAGATATTTTGAACCGCTAAACTCTTTGCCGTGATAGCGACGAGGTATTATTTGTACGTACTCATGTCTGTGATATAAAAATTCTGTGGCGAAAAACAAAGATATTGTGATTTATAAAAGGTGCATTAGGATATTTCAAATGATTTTTACCTTACACAATACACAGAAAGGTTGAATAAGCTGCTTAACTTTTGCGTTTGCTGACATAAGCCGTATCTAGCTCTCAACGCCTTTGTTGAGTTACTCTTTAAAGGTTCAGACTTCGCTCTAATGCAGTTTAGTCGTCTGTCTGCAGGTTAACTTAGTAAACTGTACAAAACACACATGACTTTCAGACTTGTAGAACGGATATAATGTTCCTTTCAAGATTACCTACAATTTTAATCTAGCAGTAACAAAAAGTAACTTAAATGGTACTTAAAAAACAATTCTATTATTTAGTGCTTTTTTAAATTTAGAAATTGGATGCAAAAACTCTATTTAAAATAAAAAAACGAGGTCTAACCGTGGGTTTCTGATACCAATATCTTTGTATAAAATGTAACGTTATTCATGTTATTATCTTTGACAACACAGAGATAACAATATTTTTTAAAAGGAGATTTTGGAATCGGAAACCCACGGTAAATCCAATAACTTTGTTTGCAGCTACCTATATAACAGTACATAAAATCCCGAGTCATAAAAATAATAATAAAATCATGATTTTGTTAGCAAATATTATTAAAGACAATATTAAACATATGTATGTAGAACAATCAATTATGTTTTCAATACAGCAATTACTGAGAACAAATGGCTGACAAGTATGTATAGCTTAATAAAATTTCCTGTTTGTAAATTGCGGTTGTAAAACTTGGAAGTAATCTTGTTTCTGAAGCCCGTAAGTTATTTCACAGTATATTGCGGGCTACGTCACGTACGTTTTGATGAATGTGCATATATTCCGGCCACACTACATAAGAATAACCTACGTCAGAATGGAACAGAATTCTGGCTGTAGGCGACTAACTAGAAGGTGATATTGTTCAATCGTAACCATATTTCTGTGATTTCTATAGCTTTTGTGATATTCTATAACAGATGACCGATGTATTTACACTTTCCGTGGATTTCTGAAATCAAAATTCTCGTTTGAATATCTCTGTTTTGTCAAAGATAATGACAGGGATGACGACATGTTTTACACATAGATTTAGGTCTCAGAAACCCACTGTTTAAGTAGTAAACATACGTTATTTTATTGGAAAAATATTACTGAAAAAGATTTGTGTATAAAAATTGGACATATAAAATTAAGTAATTATTTTTTGGAAGCAAACAATGCAATTGCGTATTCATAGCGGATATGAGGTCAGCCCATTAGTTTGATTACGACGATATTTCTGCACCTTTAAAGGAAATGTTTTTAATTATTTTATTTTAATTTAATATAAAATAAACAATTCATTATTATAACAATAAAACATTCTTTATCACTTGCCAGACACTTTAAACCGTGGGTTTCTGAGACCGAAATCGATCTATAAAACATATCATCGTCCCTGTCATTTTTGACAAAACGGAGATAACAATATGTTTTAAACGGAGATATTGGTTTCAGAAACCAAAGGTTAAACAGTGAAGCACATTAAGCAATTATATATTAGAATCCAGAATCTATTAGGAGTAAATAAAATAAGTAAATGAATAGAAATGACTTGCGAATAATTTTACAATAGTACAAATAAAAACCAATACCGCATGAATACAGGTTCAAAATCATTTGGATGGGTATTGTTTTACCAACGCTTCCAATTTAGATAGGGGCTTGTTGAATGAGTTGAGGCTTTATATCCATATTGAATACTATTATTAAAATATTTACACAAGTTTAAATATAATTCGAATGGAATTTTAAAGTTATAAACCATTGAATAAAACTTTTCCATGAACAATACAACTAACGCCATCTATCGTCGATCGTTACATAATAGGAAAGAGTTTTACCTTGCATATAAATGAAAAATCCTAAACTTACCAAGCATATATTATCTAATCCTCTTTAGTTGTTCTTATTTTATGGTGATTAGTTTATTACCAACTTTTTTTTTTATATCAAAAGGTGGCAAACGAGCGAGCAGTCACCTGAAATCGCTGAAATAGCGAAGTGACTGCTTCCCATAGACATACGCAATTGCATATGCGCTGTCTACCTTTAATCGATTGAGGAGAGGATGCACAGAAAGAAAATATCTTCCCTTTCCATGCATCCTCTCATCCGTAAAGTCCACTTCCACTTCCCATCCTTTCCTTATAAAGAAAAGGATGGGAAGGGAAAGAGGACTAAATTAGGCCTCCGGGACGCACACTCATCAGACGAAACGCGGAATTGCTTCCACTTGACGCCTGTCTTCTGTGTGGTCGTGGTATTTCACCGGGCGAGCCGGGCCGCTTCGTGCGAAGATGTTAAAGCGGTCTTTACCACTGTTAAGTTAACTAATCTTTTCCTAACGGATAACAACTTAAACTCATTTAATCTTTAAAAAAAAACAGTAATTTATCAAAAACAAAGTAACATATAAAACAGAATTTACTCCAATTATAGTGTATTATGTAGTAAAAAAAAAAATAACATAATAAGTCCGCGCATAAAAGTCTGAGCATAGCGTCGGCCACGAAGTATTATGAGATGCTTACTATACCAACACTAGAGAGAGCAAAGCTGCTGACCTGCGAAACTTTTATTGCTATTTAATTAAGATTTTTAATTAGAACACATTCATCTAATTCACATCAATGCATCGTTATACTCTTTTGACTTGTACGACTTTAGAATTTAGAATTAAATTCTATTCACATGACTCATCATCATCATCAGCTCACTATACGTCACCACCGAGGGGCTCGGAGCCTACCCTAAGTTAAGGTACATGACTCATAGTAAATATTATGTATTAACTTTGAAGAGTCAAGAAATTTGATTCCCCCTTTAGGATCGAATATAGTGCATCAAACTATCAACATAAGAGCTATAATTCGCTAAATGCATATGCGACAAATGACGTTTAACCGAAATGGGTAGGAAATTAAATTCCTCAACTGTATTGTTCATCATAAGTAAATTTTTGTTATTTATGAAATAAAATAAACTTGTTTAACCAAGCTTTCAATTTAAAACAACATCCTTTATCCGGCAATTTTCCTCAGATTCATTAAAAGCTTTCTTTCTTAGACAAGTATTAATAGTCCGTATTTGAAAAAGCGTTTCCACCAAGAAATGTTGATCAATGGGTCACTAAAACACTTTCATAAAAAAGGATTCGCCTTTAGAATTTCGATGATAAACAATATTTTCTAAAAGTATAAAGTAAAAGGTGAAAATCTTTAGAGAAAATAATCTACAGAGATAATTCAATAGGGAACAAATATTTGATTTTTTTTTTAATTTCGTAATACAATTTCTCCTGTTTTCTTTATATTTTACTTCTTACAATTATTATAAATGCGAATGTTTAGATGGATGGATAGATGTTTGAAGGTAAATCCTGAACGGCTGAACGGATCTCGATGAAATTTGGCATACATAAAGAACAAAGTCTGGAAAAACACATGGGCTACTTTTTTTTCTATATGTTGTATGTCTATACAAACTGTAAGTCAGTAAGGATTTTCATAGTTGAATTATTACAAACTGGGGATAGTATTAATCATAATTTATATAAAGTTGATCACACAATAATATCGTAACGCAAACACAACGACTGTGTGGCATCACTATTGCTGATTTTCTTTTATTTAATTATTAAAAGTAACAACGAATCACTTTTAACAGAATACAATGTTAAAAACGCCTTTTCTTCCGCATTTTTACTGATTCTTTTACGACCATGTTTATCGTTTACTTAAATTAACTGCCTACTACAACGGTTTACAGTTTATAGTATTGAATTTTCTTTTATACGTTATAAAGGATAAACAAGATTTTCTTGTCAGCCATTGTTTACTTTTGATATTTTTTTAGGAAATCAATGTTCCCGACTTATTCAGAATGAATGAACAAAGCCATTCATTTTTATCTTTACTCTAAACGTGGACAGCCGTTTATAAATGAATTTCGTTTCATAAATTAGATGAATAGATATTCCTTATTTATATCTCGATGTATTATCAAATATGGGCGAAACGACTCAAGAGATTTTCGAAAATTATGAATTATGTTAATGATAATCTTACTAATGTTGTAAATGCGAATGTTTGAATTGATGGATGTTTCTCAGAAGGCATCTTCAGAACGGTTCAATAGATCTCGCTGGAATTTGGCAAAGATTTTTTTTTAATAACACAAGGCAAACGAGCAGCGGGAACACCGAGGTGTTCAACGACGCCCATGTACATCAGCAATACCAGAGGAACCGCGGATGCGTTGCCGGCCTTCGCAAAGATGTAGAACATAGTCTGAAATGACACAAAGGCATACTAATTATATTTTTTAATTACGCACATACGGAATCGGGTGACAGCTAGTGATACTATAAAAAATATGTATATAATAAAATTGATGAATTGATAACTTATCTTGCTTTGTCATGCTTTGTTGTAATCATTATTAAGTTTGTTAGTTTTTAGGATTGTTATTCAGCCTAAAATATAAGTAAATCTATAAGTAGTGGATTTTTTTTCAAAGATATAAAAGCAAAACAGTGTGAACATGTCGATTCGTAGTGAAGTTAGTCGCGAGCGATCTAGATCTTTTCTTTGAATCGCGAAGAAAACTAACAAGGAATTCGAGTTGGCAAGAAAGCTCGAAGCGAAACTAATACTTTTCTTTCTCAACTTCAGTAAATTTAAAACAAAACTCAGGCTTAAAGTTTATTTTAAAAACTCATAACATATTTAACACGAACATAAACTTGAATACGGGATAAATAAAATTAGTATTTTAACAGTAAATGTATGTTTTGTATATATATTTATGTTTAATAAATGTAATAATAAACGCCAAAAAGATGGACAAAAATTACCTATAAATATTAAGAACACACATTAAACTTTTTATTGTGTAAAATCTGTAAAAATAGTTTGACATTTTATCTACCACACATCATGTTTCCACATCGATTTTGCTACTACTAATTCTAGTAAAATAAAATTTGCCGAAAAAGTATTTCCAATGCTGAGAAGACGTAAGTTATAAAACATCCCTTATAAGCTTTTTCACCAACATGTCTGAGTTTATCCGAAACAACTAATTAACATTAAGTGAGATCTTCATAACATAAATGTAGCAAAATCTATTGATTAATAACTAAATTTATTGACGTATTACAAATTAATATAAGCACAAATAACGACCGCAACATGAATAATAACAGGATGATGTTTGATCAAAGCAACACCATTAGGCAGTTTAATAGAAATGGGTGGAACGCCGTGCATTAATCATCACTCGTCGCGACATTGCCTTTTGATTACTGTTTGACGTCAAAGTAGAAAAAAGTAATTCAACAGACTTCGATATAAAAATATAATTAATGAAAGAAAAATCAGCCCAGTTATAAGGAGAAATTTATTGAAAACTAGCACCTAGCTTTGCAAATATCTAAACAACTCTTGAAGGTAATCACGTCATAATTAAACGGAAACACTGACAAAGGCAGCTTGTTGCAATTCGTTGTACACACAAGATTCGACATGTTTTTATGAATGCTTTTCGATTTGAAACTCGTGACCAGACTAATGAAATATGGACGTAAAAACCTTAAAACCTATTTGTGAGATGTTTTTTATTTTAAGAAATAATTATAAAAAAAAGTTCCTGCTTATTTAAAATGAGAAAACGACTAAATAATTTCGCTAAAATAGCAAAGTAACCACTGCACATACCTGCAACAACGTAGGAGGTAGCATATGCGTTGCCTATCTTTAATGAACAGAATACACCATTTAGTATGTTTTACACACATCATGAAAGTATTACATTCTAAATAGTAATATTATTCATATTTAATCTGTCATCTTGTAAACCATTTACATACACAATGAATTCTATAGCGCCACCTCGCGTCTCCTAAAGATAATGGAATCTTGAATAAATTATACATATGATGGAATTTAATAAACAAACACACACGAATGTGTTAGCATTCTCAAGCGTGTTTCAAATGTTCCACGATGTTGTATTACTATTTCAATTGTTGCACGTAATTTTGTACGCATTTATCTTCCTTACTTGCGTAAAAATTACGTACAAATACGGAAAAAATGAGTAAAATTAACTACGAGGAGAATTACTTACTAGATGTGAAATTTCTAAATTTTAATTCTTTTATTTATATAAGCCATTAAGCTTTCGGAACTCACAAAGCTCCTTTTAAGTAACATGACTTTTAACTTTGCAGCGCACGCCGCACATGCTTGGACTTTATCTAATCCTATTTAAGTATATAGCGAGGTCCACACACTTCACACATTACTTTTACTGTAAATACTATTTAGATTTAAACTTATATTTTATTTTTATGACCGTAGTTTAATTCAGTATTTTACTCCAGCGCCTTGAAAAAATATTATGTTAAACTTTCAAAGTATAATAAAAATTACAAATATAATTTACGGTTAAGCAGTTGAGTTATTTTGAATGCCTGAAATAGATCAGGATGAAATTTGGTAAGTTATAGATGCAGAACACTATCTGGAAGAACGAACGAAGTTTTTTTTGCGCGAAGTCGCGGTCGTAAGCTAGTAGAGAAAAACTATGATTATGAATAAAATTAAAAAATAATTATTATAATTATACAACTAAAAGCGACTGTAGTCGGCAAATTTTCAAGACTGCAATTCAACAATGAAAGATTAACGTCTTAAAGAAAAGCTTCTGTTACTCGAGTGGAAGGAATTAAAGTTTCAACAAAATAAAACGGAGCCTTAAAGTATTTGAGAAATGTACATGTATAATACAGCTCATAATTAGATGGAAGGATTTTGTAAGAGCTTAAGAGAATGGAAATTGTAATTTCCATTAAGAATAATTCGAATTTAAGCATAAAATGTACAAGAATTTACTACTTCATTAAATCTGGAGTAAAGTTCATTTTAAAGTTTAGTGCATTTTATTGTAAATGAATCTAAATTCACTTAAAGCCTACTGTTGTTCGTAGTGCTGTGTTGGTTGAGTTGGCCATTTGTGCAGCAGCTAATGATACTTCGGACTCTAACATTGTAAGTATTAAAAGCGTTATATTAAATACGTAACGAGTGTTGGGGATATTTGCTAAACCTTTGTTCACACTGTCAATAATTTCTCTATTGCTCTGACAGCTAAAAAGCAAGACGCTGGTCGACGTATCTGTAGAGGCGTTTGAAGACAAATATGATGAAGCAATGAAAGAATAAGAACATACAGATGTTTGTAGCAACCACGTATCTTAATGTAACTGGGTAAAATGTTACACTTCTGCGTGATTCTAGAATACAAATCTTCCTACTGTATATCTCATAACTACGTGCCATCGCTCGCGTTATAAAATATTAAAATTAATTTTGAAAGTGCTCTTACAATCCCGTTGACATAAAGCGGTCGCTACTTTTATACAAAAATATTTATACAACACGCATGAAAAATTTTAATACTCTTAAAACTTTAAAATGTTGGGTCGCCGTTCGTATTCAAAAAGAGATTTCGAATTGCAGACACGAAATGTGTCATGAAAAAGCATTTTAAATAGGCGCGCTGTTGCTTACGGAATGAAATGCGTCGACACCATGCAGTTGTGACAATCTGTGTACATTGTTACTACGACAGAATTTATGCTTTCACTAAACGATTCACGATACTCAACTGATGGCAACAAACATTTTTATTTTGATATTGAAAGTACAAATTTTTTCCTTCATATAGATGATGACCACATAAACAAAAAAGTTACTCATTACTCAATCGAATGTGGATGGCAAGGCAAAGAAAGTATGAACGGATGTGCCGACCCACCCAAGGAATAAGGGGAATAAGGGCAAGATGGTGAATTTTATACGTCAGAGATTTTAATTTGAAATTATTCAAGAAGAAAAAGACAATATTACTTTCTATTTATTTTTAAGTTAATGTGGGTGATGGTAGTATTCAATAGCAAGTAAAGAAATGGAAAAAAACGATTTTAAATTGTAATCTATATAAGAAATATAAAAAGGCGCCTTCTTTTCGGATAGAGTTAAATAAGTGTGGTAAAAGTAAAATGGCATAAATTAATTCAGTGAGGAATAGGTAATACTTATCTTGTGAATTCTACGAATGAAATTTGAAATAATTTAGTTGCTAGCAACGTTTCATTATTGTTTATTCAGTGTATTGTACGCGAGCTGTAGAACGGAAAGTCATGCAGTTACTCCGCTTTGTCTTTTGTGCGAGAATGTACGAATGCCGCAATTTACCTCTATTGTTACACTTCGCACTAACTTTTAATACTTATCTACGTATCCTCTAGTTTAACTATTTCGGCCTAGAAATTGCTAGTTGTTTTGTTTTACGATACTATCATAAAGGCAAAATACGATATGTATGGTTTTGTTGTGCAAATTTTTTTTGCGTAAAATCCTTGACGTGTCTGATTTTTTTTTCTCTTTATTTTACTTGATTTATAATTTCTATCTTACTATTACAAATGCGAATCTTTGGATGGATGGATGTTTATTTGAAGGTATCTCCGGAACAGCTGAATGGATCTCGCTGAAATTTGGCATAGATGTAGAACAAAGTCTGGATGAACACATAGGCTACATTAAAAAGTTTTTTTTTTAATTCCGCACAGACGGAGTCGCGATCGACGCTATTTAAAATATATGTTAAAAAGTAAACACAGCATAAAATGGAATATTACTAAAAAATATTTTCATAAACAAGTTTTTAAAAGCACACTAAACAAGTGTACTAATAAACATACTCTATTTATGCCGTTAATGCAGATGTGTACTAATTAACCGATAAATGATATTGATAAACGATATTTAGCAATTCATGATTACACTTTTAAGCATATTAAAATATACTCATAGTGATTTTATGAATACATTCACATTTAATTAATTAAATGCATCTCATTGCAAGAACGCAAAAGTAATGAAAAAGGTTGCTCATATTAAAACGCTAAATGAATAAAATAATTATAATAAAATAAGTTCTCGCAAACACAAAGCCGACGTTAATACGGTGAAGGAAAATATCGTGATGCGAACTGCACATAACTGCTAAGAAATTCAAAGATATGTGTAAAGTCAATCTGCACTTGGCTGGCGTGGTTGACTATGGCCTAATCACTCCTAACTTAGGGTAGGCTCCGAGCCCCTCAGTAGAGGTGGATGAGCTGATGATGAAACGAAAAGCTGTTGATCAAAAGAAGTACAAATAATGCAAAAGCGATTTAACATTTTTTACAAAGCGTTTTTATAGTAAGTTTAAACTAGAACAAGTCCAATTTTGCAAGCACTTACGATACTGAATAAGAAGACATTAGCATTCGAGACATCGAAAGCATCAAAACATTAGTGTTAGGTATAAAGCAAGATCTATGCGTAATTAACGCTCTAATAACAGACGTGTAATGGCTTAACACGTCGTGTCCGGAATAATTAATGCCCAGCCTAACAATACCAAACAAAGGTCACTACTAATTTTCTTCATACGAGTCATTAAGGCTTCAGCCTAAGGGATAATTTCCATTATTTCAAGAATAGAATTATGATTAACTCAATTGTAATATTTTTTAGTATACAGTATGGTTTAATTTGCAAAAGAAAGACATTAAGTTATTAATCTTAATAATATTATAAATGCGAATGTTTCGATGTATAGAAGGATAGATGTTTGTTTAAAGGTATCTTCAGAACGGTTGTATGAATCACGCTGAAATATTGCGTAAATGTAAATCATACTCTGACATAACACATAGGCTACTAATTCATTTTTTTAATACCTTGCGAACGGAGTCGCGGGCGACAGCTAGTCATATGATAAATTAAATTGCTTAAATTCTATAATTAATATTACGAATCGAAAATCACTCTTAAATTGTGTTTAATTTTGTGTTGTTAATATTAAGTTAACTACACCAAGTCAAGTATTTAAAGCAGTGCCGAAGTTGTGATGATTTACCTACCTTCGTATATACAGCCTCCTAAAAATCTCCCACTGACATATTATGTAAGTTATATTCGTAACAAATCCACAAGTTGAAATGAAAAGAACTTTTACTGCTCGTGTAGCATAAAACAGAAGTTGGAAATTGTTTCCGGCACGCATAAAAAGTTCATAACGACCGCATGTCGCGGCTGTATCTGAAATAAAATTGCGTCGACAAATTTTCACAGTGAAATGATACTGTCTTATGTGTGAGGATTTTTTGTTATTGTACATTTGAGCAAATTTTTACAAACGCAAACTTTATTTTTACAACATAAAATAGCTTCGCATGTAAATTTTTTGCGAAATAATTTCGAATTTAATATTAGATTTGAAACAATTTATACGTTGTGGGTCTTATCCAATTTACATGATATGTTTTTAATAGAAGCTCATTGACCGTACATTTTTCACGTTCTATTTAATTTATTGAATAAGGTAGCGTCCTATTTAATCTAATAAAACAATTCAATTTATTCCTATTTTTAAATAAATTATAAAATACTGATAAAAATCAAATAAAAACTTTAAGCGAATGTTGAATACTTTTACAATTATTTTTTCATTATGAAATACTAATGTCATGATTATGCCTTTGTGAAATATTATTTGGATTGATGATACCGCAAAATCCCGTAATTGACGTCAGATAATTGTTCAAATGCTATTCCGAGAAAACTATTTAACTATCAATTAAACCAGTATACATATTGACATGGCAAATAGAACGTGATTTTCATGAAGCAGTGGCCATTTTGAATTGAATCTATTTAAACTAAATCGTTTCACTGTCGCTTTATATTTAATAACAGTTTACTTACAGCTTGCTTGTTGTTTAATTAGATCTTTTAATGGATAACCAGAGATAAATCAGCGACAATGCTTTTAATATGTATCATACATTTTACCATGATGTACTTACAAATAAGTATATGTGTGAAATGGAATGTACAATAAACGAAACATCTGTACACAAAATATCTCTGTTTTATTCAAAGGGAAAGAGAGAGATAGTAATATATTTCACAGAAATATTTAGTCTGTATGGTATCTCATCACATTTTTATTCTTGTAATTAGTGTTCTGTCTACTATTATATATATTTATGCAGTGTCACAAAAAAGTCATAAGAGTCTCATCTTACTAATATTACAAATGCGAATGTTTGGATTGATGGATAGCTGAATTTTTGTTTGAAGGTTTCCCTAGAACGACTGCATGGATCTTGCTTAAATTTGACAAAGACGTAGAACATATTCTGGGAGAACACATAGGCTACGTATTAAGTCTGTTTTTAATTCCGCGCGGACGGAGTTGCGAGCGACAGCTAGTATATTATATTTTAAATAATACTAATACATTTAATTTATTTTACGTTGAAAATCTCTAAGTTTATTTTGTATTATTAAATATACAACATTGTAAACTAATCCGTTTATTAAAGAGACTGCTACAAGCTGTAAGCCTGTGAATAATCTTTATTATCCGTATTTACCGCAGGGATTTTATAATTTATTTTTATGAACATTAATACAACATAATATTATTACGTAAAAGTACATAATTTATGCCCCCATGCCATAAATAAAATGTAAAATGCGTCCATGAAACAAATGAAGTCAAATATTCAAAATAAACATTAATTTCCTACGATTCTCATTGAAAATTCTTGCGTTTTCCTACACGTCTTTTCAAATAGCATGTTTTCAAAGGCGCTGTCCGTGCACGTCGCGACACTGGATATTTAAAAAAAGTGCACATTCGAAACTATTTCTAAGGAAAGAATTTGTATAAGTCGCCGAGTGTTAGTTCACATAAACATTCTGGAAAATTCGTAACAAAATTCTTTAGCTACGAATTCCTTTTATAAAACTATGTTTGTATTATAAAAGTGGAATGCGTTAATTAAAAACAAATTACTTTAGAATATGTTTGCGTCATTCAGAGAACACCGACCTCGAAAAGAGTCCTAAGAAAGGTTCCTTAATGCATAATATTATAAAGAAGTACTAGGAATACATAAAGATAAAGTACAGTTTAATCTTATTCCCGCGTTTCATACTCTATGCATTGTTTCTGGACAATTAATAACCCTCCATCTTCCATTTTTCGTTAGAAAAAACACATTCAGTTTTTATTAAACATACAATAATTTGAAGCCAATATCCTAATGGTTAATGGTACGGATCTCCGAATACGTAGTGGTGACTTCGAATCCCGCCAATCAACTATTGTCGTAAACCATATCCTAGCACAAGCCTAGAGCTTAGTTGGAATGTTACAAGATATATTAGCAAATTAAGAAAAGTCTGCGAATATTAAAAAAAATATTCACTTCAAACTAATTGTATACCTTTTAAAATACCACTTGTATACGTGTACTTTTACACAAAGCAACTGTTATTAAATTTTAATCTGTAACGTAAGCAAAACTGTCTGGAAAGTTTGCCGTCCACGCTACGTGTTATTATACCAAAGTACATTTTTTACTTTTAATCGTGTCATATTTTAATATTGTATTGAAATCAAATGTATTATAGTATTAAATATATCACGCTTATGGACAAATCATATGATAAAATATTAACAAAGATTACAAAGACGATTGTAATCGTAGACTAATACTGTTGACCCACATGTACAATCAAAGAATCTAGCAATATCAGACCTAAATCGACAGCCGTTTGAACATTTCTTTAGCATTCATGACGCGGAAACAATAATAATCAATGGTACACGACCGGTAATTTTACTGTTATGCCATCGTTTGCGCAACTCATTGCTAACTATTATAATTGGTTATTTTGAAATATGGGGGACCACGCTGCGTTGACTCGAACTGTCTGTTTGCATGGAACAAGACAATTTTTCTGTAAGTGGAACACTGCGAATGGTCCTGACTGTACTAAAAAAATTGTCTTTCGAAATGATTCTGTTTCAAATCAGATTTTAATGTGTTTTGTATACGCTTTTTACAAATCAAGTTGTTATAAACAATATAAAAGCATTACTGTATCATATATTATATTTCTATTTATAATAGTAGTTTTTGACGTATATCATTAAAAAATGTTTTCCTAACGAATGTGAACGATGCAACTCGTCTGGCTCGGCGTGGCGCGGCGCCTGTTAATATTACTATAGTTAAGAGCTACTCATAAAACTTACAGGTGTGAACACAATTATAATGTAAAATAAAATGATATTATAAATGTATTTTAACTTTAGATTTAATTAAAATACTTCATATTTTTATTGTTTATTTGTCTGCTATGCACTTGGTTTTGGAATACTCCGAGGTTTGAAAGTTGTTATTCCGAATCGAGGCAATTGTTTAGTTAAACACCATGTCTTAACCGTTTGACTGCCGATGATTGATATATTGAATAGTATCATTCAAACGCATACGCCTAATCATATTCTAAAAGTCATGATTTGGCTAGACACTTAATGCCTCCTTTTACCACGTTGACGTCCATAATATTGAAATCACCAGCGGTCAAAGAGACTGTTAGACGTAAAAGAGAAGGTCTGTTACGTCTAACAGTCTCTCGTATCTATGAACTAATGCAGCATATGTTTTAATTTCCTTTTGTCTATTAATTAAGTATTTTTCTATTGTCATCAGTTTCATCCTCTTATATTAATTTATTGATAGTCCATTTAGGAAAGCTTTGAAATATTTTTTTTGCATTTTCTTAAGACATTGTGTAATATAAAAAGTAAGAATAACCTTATATATGAAATCGTCGTGTCACAGTATTAGTTTCCATACCTACGAAACGGATTGAGCGATATTTATGAAATTTTATATGCATATTCAGTAGGTCTGAGAATCAGCTACTATCTATTCTTAATATGGAACAGATGTAGAAGATAGTCTAGAACACATTGGTAACTAATAAAGTTTTTTTAATCCCTCGTGGACAGAGTCGCGGGCGACGGCAAGTTATGTACAAGTTTCTGACAAAAAGTAAGCTAGGGTGAGATATTAAAATACAAATTTTAAAATAGATTTGTGTTGTTTGGTCGAATATAGTTGGCGCGAATGATATATTTCGCGCCAACTATTGTCGACAAACAAAATGATATGAGAAAACCTAATATTTATATTTTCTTTTGACCTTAACGGTTTCAGAAGTGCAATCTACAAAATGGTTGTTCACTTTGAAAACGTGCCAGGAAACTGTAAAAATGATGCAATAAAGAATAAACAGTAATACGATTTTCTTGTCATAAAAGGAAAGATAAATGTAACAAGATTAAAATTGGTTTACGACAAAACTTTAAAGATGTCCTTCACATACTTTAAGAATATCGCTACATAAAATCTTTTCTGAAAATTGACGGTATTGAAGTTTGTTAGTATTAAATTTGAACTTGGTACAAGATTCTGTTGCTACCATTTATCGTTTTCTAGCTATGAAAAAAATCTAGTTCATACATCTTACTAATATTATAATGGATCTTTGTTCAAAGGTATCTCCGGAACAGCTGAATGATTCTCGATGAAATTTAGCGCAGATGTAGAACAGTCTGGAAGATCACATAGGTAACTAATTAAGTTTTTTTTTAATTACGCACGGACGGAGTGGCGGACTGCAGCTAGTTAACTATATAAGTAATTATATTTTCTATTATAATTATTGTTTTCTTTTTGTATAGCCATGTCATTAATTCACATAATACAACCGAGTGTTGATAATTATCAAAAACTATGTAAAAAGTAGTAATACAGAAATGTAATATGTTTAAAACATCTGCGAGGGATGACGTTTACGCCGCTGGCCTATTTCCATTATGTCTGCAATAAAACCTCATCAAGTTTTATGATATCCAAGCTCGTTTCTGCTCCTTGTTAAAAATAATAGCTACATAATTTATTTTTTTAATGGTTTGCATTACATCACGATGTACGAAATAATTAAAGTAACATTCAAATCGCGATATCACCACGTTTAAAATGTATGAGTGTAATTTATTTTACATTGCACATACCAGCTATAACGTAAAATAAATTTGAACTTTCTTAAAATATCCATCCTAAAAATCTACAAATTATAAATTGTAGCTAACTATTCCCTTATAGCAGTACTACGTAGAAGTAAAATTTTGTCCATCCTTGTTCGCTGCGTTTAGGTAAACACAGTCACACACGTATTTAAATAAGTCCGTTGTCTATGTATAGAGCAGATTTAGTTTTATTTATTTATTTAAATCCAAATCTGGTAGTGCTTGACCTCAATCCTTCCTAATGTTAAGTGGAGACAGTCTAAGATGTAAAGTGCATTAGCATAGCAAAGCTTACTATAGCTTAGGGGATCTACAAACATCACATATTTAGTTTTATAAGAAATAAAAAGAATATTTCAAACATCTGACGCCTAATGATGGATGTTTTTTTTTATAAGAGAAGGGGGCAAACGGCCTTTAAGGAAAAGGTATGGTATTATATGTTATAGAAAAAAAGAATAAATGTGTATTCCATTCCACTCAACCGTAATTATGCAAACGTTACTTTCTATAGATAAAGTCAATGAACTATTTTGTGTTATTTTGGATAGAGCTAAGCAAAATGTTAAAATAATCGAAAAACATAATCTCATTGTACTTTCTATTTAAACCAAGACACTATGTTATTATTTACAAATATATAAAGGGGTAAAACACTTATATTTGTCCGGTGTCGGCACCGATTAGTTGTCCGATTTTTTTTGTAGACGCTATTTTGTACAAAACTTAACTAATTCTACTCGTACCATTGGTTATCTGTCTGCCTGCTGTATCAGTATACGAGTGGATTACCGCACTCTATTCTGAGCCATCAGCAAATATCAATTTCCTGCAAATTTGCCTGGATCGTCGATCCACGTATGCGGAAGTCAATCTGCACTACATTTACCAGCATGAGGTTGAGGTTACAAATCTTTTCGAATTCTTTTAAAAATAGGCTATCGATGTTATAACGCCTTCGGCCAATTTTATGATAAAAAAAATTAAAAACAAATTTGGGAATAAAAAAAACATTTAGAACAACAAGCAACCATATTTTTCATAATAATAACAAGATATACTTTAGGCAAAATTTGCTTGAGAAGAAAATATCATAATTGTAACTAATCTCTTATTTTCTTTGTTATGTTAGAATATATGAGATGACAGTTGTATTTATTAACTTGTATATAATTAAAAACAATAAAATAACCAAAGTAAATATAATTAATCAACAGTAGTATAATTAATCATAATACAATCAAGGCTTTATTCATGTTTTAAACGTCCGCTTTACAAACAGCCGTCTGTTTGTTTTCAATCGATTCGTTTCAATCCTTTAATTTGCGAAGCTGTAGCAATTATTTGATAAAGTACAATATTTTTTCGTATAATGATTGTTAAACAATTGATTTCGATATTGGTTTCCATTGATTCGTACTTTTTTACTTGGTTTTCTGAAAATTCATATCTGTATTTTTGTGAAGACTCCGAAGAATTAGACTAATTAAATTTTAAGTCGTTTACAGATCGAAATTATATTACATCATCATCAGCTCACTATACGTCGTCACCGAGGGGCTCGGAGCCTACCCTAAGTTACGGGTGACTGGGTCAACCATGCCGGCCAAGTGCGGGCTGGTTGACTTCACACATATCTTTTAAATTTCTTCTCAGATATGTGCAGGTTAGGTTGCATCACGATGTTTTCCTTCGCCGTAAGAACGTCGGATAAATGTACAAATGTAAATCGGAAATGGGAAAACACATAGGTACATGGCAGGATTCGAACCCAGGACCTGCAGATTACAAGTCAAGTGCTTAACCCCAGAGCCACCGACGCTGTTATACTCGTATTACATCATTGTAAAATATTAAAACTTTAATACAGAAGAAAAGTCTTAAGAAAAAATCCACACAATTTTGTTCGTATAGTTAATAGGATAATCCAAAAAGGCCTAATGAAAACGATCTTATCTACATCGAAAAATCCTCTAGAAGTCCTTATCAGTCAGCACACAACGTGTTTATCGTCCTACGACTTTATATGACTTTGTTATTTCCTGTCTTTCTGCAACATTGAACTGTCATTCATAGAAATTCCTCAGAGCTTTTATCTTTCTACGTACAATTTACTGAGCACGATGTGAGCACATTTTTCCGAGATCAGAACTAATTAACTTGTTGACGTGCTGCCGAAGTTAATTAAAACGGTTCGATAAAGATGATCATCTTTTATGTCGTATTAAGGATATATTACTCTCCATCACACGCTAGTACATTTTTAATCAATACAATGCAAACAGCTAGTCCGTTGAGATGCGAAATATTAAATTTACATATATACTATTCATTCTTTTAAAAAAATCAAGATAATTGTAGTGTAGAGAATCATTTTAAACTATTATAAACCTAAAAATAGTTGTAGAACATCTAAAATAATTTTGAATTATTCAAAAATTTCATAGACTCAAATACAAAAATCCAGGCCAATTTGACTAGTTTAGATTATAGATTTATTAAAAAATCAAATTTAAAGTTTGCAAAAAAGTAGCGTTAAATACGAAATAGATTTTTGAAATTTCGTTTTGAATGGTTTTGAAAAGTCAGTGAGTTATGACCCATTTAACATAAAGTTAAGCGAAAAATGTTTAAATTAAAAAAATTACACTTCGTTTCGTACACTAAATACATAAATTATGAGGTCTAACTTTTAGCTTTAGGTTACTAATTTCTCAGAATAAGTAGTTTGTTTGACATTATTCTAATTTAATCAAAACTCTGGAAGTAGAAAGCTTAAACAAAATTAATTCTATTTTATAAATTTTAAGGTTACAATTGTTGATGAAAAAAATTGTTCCGTAGACTGTTTTTTTTATAATAATGGCGGACATTGCATGCGACGGCTTTTTATAAATACGTTCATACAATGCGTAAGAAACAACACTTTAATTGTATTTTTTTAATTCTTGCTAAAATATATCTGTAAAATTCGTTTACTCAATTCATTTTGGACGAAGACACAGAAAGGTACGGGTAATTTTAAAATATCAAGCTAAAAATTTTTATGCAAGCGAATATTCCTCAAGCGACGTTTGTAATCAGGGGCTTAGAGGAACAAATTTCCACAACTACTCTGCAGTAAAATGAAATTTTGCTCTGCATGTTCGTAATATAAATTTACAGAAAAAACAATAGAAACAGGTGTGGATATAGAATAGCAAATGCTATTCTAATAATTAGTCGCCTCTGTAACCGTAAATATAAAAAAGTAAAGTACGACGACGACTCCATTCCTTCTTTGTTTTTCTTATACACGTCGTCTTATTTTACCCGTAAAATAAATCAGCGATAATTATGGAAGACAAAACGTAATTAATTCTAAGGATTCCAAATTCCTTATTTCGTCCATATAATAAAAAATGGCTTATATATTTTTTTTTAATTTGTACGTCATTCGAATTGTTAGTTTAAGTCACGTTATATGATGAAGAAAAAATGTATGAAGTGCAAACGTGTGTTAATGTTTAGTGTGAAGAGAACATATATTGGAAGGAGTTAATTTCCCAAGGGAACAGTACATTAGGCACACATTCTCAGAAATGGGTCGAATGCAGTAAATTACACTGTGCGACATTTATGTCAACATAAATATTTGCGCCTTTATTTTTCCCTCAACGAGCCGGTGCTGGTTCTGTAATCTACAAACTTTTGTATAATGCTAAAATATTTCCACATTAAAGTATTATAAAACTGTAAGGTTAATATTTATTTATGTGTGATGCTTCAAATTATTGTAGAGTATTGAAAAGTGTTCATAGAAATGATAGAATACGCCATGTTTGATTTTTTAGAATTGTGAATTTCATTTCGCAAATGTATAGTTGTGCAAATTTACTATTCCAAGTATCTGCCAACAGCCTCGCTACAGCAATATGCGGGAAGCTTAAATTCCTAGTAACCGCACGTATGAAATTTAAAATATCAAAACGGTGAAATTTAGAAGTACTGTCATGTACATTTAATCAAAACTTTATCAAATAGTACTGACTAAGGAAAATAGTGTCGAATAATAAAATAGATAATCATCTTACTTTTATTATAAATGCAAATTTTTGGATGGATGGATGGATGGATGTTTGTGTGAAAGTATCTCCAGACCGGCTGAACTAATCTCGATAAAATTTGGTACAGACGTAGAACATAACTGAACTTATTTAATTACCTATGTGTGTCCATACTAAGTTTTTTTTTAATTCCGCGCAGACTGAGTCGCGGGCGACAGCTAGTAAATAATAACAGTCAAGACAGTTTGGCATACCAAATTATTTTTTAGATTATAAGGTGGCAAACGAGCAAGCGACCACTGCCCTTAGACATCCGCAATTACAGATGCTTTGCCTTTAATGGACAGAGGGGTGGCATAGAAAAAGAGTATTTATCCTTCCTCTACATCACCTCCTCTGACAAATCCTAATACGAAAAGGGTGGGAAGGGTAAGGGAACTAAAATATGGCCTGGTCTTGTCGAACAAATCATATTTCATACGTAAAAACTACTAATTCGTGCATTAAATTGATTTAATTAAATTTCTAGACAAGCACATTTTATCGTTTACAATTGTTAGAACAAAAATAAGAATAGTCTTGTATAGAAATTACTCTAGAGATAAAAAGGGATTGTTGCCATGTTCCTAAGAAATAACCTTGAATTTATTAACGCCTTTCTTACAAGACAAAATGGCCACGTATGCGTCTTACCATGCTACGTAATAGCTTTCTTCTTATATTATAGCAAAACAAATTAATCTATCGTGGGTTTATTTATTTATTGTTATTTGGGTAATCATCGCTTGTTATAACTAAAATAATTAATACATTTGTGTTACATTCAATCAATCAATAGTGTTTATTGAGATTTTTTAATTTCCATCAAAACTTATTTTCTGCACTAATTAGCGACCGAAAAATTTCTTTTTAACTGAGCCCCTATAGTCGAATGCTTGTGCGAATGAAAACTCTGATATGGCTTTACAATAATGCTCGTTTGGCAGCGGGATTTGTTATCGCAATGCCAGAACTCATCGACTTTAGTCGCTAATTCGCGCACTAAAATGTACAAAAATACTTATGAAATGTACGAATTAATAAACAAAAAAGGTCCGATAAAAGACATAGGTTTCTCCCATTGACTGCCCCAATGATTGGTTTACTGACTACCTTATCCATAATCTATAATTTATCATAATCAACACCATTATTCTGCCTTTATTTACTTCTTCTGTGCCTAGTTACTTACTTATTCTGACACTGTTAAACTAACAACCGATCAAGCATAGTATTTTTATTTTATTTTTAAAATTTTATACATCTTAATCCAGCTTAGTTTTTCTAGAAATATAATATAAAGTAAGATGTTCATAGCGTTTCATTACTGTGCATTCATTCCATTGTGTTTGGCCAGTGAGGCCGAAAGTCAAGAAAACGCTCCGCCTATTGTGTTAGACGGTGCGATAGTCGCAAATTACTTCTATTGTTTGATTTTATTTTAATCTCATGTAATTTAAAAATAGTCCAACAGTCTAGAAAAAAAAATTGTCCCATAAAAGTTTCGAAATTTAGATTATTTAACACATATAAATAGACTAACCGTCGCTATCGACTCCGTCCGCGCGTTATTAAAAACGCCTTTATTTGTAGCCTATCTGTTCTTCCAGACTATGTTCTACATCTATGTCAAATTTCCGTCGTTCTCAGGATACCTTTAAAAACACCCATCCATTCATAACTTTAAATTGCACTTATCACTCTATTTTGTACAAAAATTATAGCTTGATAAAAGCTTTACTACGTCGATCAGACGATGAAACGGGGAAAGACCACTTTTTATGGCCGAGAGTGTACACTGGTATCGGTCGATAACGATGTATCGTGTGCACACCGGGACGTCGTCAGAAATATCTTCATTCAAAGCCCTTTGATTGAATGAAACGCTAGCGATATGGCAACAAGGGGCACCGTAACGATCATAGACAGGCGTATCACTTGCTTTCATACGTTAACATACATATAAGTAAGGTAAGAAACGACAAGAGAAATGTAAGCAAGTTTCCAGAGGTAACCAACCTTTAGAATTTTTATAGAATTTGTAAGCCGCATTACAAGCGTCGTCTGCATTAGAAAATATGTAATAAATTTGTGTGTTTTAGAATGAATTATAATAAGTTTTTAATTTGCCTATAATTTTTCTTTATTATTTATACAGGAAATTGATATTATTTTTTTAAAAGATTAGGTTTATTATAAGCTATTAGCGCTTTAGCTTCAAAAGGCCGTAGATATCAAATAGGTTAATTACTTAGCTATCAAAAGCATGAAGCCTATTCTACAATTGGTAATTCCTGGGATTAGTTTGTTCAAATAAAGTCTTTAACTTTAATATCGATAGAGATTGAAGTTAAGAGATAACCTTACTGGTTATTTTATTCATGACGTCACTGTTTTCGATTTCAATAAGTTGGCAACGTCGTTCGTAAGCATTTACCTAAGTTGCTGTCGTCGGAGTGGCCGTGATAAGAGCAAGTAACGGCCGTACTTACGAATCAGTAGCAATTAACTGGTCGTTCACTCTAACTTACTACTTCAATGTACTCCTGCATGAATGTTGATAAGAGAATTCTCTTCTTTTATTTGCCACATAAAAAACTATTATACCTTTATATAAAATGGAGAAACTTTTATAATCAAACAAAAGTTGAATGCTATGCTTTTGTATGAAATACTAAATATTTGTATTATTTGCGACTGGATATTATATTACTAAAATTACTATTATAAATGCCAGAGTTTAGATAGATGGATGGATGTTTGTTAGATCTTCAGAACAGCTGCATGGATCTTGCTGAAATTTGACTCACATGTAGAATATAGTCTATAGAAGACTATAGGATACTAAGTTTTTTTTTTTAATAACGCGCGAATAGAGTCGTCGATAGCCAGTATTGATATAAATTTTAAAGGTAACTCATGATTATGGCAAGTATTGCTCAACTTTATATTTATTCTGTAACACGATCAGTAAAAAATTATTTATATACGGATACCATTCGGAATCTTGCCCTTTTCAATCAATGTCACCTAATGTCAAAATTTCCGTCCCTTGGTCACTCATTTAACGTATTTCAGGGCAATAAATACAGGTACGCAAAATTGTACTCCGATATACATGAGTCCGATTCAAATACTTACAAATATAATTAAAAAAAATTGCATTATCTAAGAAAGAGGCTGAAAGGAAATGATACAAAAGGATAGCATGAGCTATAAGACTTTTTTTAATATTTAATA
The DNA here is from genome assembly GCF_000836235.2 of Papilio xuthus. Lineage (NCBI taxonomy): Eukaryota > Metazoa > Arthropoda > Insecta > Lepidoptera > Papilionidae > Papilio > Papilio xuthus. The sequence continues at coordinate 4,133,017 of NW_013529697.1, read as the reverse complement.
AAAAATTAGCTAGTCATTTAGATGTTCATAGCAGTTTTTTCTCGTGACAGCGCTTAGCGAATAAGATAAAAAAACACTTCCACTTTGAAACAATGTAACTACTTTCCAAATGAACCGATGCGGTCATTTGTCTTGTCTTTTTTCTAAGCTGATGTTAAAATTCTTAATGAATAACGCTTAGGAATGTTACCAATGCAAATATTTATATAATTATCATTATATTATGTTTAATATAGAAGCGAAAGAGGTGTGTGTCAGAAACGCACCAAATGTAGGTCCGCGTTCTCCGTAGTCACTGCCTACCCCTCTGGGTTATGGATTTGAGTTATGTTTTTGTATTGTTGGTGATTTTTAACAAGCTTTAATTTCCTATTATTGAACCTCGTGATTCAAATTATTATCATTTTCCATGATCCTAGCGCCTCTCTGGCTTCATTTATATTTCCAAATAATCTGTTAATTAAATACTGCTTTGACGATGAAATCCAATACAATTTTCAGTAAACATTCAGAGTATTGAGCCCCTATTTCGGTCAGGGCCCGGGAGGTAATATCAATTTAAGTGTTGGATTTACTGATGGAAGCTAAACCCTTATTATTATTATAAAGGAGTTTAGCCTTCAATCCTTATTGTAAATGAAAATAATTACTCTTCATAAATAAATGCTAAGAAAATTTCATCTAGTATTTTTTCATCATGATCGCCAGCCTTTAGCAATTAACAGCTAGATTAATCTTTTGGACATACCCATACATTGCCACCTTACTAATATTATAAATGAGAATGTTTAGATGGATGAATAGATGTTTATTTGAAGCTATATTCTGAACGGCTGCATAAATCACGCTGAAATTTCGCATATATGTAGAACATAGCCTGGAAAAACACATAGGTAACTAATTAATTAACATTTTTTTTATTCTGTCGGAACGGAGTCGCGGTCAACAGCTAGTTTATAATAATTGCATTTGATTAATGTCTATGTAAATTCCCTGTTTATATTTCCGGACTAGGACAGGAGCGATGGCATTTCCGAATATTATATTCTCGACTAATCGAAGTATTTTCAAACTAATCTAAAATTTATATATGTACTTTATTTACTAAATTTAATAGAATTTAAGGAATAAAGGTTTTATTAATTTTTCTCTTTTTTTCGTATCGTAAACTTTTACCCACTACAGGAAGGTAATTAGATTGAAAGGTCCAGTATAACAAAGTTCAAAGGCGGACAATTCGGTCTGTCATAGCTTTTAGAGAGGTTTTACTGCAAATATTCAGCTACACTGTTGCCGAGGACGAATTTAATTGATCTACCCGGATGGTGAGATGAGGAAATGTCAAATAAAATGGACGCACACGTTTTCCAGTTTATTTTCATTTACAATTATTTTCCTTTAGTTCTATTGTTTCAATTTGAATGTTAAAAATTAATAATAGAAAATTTAAAAAAAACATGTATTAAATTGGAATGTCTTTAGACCACTCGATGTACCAGATGGTGACGAAAATCAAGCGGTAACTTAGTATTACTAACCATAGGTTTCTGAGTTCAAAATCAACGGTAAAATATATTTATATCTCTGTTTTATACAGAGATGTTGGTGTTAGAAACCCACGGTAAAACAGCAAAGCGAAACTCATGCATCCTGCCAAACTCCGTTTGAAATTCCTAAATGAATATGGACTCTATTGCAACTCACTAAAGGCGTTTATTTTTTTTTCTAAACACCGAGGTAAGGATTTAATTACAAATAGCAGCAATCATCATCAGCTCACTATACGTCCCCACCGATTAGGCCATGGTCAACCACGCTGGCCAAGTGCGGGTTGGTTGACTTCACACATATCTGTGAATTTCTTCTCAGATATGTGCAGGTTGCATCACTATGTTTTCCTTCACCGTAAGAACGTCGGATAAATGCACATATGTAAATCGGAAATCGAAAAACAAATTGGTACATGGCGGGATTCAAACCCAGGACCTGTAAATTGCAAGTCAAGTGCTTGACCCCTGAGCCACCGACGCTCATATAGCAACAACACATATATTTTATAATGAAAGATTACTACAATTAATAAATAATTATTGGATTGTGACAATCGTGACGGAAACATTAACAACACATTTCATTCAAATGAAATCCTCATATCAGCTGTACGCAGAAGTGTAATATAATTTTATTCCATCACATCAATATTTTATGATGGTATTTTAATATACGACGAAATAACAGCTCTGCGTATATACGCATATGCACAGTTGATTGATTTTAATGCCATCCGATTAACGCACGTATAAATATGATATTCGTAAGTAATTGTTGGATATAATATAAAGAACTCATCATCAAGCTTTACTCTTCTATATTTTAAATCACCAATGTAAATATAGTACTTTATCCGAAAATTATTTACTGTCTGGCCGACTACTGACTGCCTAATGTTACTAATATTATAAATGCGAATGTTTAGATGGATGTTTGTCTGAAGGTATCTCTAAAACGGTTGCATAGATCTCGCTGAAATTCGGCATAAATGTAGAACATATCCTGGAAGAACACATAAGCTACTTTAAGTTTTTTTTTGATTCCGCGCGGTTGGTGTCGCGGGCGACAGCTATTTATTCATTTAAATAAATAAAATAATATAAAACCAATATCGTAACTTTTAAAAATTACTTCACTTATTCTATTTATTGTTTGCAACCCAACCCACAAGTTATTTCTAAAGTTTTTTTTCTAAAGCAACCTGAAATAACCTTGTTTCCTTGTTTGTGGAATTGTTACGTATTTGTATCGAATATAATAAAGTCTGAAAATATGCCGCGAGCTCTTGAATTGTATTTTCGGATCTTTGTAAAACTTAACTAGGTCGAGAAATGTGAAAGCTAACTTCAATAAAGTGCTTGCTTTAAATAAGCTATTATTATATATTTTAATGTTACGAAAATAAAAGAGAAAACGACTCAATGAATTCAAATGACCACTGCCTTAAGTAATATACAAAATACGGTTTCTGTTTTGTTTACTATTAACTTTTATTTACTCATATTTCTTTAAAGCGTTCTAAGTAAGCCTTAAGCTTGCAATTAAGCATATAGTTCACGATAATAGTCGAATAGTCGATTCGAACCCATGACCAAGTGATTGAATTTCCGCACTGTATGTTCAATTTCATTATTAAATTAAACAACTTTAAAGTTACAGAATATTAAAAGCGGTAAAATTTATAATACCCCAGATATTAATAAAGTAGATTATATTTGATCAATGCTCTATGCACCGGTAATTAGTTGTTCCCCGTTGTGCAATGTAGATAAAAGTGGGTTACCACTGATAAAGTATTCTTATACACACATACTGTCGTCTCATTCATTTTCTTTAAAAAAACTTGGATAATAGTATATTTTTGTATACTTGTTTCTGCAGTGGAAACTCACAGTAATACTAATGGATTATTTGAATTTATGTTATAAATTACTAGGGTTGGCACAAATTGTTTTCTATTGAAACTTTGTCAGATTTTAAAGGTTTAATTAAAGTTTATTTTGATTACTCGTTTACTAACTTCCCAGTATATATCATCATCAGCTCACTATACGTCCCCACCGAGGGGCTCGGAGCCTACCCTAAGTTAAGGGTGATTAGGCCATAGTCAACCACGCTGGCCAAGTGCGGGTTGGTTGACTTCACACATATCTTTGAATTTCATCTCAGATATGTGCAGGTTGCATCACGATGTTTTCCTTCACCGTAAGAACGTCGGATAAATGTACATATGTAAATCGGAAATCGAAAAACACATTGGTACATGGCGGGATTCGAACCCAGGACCTGCAGATTGCAAGTCGAGTGCTTGACCCCTGAGCCACCGACGCTCTTGTATATATGTCATAATAATATTCTTATTCTGATATTGAATTATTACATTACTCAACCGCATATGTACAACAGTTTTCTTGGCATTACTTTTTAAAATCAAATTTATTTGCGTCTTCATTCGATGCTTTCAAAATAGACTTCGTCTCAATATCGAATTGCATGCATATTCCCGCAATAAAGTCATAAAATTTTGCTTATATAAGTTGAAATATTTCTCGTACCTTTAAATTTGCAGTCTCGCATTCACTGGCATAGAAATAATCAGTATATGATATGAACTACCACAACGTAATAATGTTAACAGATAAAAAATAACAAACTTATTATAAGATGGGAATCATATATTATGCCTAATACAACTTTAATAAGATAAAAATGTATGCATTCAAGTTAGAAACAGAGAAAAATCTAAATAAAATAAAGAAAGATCGTACCAACAATTTAGGATATATGAATTTAGGTAAATTAAATCTTTTGGAACGGAATTTGTATTAGCTCCAATTTGATGACGAAATACCCATATTGCTCCAATTAGTAAAAAATGTAATAGTCTAGTTTTAAGTAATAGTTATATAAATTAATTATAACGGAAATACTTGTGAATCATGAATTAAAAAGGGTCATATTGTTTTTTATTAAGTTACTTTGCTAATTGTAGATTCCCGAAACCAAAATCTCCATTTAAACATATTGTTTACTCTTTTTTGTCAAAGATAATCACAGGGACAAAGATTTATTTTGTATAGATTTTGGTCTTACAAACCAATGGTAACAGAATACAGGTTAGATTCGAAATCGCAATATATAGAAATGTTTCTCTGTTATATTTTGTATATTGGGAAGCACTTATAAGTACTTTGGGATAATGTTATAGAAGTAAAATACATTAAACTAATCCCAGTAACTTTGAAAGTTTTTGCCGCAATAACATGTTTAGTCCATTTGAAACAAAATAGAAAGCAAACATCTGTGGGCTAAGCTTGACCCTTTTTTACATCAAATCGATATCTATCTATAAACCGTTATTGCTCTCTAACTTTTAATATAACAGAACTGGAATTGAACAATCAAATATTATATAAAATAATCCAATATTGACTTAATATCAAGGCATTTTGCATCTTGGTCTTAAAGATAAATAGTAAAAAAAGGGTCTTGACAGACAGACGGACGGACAACAAAGTGATCCTATAAGTGTTCCGTTTTTTTTTCTTTTCGAGTTACGGAACCCTAAAATTACAATTAGATCTTGTAAACTCGTGTTTTAACCTTTTTATCACCGGAGATTATAGACCACAATCGTTATAGAGAAATATTTCTGTGTCATTGAAGTTATTTTTTAGAGATTTGAATGGTAGTAATTAAATTATTATAATAAAATTCAGCAAATGTCAATTTTATGACTACTAAATTACTTTTTTATCACACTGAATGTCTCTATTTCCACTAAGTGACTGTCTGGTTGCCCACGGTTATTACATTGTATACCAATTGACCACTCTAATGAAAATAGAACACGCAAATCCAAACAAAACGCGCTTCAACTCGTACCACTGGCTCCTAGTGGAAATTGGTTCTAAGACAAAGTTTCATTCAACAAAGTAAGCAGTGCCAAATATGTTACCAATGAGTTACAAATGTCTCCACAATGTGGGTTGTCTAAACTTGTTCGTTGTTGAAAACAAAGGGAGCCGGGCAAATGGAAAAAGATGCTATCTGCTCCATACAAACCTATTCCTTTACAAGGCTCTCTTATCTGTAATGGCATAACGTGTTTATGTCCGGCGAATATATATGGCTACGTTATTCCTATGTTCCGACCACATTAAACTGTCATTCACAGAAATTAACCAGGACTTTTATCTTCTTCTTTATTACACTGAATTCAAGCAGACAAGATATAGATAAGTTTGATTATATAAATTTAGATGTGGTAAAAAGAAATTAATTATTAAAAGTTAATAGTATTATTTATCTCTTATCTTTATATTATTAATAATTCTTATTTATTTTCCCTTTTATAAAAAGATAATCTTTTAATTCATTAATCGATTAATGGACTTATTTTCCGTATTTTACAACACAATACGATATTTATTGGTAATGTTTAAATAACAGGTCAAAGAGCGATTTACAAAAAAAATTTAGTTACGATGATGAAAACATAACCCTTTATTGTATTTTCTTATACTCACACTCAAGATTCTTACGATGTACGTAAGTTTATGTAGAAGTAAACTAATATAAAACTTAGAAAAAGAAAAGTTAGAACAATTGCAAACGAATTAAACTAAGCTACGTGATCGCAATACGATCGAGTTTCAATACTTATTTACCTTTGTACTCAGTAAAGTGACTGAAAATGCAAACAATATAAAACTATAAATTTAAAAAATATAAAATTTAAAAGCAGTAAACGTAATTGAGTAGTTATAATAAAACGTATCGAAAGAAATAGTTATATTCCAAAGAAAAGCGAAATGATAACTAATAATTGACAAATATAAATGTAGAACATGCTTATATAGATGGATATAGAAGCCAAGATCATGGAAATTGGATAGTCAAAATTCTTCTTCCTCTTTTTCCTACCGAAGGTTGGCACAGTATGTAATATTCTTTCATATACAGGGTGTCCGGGAAAGAGTGGTACAACGGAGCACTTGAATAAATTTATATTATAAACTTTGGAGGCGTCTAGCGCTTAAGCTACGCAACGTTTGACAGGGATAGGGATAGATAAGTGTTACACCGTTGGACAAGTCTTTCCCGAACACCCTGTATATCTTATCAGTCGTCATATGTGGATTCACTGTTTTCTTATGCTTATACTCTTTCTCTGAATTAATTTAAATACAATTTCATTAAATTCTTGATTATCTGCCCATCATGTCTGCATAAAATATTAAAATTTTATATGAACCCTTTATTTTAATTTGTATGATATTAAATTTTAAACTATAATGTTAGGTTGAAATAAAATCAAACAATAGAAGTGTGTTGTGATAACGCGTAGTGACACAATACACAGGGTGTTGGTAAGTTCTTGACTTTTCTGCTTTACTACTTCCACACAATAGAATGAATGCACAGTAATAAAACGCTACGAACAATAAGAGTTATTTTAGATTATATTTTCAGTACGAAAGCTTTTGAAAGTGTATATCTCTCTTGAATTACGAATAGCTTTTCAGTTATGTTTTATGAACGTCTTGTTTACATTCGAATTCAATATTTTCTTTGATAAAGATAAACTTTAATACTTGATAAGGGTCCGATACAAAAGGCAGTTATTCTAGAAACCGCGCGCATTTTTGAAGGTTCCAATCTCTGCAGCCTTGACCACTAGATGCTTGAGTCATGAGATTTAGCAGCCGATGGTGCTCTATTTTTATATATAAAATGTATTATAGTTAAGAAATATAAGGAAATAAATGAATATGAACTTAATAAAAATAATGAATGGATTTCGTACCATCCCCAGTTATATAAACAATTTTTAAAAGCAAAAAAAGTTATATAAATTACTCGAGAGATCAAGGATTAGTACTATTATATAGTAAATTAAATCACGAATATCAAGAACAGACGTCCTTTACGAGTTCACGGTCTCTTGATTTCCGGCCGCTTGTCAACTACATATACGCAAGCTTTTGTAATAAATAACAAGAAACGTGATCCTTGTACGTACAGAATAGTCGAAACATTCACAAATATGTTATACTTATTTTTAACCTCAAAAATATTTTAATCAACACATTTAATCTAATTATATTTTTTTTATAAGTTGAATAGAAGAAAAAACCTGTTACAAACTATATTTTGAACTAGCTGACGCCCCCAACTCTGTCTGCGCGGAATTGAAAAAAACTTAATTAGTAACCTATGTGTTCTTCCATGCTATGTTCTACATCTCTGCGAAATTTCAGCGAGATCCATGCAGCAGTTCTGGAGATACCTTCTAACAAACATCCATCCAAACATACGCATTTATAATATTAGTAATATATAAGATGAACTTATTTAGTGCTACAACTAGGATCTAAGACTTTCTTTTTTGTACTCACAAGGAAACAGTTTCAACTAAATTGAGAATTGTACTTTCTTTACAATCAATTTAAATAACTTTTATATACGAGTAGAATAATATTTTAAACTAAAGTTTAAGTGTAGATAAATATTTTTATTATAATTATAAGTTTTTTACGCAATTACACCTTTTAATTTTATTTTTCTTAAGTCCAAAACATATTAGCATTTTATGAGTATGAAAGACAACAAGATGATTTTTAGAATTTTTTGGTACAAAATTTTCTCTTAACAATCCTCAAATATTTCCGTATACTTGATATTAGGTAAAAGACATATTATGTTTATATAATTATTCAATTTGCATATAATAAAGCAATGTAAACGTTTAACTCATGTTATATGTTAATTAATTCCGTTTCTATGTTTGCAAATCATTATATTACGTATATGAAAATGTGAATAATTAATTATGTTAATTTTATTTTTACACATATTTTTAAGAATACAAATTAAAAGGAGCCTCGGTAGCGCAGTAAGGCGCGTGGCTGGACTAAAGGTCCAAATTCGAAGCCGGTAAGGTATCAATATGTTTTTTTGATTTTCGAATTTCAAATCAAACGTTCTTAAAGTAAAAGAAACAAACAAGTAATTTTAAAAAAGTAAATTAAAAACCAATGTATTTTTCTACAAACTTTGTTTAGATTCTTATCTTTTAATATCGATAAAAAAGGTTGTCGTAATAATTTTTCAATCTTCTAGTCGCGCGTACACATAATCTAAATTCATTTTCAAATTTTAAATGTATCCTGAATCGCTTTGATTTATTTTTTAATCACACGAAAAATATTTTCATGTGACGTGCGTAATATAAATTTATTGCCCGTAGCGTACAAAATTTTTCAATTGACGCCAAAAGGTAAATCAACTCTTTTTATTACTTTTTCATTCGAACGTTATATTTTTTATGAACTTTGCATACTGATTGCGGTTATTTTTTATCATGTATAAAATTTGAAATCTTTGTAAATATCACGGAAGGAATTTTAAACAAAAATTAAGAACAAACATTGTTTATCTTAAACACGAATCTCAATATTGTCGTCAAAATGTGACAGGTCAAAAAACATTACCATCCAGTCACATGGGCAAAAACAATAAAGACAGAAAATCGTTTGTTATCTATATAAGTTAATCAGCAATCTGTTTTCATTTAGCAGTGTATTAGAAGTCAGTTTGGTGAGTAGTTAAGGTCCAAGCTCATTTACCAACTCTCGCTCGGAATTACCACTCCATGAGTGGTCACTTCGACTTCCCTGATAGGGCAAGATAGAAATATAAATTTCTTAACACGTTCTATACCTAGAAAGAAAATCATACTTTCCTGTCCGGGCCGTGTCGGTCAATGATGGTTGACATATAGATTTTCTGTTCAAGCCGCGTCAGTCAGTGATGACCGCATTTTACGAGAGTTTTCATTTCGTTCTTACAGGCAAACAATTTAATAATTTTATACAGATTTAAAATTTTAATAGGCCCAAAGGGAAACGTAGCTGACGATCAGCACTGACCGCGTTGGCTGAGAACGTGTTAACGGTACGTCCAAACTCTTTTTTGCACACTTAGCCGTAGATCAACAAGCTTTTTATTTTTATTTTTATAATATAATAAGTTTATATCCCTATCTGGCACTATCGGTCTCTATCGGTGTCACCGGGGAGAGGAAAACGAGTTGATCACTCGTGGTCGCCGCGATGGGATGGTGATATGAGTGATAACCTTTATGTCACACAAGAGCCGGCAATCGGCAGTCAGTTGTATTGGATCACGTACGCTAGTTTCATTCGTTCGCGATTGTTCTTGTTCCACTTTTCTCATCTCGACCTAACTTTTATATTAGTTTATTATTTGTTCATGTTTGTTAGTAGAATACAATTATAATATATTGTTAGATTTTCTTTAGATATATAATAAAGATGATAGATCAATATAAAGATAAAGACATATAGAACAATATGATAAAATCTGTTTATCACGAAATATATTCGACAAGCAGGTAGAGGCATAAACTTTAAATGAGATAAATTAGTCATGAGATAAATTACACCAACAGTCTCGTTTTATTCTTTAGCTTCAACTAATTCACTAAAATAAGGCATTACTTGTGAAACTCTCTGCCCTGGGGGGTATTCCAAACCAGTACGATTTACGGTCTAAGAAGCGAAGGTATCTTCACCTAAAAGGCCGGCAACTCATCTACGGTTTTTCTGATGTTGCGGATATAAGGGCGCCCATGATCACATTGGTGTTACCGCTGGTCATTCTAGCCTTCACTTATAAAATAAATAAACCGATAGTATTTATTTTAAGAAGAGTCACACTTCTTCTAGATATACTGAGGCTGGAATACGTTGAATATTTTATACAATACAAATAATTTGTAAATATGTAGAGCATTCTTAGATTTTAAATATGAAGCTCGGTGATAATTGTACAATGCAGTTGCGAATAGAATTACTGTCAGCGGTGGATAGCTTAATTTTGCAATGGAAATCACAAAATAACGTTTATACCGCTCTCAACGTGAATAGTGTAATTATATTTTGTACTTGACAATGATATGAAATGTCTTCTATGATATTAGTATATAACATGTTAATTTTCTGCTAGATGTTCCATTATATCTTTTTATATCAACCCTTTTAAACTTACTAGATAAATGCGAAAGTTTGGATGGATTGATGTTTGGTAGAAGATATCTCCAGAACTACACAACCGATCTCACTGAAATTTGGCATAGATATAGAACATAGTTTGGAAGAACACATAGGCTAAGTATTTTTTATGTCCATGCAAACGGAGTTGTGGGCATCGACATAGGTTTATCTTTAAGTGTCAATTTATAAGGGACATTTATATGTTCTTTAGTTACATTTAGTTACTTTTCTAACAGTTGAAACAAAATACAAAACATTTTCCCATTTCATTTTGAAGAGTGACAAGCGAATGCGTAACACGATTCCCGCGGTATTTCCAATTTTTACGCTATTCCGCGAATGCCAATACAACTATTCAGTCCATTTCACCCATACGTAGGAATCGTGCCTGTATACGTGTCATGTCACACATCAATTTGTGAACGTTCTCAGCTGACATTTGGAAGTAATTCAATATGTATAGTTCGACAAATATATCTGGCCCGGTGAGAGACGCTGTTATCGCGGTTATTTCAGTGGGAAATTACGTAAAACCATCTTATGCATAGAAAATTACATTCAAGTCAAAACCTGACGAGACGGGTGTGGTACGACAAGAATTTTGTGAACTTTTTGATTTTTTTAGTGGGCGCATATAGACTATTGTAATTTAGTGTCACTAATGCTCACGAAGTGACATAAATTTGTCTGTCTATACATCTATGTTCAATTAGTCTAACCCAATCTATTTGTATCTTTAAGACGATCGTTATAGATAATTATTACTTCATATATTGATAATTCAATGCTTACTAGGTTGTCATTTGTAAAGCGGGTCTATTTCTATAGCACAGTTTAATCCGCTGAAGTTTGGCTTTGATGAACTCAATTAATTGGTAGCTGTTTGTAATAAAAAAATCCTTATGTCACTCTTATGTGATACTAACTGTCGCCCGCGACTCCCTCTTCGCGGGATTAAAAGATTCATAATTTATTACGAAGACCAGTAATCATAAAGTCAATTATAATTAGATATCTTTACTTTTCATATATAAAACATTCTAAGAGTTGTATTTTATGATACTTCCTGACAAGTATACTTCGTTTAATATCAGTTGCATATTTCCTGAATAGGGAAACGCAGAAATCACTCGTCACCTAGTAAACACGTCAGGTAATATTAAATAAGAGTACGGCGAAGCAAAAGAATAACATAATTTCCACTTTGAGTCGACACGACAAGATGTCTTTATACGGTTGAACACATCGGTGAAATATGATTCGGCTATAATGCCAATAAACTGTGTAGATATTTACTTGATTTTCACAATATGTGTACGTCCCAACTGAGAGGCTCGGAGCCTAATCCAAAGTCACGGGTGACTAGGCCATAGTTAACCACGCTGGCCTAGTTCGGGTTGGTTGAATTCACACATATTATTTTCTTCTCAGATATGTGCAGGTTGCATCACGATGTTATATGTACATACGTAAATCGGAAATCAAAAAACACATTGGTACATAGCGGGATTCGAACCCAGGACTTGCAGATTGCAAGTCAAGTGCTTGACTCCTGAGCCACCGACGCTCAATGTTACAATACTCCACTATAAAAACAAATATTTGTGTGTCTTTTAAACCTTTATTTGCTTCTACTGTTAATTAAAAGATAAAAAATGTTAAGTGTAGCTTTTTTAAATGCACTGTTACTTTAACATTTTATATAGCAAAGGCGTAATTAAAAATAAAACTGTTTTATTTTATTTGTAACTGCGCAGTATTTGTTTTAATACACACGGCAGTTATATCACAAACACCTTTGCTTAATTGTTATTTACGAGCTCATTGCCACCGCTGTATGATACCATATATTATCTATTTACAAAATTATCCCACACAATGCGTAATAATTATGAAACATGCTGCAAAATAATAACTTCAAGTGATGCGTAACATAATGGACCTTAAATAGATTTAAAATTGACAATAACCTCTTTTTTTGCCTACAAATAAACATTGGACTAGGACCTAGTAGACTTCCTAGTCAATAGGAAGTTGATAACATGCTTATTTGATGTAGTAAGTAAAATAATCAATCACAAATGTCTTATAGACTTTTATATAGACACCCTTAGGCGGAAAATTCCCAAATTCTATGGGATCAATAAAACTGTTCCTTTTCACTGAGTAAAGTACCATTAAAATGCGTTTTATTTAGTTCCTGCACTGGTAGCCCAATACCAATCCAAAGTATTATTCGCCTTATTTGTTCATTCGTTCGTTATTGATCGATGATGAACGATGAATGACGCATCGTTCATCATTCGTTAATAAGTATAATTCCCTGTGCATACTATTAGATCTAAAATAAAGTGTCCATTTATATTCAATTGAATCTCACAGGATTAGCAAATAAAAACAGTACTCAATAAAATATTATATATTAGCTTTAAGTCTGAAAGTTAGTATCAAACTGTCGAAAGTATCCTAGGTAAAAGTTGACACATTGACATCTGATAAATGCTTTATTTTATTTTGTTTTGTAATACACTAAGAAAGTTTTGCACTGAATAAAAGTACTTACGTGATTACGAACACTACTATTTCTAACTAATTACATATTTTATTAAAGAAAGATTTAATGAATATGTGTTTACTTTCTAAACAATTGGTATGAATAAAAATATTAAGAATACATACAAATTATTACTAAAACCTTTACGGTATATTTATGAAATTATTGTAAAGTTTAGTAAAAAAAAATAATATCAAATATAGCCAAACTCAATTTTTTTTTATTTGGTGCTTTTCAGCTTGACACCTTCACGCGTTTCTGAGAAAAAGAGTATTGATAGACAGACGGATGGACAACAAAGTGACCCTATAAAGGTTCTGTTTTTTCTTTCCAAGTACGGAACCTTAAAAAATAACTCTACAAAATAGTCCCTAACAGAATCCTAGAGCGTGTATTTTAAAATTTGGTTGTGGCAACAAATGTGCATCGCGAATTTCATTTCGTAGCACTGCGCTAGTGCAAATTTGCTCCTACTCTCTTTTTATGTACCTCGCTTGAGGCATATTCAACAGAATGAAATTTTTGATATCCACTGTAGAAATTGTATAATATATAGAGTTAAAAATAAATTTACAACATACATGAGAGAAAAGTCAAACTTTATGCAGGGCATTTTTTTTCTTAACTAATATCTCCAAGATCAATAAATTCACCAATGTATTGTTTTTGAATCCTAATCGATTTAATTATATCGCACCCAATTTGCATTTAGATTTTTAATATCTAAAAATAAAAACATCCACGATAACCCATGAATAACTGTAAAGAAATACTACTGAATACATCTACTTTTCTTAGAGTATGACTTCTTGATATCAAAATGTCAGAAATTCCGACTTATAAAAAAAAAAATTTTACAGACCGCGTGGATCGTTACTTTTTACAAAGATTAAAAACTATCTAACTTAATTGAAAAATACATGAGAGAAAAGTCAAACTTTATGCAGGGCAATTTTCTTTTTTTTTCCTTTTTCTTATTTAACAGCCGTGAAATATTTTAACGAAGCTCCGTGCATCTGCAAGTTTTACGAGAATCTCTCGACGGCGCGCCATCGCAGAGTATATTCAAGGATTTGATGTCTTGCGCCAAACGAGCAGCATCGTTACAGGTTGTGTCTGCTTGAAAAATGAACATTTTTAAAAAGATTTAAAATATCAAATTGAGACTTACGTGATAAAAAAAACTATTACTCAGCACCAAAGGACCCGCAACTTATACAATATAAATGAAATTATTCAGATAAAGATAAGATATTGTGACTATGGTTGTAACATAAGCATAAAGAGTTTTCATGTACGTAAATTCCTTTAACTTTTGTAAAGGTCACAATAATGTTACTAATATTATAAATGCGAATGTATCTCCTTAACGGCTCAACGGATCTTGATTATATTTACCATGCATATAGAATATAGTCTGAAAGAACACATAGTCTCCTTTTTTTTAATTCTGCGTGGACGGAATTAAGCAAAAACCAACTACAATAACTCAAACAATACAATGAGATAACACAAATATATTTGCCTAAGTTAGACATCTACTGTTGCATTGTCACATCGACTTTGAGAAAGTAAACTTTCAAGCTATTTGTTCAAGGAAATTCGGTTCAGGTGTAAGCACTAGTACTAACCTCACTTAGATCCCAATATCCGTAAGAGAAAATGTAAAAGCGTTAGCTCAGCAGCGCGAAAATACGATGAAGGTAAAAAATACATTAGCTAAGATAAAATAGTTACGACGAATGTTTAATTAAATTAAATAAACATTAGAACGCTTATTTTTGTTAAACTCATTTATTCCTTGAAATTAAATTTTATCTATTTTTTTTTTGTTATTTTACCCGTTGAAAACTCTTTCCAAATTCAATTCCATACACTTCTAAATTTTATTTTAATGGTTGCAAATTAAAAACATACAACATAATTAATTTACTTTATAGAACAAGAGAAGGGTAAGAACCCTTGAATTGAATAAAATTGAAAAAAAAACCTCGCAATAAAACTTCACTTAACCAAATGAGTCCAATCAAATGGCTCAAGCTTATAGTACTTACATTAACTGTTTTTACACCAATCTGGCCTCTCGGCTTTTCCTACACAAATAATATTGCTATCCCTCTCATTTTTTTTTGTAAGAAAATAGACAACAAAATGTTTCGTAAAAGTTTTTCGTTAGAGGAAACCAAAGGTTAAACGAAGAGGCAATATCAGAAAACCGCACAATTGCATATACATATGTAGCTATTCATTATTCAACACGTAGAGTGCAATATCTATTGTGAAATACACAAGCATTTGATAGTATCATTATCGAGTAAAATGGCGCGGCAACGATTTCAAATTTGATGTGAAGCGTGACACCTCTTGACTGCTGAAATACACTGAATAGTTTGACGTTCGCAAAATAACGAGCAATTGTAAATTCCAGCGGGAATAGCAATACGCATTCACGTGTCACAATTCAAAATGGACAGGCGAAATAATTTTGTATTTATCTTGCTATTCGAATTCAATACTTCAAAACTCTGCTTCCAGTTTTAATTGTTCTCTTCTTTTAGAGTACACTAACAGAATAAAGTTTAGGGACGAACTTCCCCCAACATGTAGTCGTAGGTTCCAATCACGATATTTGGGTATTTAGGTAAGTCTTCTTGATTATGTCTTGTATATAAAAATATACTACAAATCAGTGCTCGGAAATAAATCGTCCTCTAAATGATATATAATAAAAAAGTAAAAGATTTTCGTATCTAAACAAAAACATGGACAGAATAGCGTAGAAAATACTATTTGAAACAAAATCCGGGAATCATTCAATCAATCATTTCGTCGCAAAAATAAAGGTGGAAATTGATGGACTCTATCTACGGTGATATATTTCGTGAAAGTAACATTCAGAAAAGTAAAATATGTTATCAAGTTAGAAGTTCTACAATAAAATATTGCCGTACATATGAAGTAATTTAGTACATTTTACAGCAATCACACTGACTAGGACATTGAGATGGTGTAAAAACCCAACACGATAGGCTTCGTAGCCAAATTTACCAGTTTTAATGAAGCCGAATATGATAACCACTAATTTCCATAATCAATAACTTCCCAAAAAGTACTAAGTTTACTCAAAACCTAATTAATACAGCGTACATACACTTCAACCACGATAAAACTAAAAGACTCCGTACGCGATTGCGCTTAAGACCGGACATCAATCGAATATGGCAAGATTTACAAATATGTAGTCTCCCTCCCTTACGAAGTAAAAAGGTTATTTTACCCCCTCTAAATCTTATTTCTTCTTACAGTGAAAACTTTCAATGTACAGCGTAAAAAAGCAAAACAAATGAACAAATGTAGTTATAAATTTTTGGTAGAAAGAACAGAATGTTAAAAGGTCAGAAAAACGAACAAATAATATATTAGGTAACGGCTCGATGAGTGTCAGTTTCTCCAAATGTTGGATATTAAGTAGTTTATTCGGTTTTCCTTATTGTAGAAAAAAGGTTGGTAATCTTACCACACCGGGATCCAAAGTTTTTGTTACGATAACATGTTTAGTCCATCTGAGACAGAATGGATGCCAAACATATACGGGTCTTAGTTGCGACCCTTTTTGTCACATTATATTGGTTTAACAATTTACGAAGCTTTATTGGCTTAATTTATTCTCTACCCAATATACTATTGTATGATACTTGCCTGTCCAGATACGTGAAGTTAAGGAGTGAAGCTACAATAATTCGTATACAGTTACAAAAGGCAATTGACCCCACACTTGAAATTTTTAGGCAATGAGATAAATCCTTTCTTTGTACTTGGTATGTACGTAGTTTTTTTATATATTGTAAGGAGGCAAACGAGTAAACGGTCACCCGAAACCGCTGAACAGCGAAGCGACTGCCCATAGACATCCGCAATTGCATATGAGTTGCCTACTTATAATCGACCTTTACAAAATAATCTGTTCAAAATTTCAAACCTGTTCACAGTCCAAACCTCTGGATCCAGTGGTTTGGACTGTGCGTGGTGTTGAAAAGCATCTATTTTATTACGTTTTGAACTTTTTGTGATATTTATTTCATTTTTAGGATTCCGTACCACATAGGAAAAAAAACGGAACCCTTATAAGATCACTTTGTTGTCCGTCTGTCTGTAAAAAAACCCTTTTTCTCAAAAACGCGTGAAGGTATCAAGCTGGAATTTTTTAACTTTCATTCATCATTTACTTAATACCTCATTGATTAGTTACAAATAATACTAAAATCTAAAAACTGTCACGTAAAAAAAGTGAAAAAATTATGAAGATCTTTGGTATTTAAATGTATTCATATCCTATTTATCAAATGCATAAATATTATTCATTTATTTACTAGTTAAAATGTAAGAAATATTTTTTGTAATCAATTTCCCCGCTCGTTTCGTATTCAAAATGGAGCTGAAATTTCCCCATTGTCGTCAGCAGAATATAATATCACGGTTCACAAGGAGAGCGGCAAATGTAATTGTGAAGTTCCACTGCGGACTGTTCTAAGCCGCTTCACAGTAATTCTATTCGAGACCACAATGTGTAGTTTGTTGGGTCGTCATTATACGTTCACGACTAACGCACGCCTTAACAGCTATAATCCTTTGTCAACGGAAATTTTCTTACCATTATAACATTAAATAAAATTACATATGTTATTTACAACAAAGGGGATTCTTTGTAACGCCTCAATCTCATCGTGGACACCTACTGCCGTTACAGCTAAATAAAAATGTTATCTTAATTCATTAATTTAGAGTGACAACATGTTCCAGTATTACAACAGTGGAATCCCACGATCAGGAGCTACTAATTAGAATTAATATTTTTTGCCTTTGGCAGTTATATTTGTATAAGTAAGATATATAATACTATCCCTTTTCTTGCCATTAAAAAAAAAAAACAGAACTTAAATACTCAATCTTTTAGATATCAAATATTCAGTTAAGCAACTATCGTGATGGAAGAAATTAGTTCTACTATATTTAAAGATCTAGTTACTACATCTGCAATTTTAGTATCACTAGATCCGTTCGTAACTTATACTCATAAAGTCTGTGTTTACACAAACTAATATAAAAGTTGCTCCAAATAAGACGAAACGAGAAACAAGAACAATTGGGCACAAATGAAACTGGCCTACGTGATCTAATACAACTGCCTTCCGGACCTCATTTGCCCTAATACTCGACAAACTGACTTCTAAAAGACCATTAAATAAATATAAAAGATATAAACAGTAAACAAAGATTTAGACCTATACGAGATATAAATACATACACCTCCTTTCTCCATTGATCTTTATTTTTAAGGCTAGGTGTAAACTAATACCGGTTGTATTATTATAGATAAAATATTTTTTTATTAAATGCATTTTACATGAACGAAGTTTCGAATCAATTTTACAAAGCTACTATTCTATAACTTGAAGTAGGTACTTATGACATCCCTTTGAACGTAAAAGGATTGAAAGAAAATTACAAAACCATCAACTCTACCTTTCCAACATGTTTACAAAATGTAATAATAAAAGCACGTTAATCAGTTTTAATCCGTCGCAGCTCGTAGCCGGAGCTATATTCATTATTACACACAACAAAGATAGTGCTGCGTCAACTCTCTTATCGCATACAGTTTGTTTGCGCAGGGGGAATGAATCTCGCGCTATATGCGTTGCGAGCCGTATTCACCAATCCGCCTGGCTTACATTGTCTTGTAAAGTACGCTTACACCAACCTTACGTACTACATTTCCTTCATATCTTACAAAGTAAACCACTAAAATGTAGTACAGATTGCATATTGTTCGATATTAATTGCATTTCTGATATTATTTCTCACTTAGAATTGATTACTTGGGAGGCCTTAGTATACATTTTTAATTAATACTTAATTTAAGGGACTCCCTTAAAGATTAATCTACAACTTTGAATCCTTCTTCTTCAGTACACTATACGTTCTCACAGAGGTGCTCTGAGCCTACTCTAACTTGGGATTATTAGGCTATTGTGAATCACGATGGCGAAGTGCGGACTTTAAATGCGTGCAGTTACTCTTACAGTTTTTATAAATGTTTAATAAACGTTTCTCGCTTTAAAAAATCGCCAAATCTAATTCCCCAGTCTTTAACAATATTTTACATTTTACGATAATACAATTCTGTACATGGGAGATGTTTTTCCTGTGTAATCCAATAAAGGTAAATTGAATCGAAATGAGTTGAATTTCAAATGCGTATGTGTTTTGATCTTATAAATTGGTATTCCAAATGGAAAAAATAATTTTTGTGCTCGATTTTTTTAATAGCCAATAAATAACATATCAAATTGCGTGTTTAAATGACGATTAAATTTTCTTTATATTGCGTTTTATTTATAAGTTATAATGAAAATATGCATATTAATGAAAATATCTAATTAAATTTGTAACTGTACGAGTATCTAATTTTTATGTAAAAAAACAAACTAGAAGCGTATTACAATCTTTACTTTCTATTGCAATTTAAGAGCCCCCGCACACTAGACTTTTAGTCGCCCGATAGTTTGATCGTGCGCTTAATCAGTATGAGCATGTAATCGGTGTAATGTGCGCACCTCCATACATGCTCGTACAGATTAAGCGCACGATCAAACTATCGGGCGACTAAAAGTCTAGTCTGCAAGAGCTCTAAAAAGGCAATTTTCAGCCGTGTTTATTAAATTACTAGTAGTCGTCTCTTGGTCGAACTTCGACCTAATTTTATTATATTTTAAAAAGAGAAACAAAGATTTCGCTTCAACGATTTTATATCTATTAACATCAAACAGTTTGATTTTACTTAGACATACGTGAATCGATAACAATACTAAATGTGAACTGGTCTGCGGTTGCGCCCAAATCAATTAGGGTCTCGTTATATATTCAATAATGTCGGTCGCTATTCTGCCAATACAAACGCCGTCGTCCATCAAGCAAATCATTTAATACATTGTTAATATACCATTGTAAGCCGAAAGCTAAATGGAAATCGAATTTACGCTCATATTCAACTTATAAGTGTGTTTACAGTACAAAAGGATATGCTCAAAAACAAAACACAAATTACAATTGACGCTACTTATATAAAAATTCAATATTTTGATATATAAAGTAAATTTTTTAGGCAAAACAAAACATAGATATTATAAATAGAATTAATTTCCCAAGCGAGCAGCAATTTAGAGTCGGACAGAAATGGGTCGATCGCGGTAATTTACTTTGGGTGACATTTTTGTTGACACAAATATTCCTTTGTTCAAAATAATTTGCATTATAAATGCTGTTGCATTGTTATGAGTTGTATTTGTTAACTTTGTCTACAGAAAAGTAGCCCTAATACTTTATATATCCAATTTAAAGTTAGTGAAAAACATTTTTATGCATACATTTTAAAGGAACGAAGCTGCATTTAAAAATATTGGAGAACAGACTCGAGAATCGAATGAACAAACTAGCAATTAAATACCAATATATATTTCTTTTTTAAATTGGTATAATTATTTATACGTGAAGCAAAAACTTTGTATCCCTTTTTAAGGAAATTTTACGAATGCATGAACGAGAAATTTGACGCAGTGAATTAATGATTTTTTAATTAACACTAGGTTTACGGGCGTTTCTTATATACCTATCTCTACGAGCATCCGTCAAATTGACGGGTGGATGAAAATACGTATTTATTTTTAAAAAATCAATTTATTCAAACTAAATCTGAGTTTAACAATATAAGGCTTCACGTAAAAATAAAATACTAATAAGTCAAATTTTTTTGTTAAGTTATTATGAAAATGATAACAATAATATAAAGGCTACATAATCATATTTATCGAGGACATTTTTTACATACGTATTGAATTTCTTTTGTGCATTTCCCGCATACGATATTTTTACAATACATACAGCAATTACTGCTTCTATTTTTATTACAGTAGCCCACTTGGCAACTTTTTCGCACTCCCGATGTTGAAGGTGGCCGATCTGAAACGTCTGAACTGTGACGAACGTTCTCCTTGTTTTTTCCAGCTAATTCATCGGCTAAAGAAAATATAAACTCCTTTCTGGATATTTTCGATCCGGTACACTCTTTGTACAATATCCACGCGTTTATCGCTGCCAAATCTAAAATATTATAAAAAACCTGGAGAGGCCATCGAAAACACCCTGCTTTCACACTATATTTGCGTGCCATCTGGTCCGCGACATCGACACCAAACTTTGTTTTATTATAAAATGTAATAGTTTCTGGAACACATTTTCTATTGTTTTCTATCTGTATATTTCTATGCTTGGTGCTTAGAAGAAGAACTTTTATTTTCGGTTTACTTTTATATACAGTAAGCGTGCACTTGTCTGATTTATATAAATTTGATGAAAATAACGGCATTTTGTCCTTTGTTTCTTTCGCTGGTTTTGGTAGTTCTCTCTTGTTCGAGCGGATGGTCCCAACCAAAGTTGTCTTTAGTTCAAGCAATTTTTTGGCCAGCGGGATGCTTGTAAAAAAATTGTCGGTCGTGATATTTCTTCCTCGATGTAAATACGGTTCGGCTAATTTCAACGTTACAAACTGGCCCAACGAATTTGAGCATCGAGTGTCATCTTTTCCCAAGTAAGGGAAACCATTCAAAATATATTTTGATTTAACGTCAACCGCTAACCAAAACTTAATGCCAAATTTATACGGCTTATTTGGCATGTATTGTGTAAATCTGCAACGGGCTTTAGTTGGAAACAGTTGTTCATCCACTGTGATATTTTGATGTGGTTTATAACAAGCCTGGCTGTTACTTATAAATCTGTTCCATACTTCAGAAATGAGTGCAAATTTATCGGTTTGTAACCTTTCGGATCGTTCGGTTCTTTTATCAAAGCGTATAAATCTTAGAATTTGCATAAATCTATCTCTGGTCATTGTATCTCGGAAAAAAGAAGGTCCCCATTTTTTGGACCATAGATAAGATACTTTCAATGCTCTTACTTCGTACGCGCCCCGGGCATATAGTATTGCTAGAAAACTACGTAATTCGGAAACTGTAATTCTCCAGTCGTTCTTCAAAACTCGACGTGCCTCGGTTTCGGTGCAGTCTTTTATATGTTTCATAATGTGAGCGTCAATTATCAATTCAAAAGCACTAGTTACACAACCCGACATAATATTTCTTTTTGTGTAACCAGTAGGCCCTACGATATCCTTGAATATAGTATGAACGGACGGCCTACCCCTAGATTTCCCTGCTTTCAGTCTCACCCACCGTGTCCCGTCAACTGCAATTTCAATTTCTTCCATTACATCTCTGGATGTACTTGAAATACTCGTCCTCTCATCCTCGGTGTCAGAACTAGAAATAATCCGCCTCCTTTTCTTGTTACGACGTATATTGAAGAGGTTTTCCTCTTCACTATCCGAAGATCCTTCCATTTCTGCAGTTTCGGTGGATTCAGAATCTTTACTGTAATCATCACTTTCACCTAATTCATATTGATCTTCTTCGTAGGACACCTCAGAACAATCCTCATTGATGTTGGTAATTGTTGTCAATTTCTTATTATATCGCGTGTTTCTACTCATGATTGCTAGAAAAGGGTGATCGGTGAAAGTAAAAAATACCGTGCAAAATTCAATTACCCTATTATAAAAACTTACAATAAGCGGGTGACTACAATAACCAAAACTTTTATTTGCTATTGGAGGTATAATTTTACAAGCGAAGCAAATATATAAGGATTGTTGACGCAATCAGCTAACCCGTCAAATTGACGGGTTCCGTTGAAATAGGTATACAAGGTACAATTTTCAAAATTTATAAAGCTTAGGAAAATAATAATTGTGCGTATAAACTCTTTAAATGAAATTATAAATTTACGATGCAAAATAGTTAAGATTAATGCTATGGTTTTTTGCGTGTTTCATTTCAAAGTTTGAAATCCGTCAAATTGACGGGTCCCGTAAACCTAGTGTTAAAATAATTCGACGATGAATTATAGTCGAATTTCAACAAATGGTATATTCCTGTTGGCTTTCACTATCAAAGTATTCGAATAAAACAAAGCAATAATATGTTGAAACACGCTGTACACGTGAATTTTTATATTTCACTTCAATTAACTTACTTATACTCTACTCTGTACCTTAGAATTAATCTCGTCATTTAAATAGTTTTCGGTACAAGAAGTCAAACTAAGTCGAACTACGAAAACTTTGTTCTTCCAAGAGCCTCGTCTTACCTTCTCGAGACTTCGTACAGAACTCGTTTCTCAAATCTTCCGTGCAAATAATTAAACTTTGTACGTGAAATTACACAGATTGGTTTGAATACTTTCTTCACACTCTATACATCGTTTTATTAAAACTACGAGCAGTACAAGCCCGTCTGTTAGTTATATACAATAAATGCAAGGCTGTGTATAAATCTACTGAAATTTTAATCTTATATAAGATAGTAATGGAAACCTTAGTCGTAAAAAATTGCATTTAAAAGTAAAAGACAAAGAAGATTGACAAGTTCTATCTCAGTTTCTACAAAATATAAGAACGAACTTTTTAATAAACATAGTGAAAACTTGCTTTGTGTGCTCAGCAATCAGAAAAGTCGAGGCCTAGATTTAAAAAAGTGGAGTTGAAATCGATATGTGTGTACAAGACTTAAAAGGAGCAATCACGTTGATGCTTCTCTGTGACAAAATGTCATTAATTTTATCTGTCAACTCTGACAATTTAGCAAGCGACATGTCGTTACGGTAGCCCATCTGATGTGACAATAGCTATTACACTCTATTAGAGTTTTTAAGCAAATATTGTAATAAAAAAGGAAATAAAATTACGCTTTACTCAAAACAAGGCATTGGTTTCGATTTATTATTCTTTAACCTGAAAATAATTTTAAATCTTTTTTTTACTTGTTAAAAGTCGTGCAATGGTTTCAGACTGAGCAATACACATTTCAAAACACGCTTCAAAAAATATACTATTATTAACTAATTAAAAACGGCTAATAATAGCCCACAGAGTGAGGATCACGCGACTGCGAGTACAGCCACAACCCACCCACTCCAAAGAAGGATCCCGACAGGTTTGAAACAAGTTGATGACGTCACTGGACAATCAAACATTAATGCCAGCATTCCTTAATAACTTGATTAAACATCCTTTATGACAACGCCTATTCAAATATAAGAATATATTTGCAATCAGATACGGATACCGTCAATACATCGCGACCTTCAAAAGATAACGTGAAATAATCAAGCACATTTTTATTTCATTCTTTGGCAACAAACGACTAATTCAAAATGAGATACATTAGAGTTGAGTGGAAAATGGAATCATTATTCACTAGTCATTTAAATTAATTGACCTTTTTCGCTCTCACTGCAGACACCTACAGCTTGTTAAAGCTAAAACTAATTAGTGCTAATGAAATGTCTGTTTTCAGTTTAAAAATTCTGTTCAATGATTTGAATTAAAAAAGTAATATTTCCATAGCTTACTTTTATTTTGAAATTCATTTTTAAATGTTTCACTGCATTTTCTTCTTTCCCGGTAATTTTTACTATGGAAAAATTATTATTTTTCGAATATTTTACTGGATTTTCTCTTTTAATTTCCTACAAAGCTTGATGTTAGGCATGATTTTTTTCTATGAAAAATATTATCTTTGATAATTTTGCTTTAAACTGATAACTTTGTAGTTAAAATATCTTTTTGATACCAAATTATAAGATAAATTTGTTTAATATAAATGAGATATCTTTTAAGATCTTTCGTAAATAGATTTAAAACGTTTAATCCGCCAACGGGGGGAAATTAAAAAACTTGCACCGAGTCTTGAACTCTAGTAAAGTTTCTTGCCCACTGACTTAATATTGTTATATGTTTAACAAGCGTAACTTTCCGTGATAAGTTATTAATAATAGGGTCAATCGCACTGAGAAAACTGAAAGAAGAGAGAGCTACATAAATATGTACTTTATTATAAAGTCATCCTTCTACAAAGCAATTTCAGAGTTGTGCAATATATTTTTATCCTTTCAAGTCATTAGTAGAAAGACATAATTCAAAGGTATCTTTCTAAAATTATCTTTAAATTCTGATTAGTGCAAAAGAGCACAGATCAGGGAAAAGTAAAGGCGATCTGTGAAGCGAATCACTGACATATGATGACCATAACAAGCCTGATAAGAGCGCAACGACAGACAAGTAAAAATAAATAATAAACAAAATTACAAACTAGTAAATTTCGCAATATGAAAATAAATTAAATTACAATTATGTAGAATTGTAAAAAAATTAAAGCATTAAGCAAATTCTTTAAAAAAAAACAAAGTTAAAGGGATTACTTTTTACTTTATCTTTGTAATATTGTTAAAAACCGTTTTAATTCAAGTAAGTGGCTGCTTTTATTTCGTTTGAGTCTCTTAACTTTCGGTCACCTTATAGAATTATGATAAAAGGGCTTGAAAGCAATTTCATGTGACTTTTTAGTTTACCCTAAAAAAATATGTTCAATCTATTTAAAACAAAATGGAAAATAAACATTCGCTGCTTTTAGATCCGACCCTTTTCATCACATTAAGTCGCTTTGTAAATGTATAAAGCCTTTTTGCTGTAAAATATTTTGATTCAATGTTAATATTTCTTTTCAATTCACCACTTAAACAATTAATATAAAATCCGAACCAAAACATCATTTTTTTTTGTTAAAAAATATTAGCAGATTTTTTTTTTGTAAATTTACTAATATTTCTTTTACCATTCCAACTAAGCTCTAGGCTTGTGCTAGGATATGGTTTACGACAATAGTCTAATGGCTGGATTCGAACCCCGACCTCGTGATCGGAAATCCGTACCCTTAACCATTAGGCTATTGTCGCTTAAATTAATTATATTATAATAGATTTTAATGTTTTTAATTCATTAGAGTTTAAGAAAATCTCATACTTTGCCATCATTCAAATATAATGAAAAATCATATTATGATGACCTCTGATAGTACGATGATAAGAGAATAAACCCCAAAAAAAATTAATGTCAAAAAGCATACATTTTGAATGCACTTTGGGGAGCAATAAAGTTAATTTACAGTTCCATGTTTTCTATCGCGAACATTGCAACTCTCCAGCGGCCGATGCATTCGGTTTTTGTGTGAAATTAACTTTATTTATAACATAGGTAAGTTAAAATATTACATATTAGGGATATAAATAACAGAGTAATTTTAACTTCGCTTTTGTATAATACAGGATAACAGAATAGTAAAACCTACGTATTATGACTTACGTTTTATTTTACACTTTGTTAAATCAATCAGTTTTTATTAAAATAAAATAATGTTTTTTTACATAACAAAAAATTTAATGGGAATGGGCACTAAAATTAGGCCTTGGGATCACAAACTCATCAATCGAAATGCAGAAATGCTTCCACTTCACGCCTGTATTCTGTGTAGTTGTGGTATAGTAACGGACAAGCTGGCCCATTCATATTTAAAAAGTTTAACAGCTATGTTAAGAAATTATAAAACGATAGATATATGATCTTAGTAATATTATAAATGCGAATGTTAAGATGGAAGGATGCATGGATGTTTGTTGAAGGTATCTCCGGGACGGCTGAACGGATCTCAAAGAAAATTTGGCATACATATATAACATAGCCTGGAAGAAGACATAGGCTACTAAGGTTTTTCTTTAATTCCGCGCGGATAGTCACTGGCGATAGCTTGTATTATACTAAAATAATTGAAGTATCTGTTAAAAAATGTATTCGTAAAACATATACTCTACATCATCTCAAAAAGACAAGAAACGAAGCCAACATCGTATTAGGAACAAAACGTTGAAGCCACGGATTTATAAAAGAAACTACTGTCATGTTTCCGCAATATATTATCTGGAATTCATAACGCTATATTGCTCGGGCGAAGTGGCCACATATGCGTCTAATAATGCTATATTGGGCACGGATATTGTACATCAAATCTGTCCCGAACATAAAAGAGAAGACAACTTTACCGTATAATTTAAACATGACTGTTTTAATATAAATATAGTTTTGTTCCATTCGTATTTAGGAAAGTATCTAAATATTTTACTCGAATTGTTATAGTATTGGAGCTATAATATCAGTAACGTTAAAGGAAACCCTTCGACCTTTTTGGTATTACTACTCAGAGAGATTAAACAGGCGCTAACGTCCTTGTAATTGATTGTTGGGTGATTGTAAGAAGACTTTAAGTACAAGTGATATAATGAGAGTAAAAAATATACTATTAATTAAAATTAATCTAAGGAAAATGAACCTTTATTTTAGACAAAGAACGGTATATCCTATATACATATATTTTAGGCGATTGTTCACATCTAAATCTCTGTTTGGTGTCCAACAAGCAGCCTACTGCAAGTTACGACGCAATAAAATCCACTTGCCCATTATATGAAATGACTTATTTTAAACGGCGTTTTGACTTCGCTAAAGAGGGAGATATCCATCAGTTTAGTCTGTAATGGCCATGACACTTATTACTATAGGATTTAAATTTATTTTAAAACTCTTTTGTAAATCATACTAAAAATATTAGCAACTATAATCAACAATTTAAAAAATATAAAAATCGAATTCCATTTATGTAATTGTAAATATATCAGTTTATTACATGCCAGTATCTATATTGTAATTAAAAGTAAAAGAAATATCCTAACTTAGTATTTTATTCTATTGTGTTCAAAGTATGTCTACAACATCCACTCAAATAAAAACTAAAGTTAAATTCGTCTATGTAAGCTCTTTAGAAATATTTTTTGCAATTCCATTACCGGCCTCATAAGCTGTTGAGAGAGCTCCCACAAAATTAAAATCCATTAATTCTAAATGTAAGCATTACGGGCTTAAACCGCAATCATTGAATGGCTGGGTTTCAACTGCAAAATCATTTATCGATGAAGCTTAGAATAATCAGAATTTAACATTGGGAAATATTTCAAATTATCATCATTTGTTTTTAATTAGTTAATGTACAGTCAGCGTCATATAGATCGTAACAGACAAGATATGCAAATATATAGGTACACCAAAAGTAATCAATTATATCGGTACAACAAAAGTCCTCAAATTGATAGATACATTCACCCTGCTCAAATACATCGGTACATACACAGCGTCAAATATATGAGTACATGCAAGGTGCCCATAAATATCGTAGCAGCCACAGCGTCATAAGTAACGACGCAGTCAAGGTGTGCAAAAATATCGTAACATTTGACAAAATTGAACGCTATCTCTATATACTTGTGATACAATTTGGAATAAACTACTTCTGTTACATTCATTTGACACTTTGGATCAAACCACTGAAGTAAGGGATACATTTTTTAGGATGAAAATCTTAACTTTGATTGAGAGATTGGGCCATAGTAAATAATAGTTGCCGTTGCCTTTGCCTTTGCCTTTGCCTTTGCCTTTGCCTTTGCCTTTGCCTTTGCCTTTGCCTTTGCCTTTGCCTTTGCCTTTGCCTTTGCCTTTGCCTTTGCCTTTGCCTTTGCCTTTGCCTTTGCCTTT
>NW_013529697.1:3979618-4102072 GCF_000836235.2 Papilio xuthus | reverse complement strand
TTCGCCTTCGCCTTCGCCTTCGCCTTCGCCTTCGCCTTCGCCTTCGCCTTCGCCTTCGCCTTCGCCTTCGCCTTCGCCTTCGCCTTCGCCTTCGCCTTCGCCTTCGCCTTCGCCTTTGCCTTCGCCTTCGCCTTTGCCTTTGCCTTTGCCTTAGCCTTAGCCTTAGCCTTAGCCTTAGCCTTAGCCTTAATTTTGCATTAACAAATTTTTACTGGTTATGAAAAAATAACCCCGTGATTGATAAAATGATAAAAAAGTAGCCTGAGATTCGAACCGGTAAACTTACATATTACGGCAAACATATTAGAATACTGCGCCAAACTAGTATATATTGTGACAAGGCAAAATTTGATATTAGTTATTACGTATCTGTCATATTCGGCGCGACAAACTTTTATATTTAAGCGTTATGACACGAGAAGAAAAATATTGGGTTGCCCAGTAAGCTCGTGCCGCTTTATAAGGAAAATTGAAACCCTGTTCTCTTAAATTTTTGGAAACGTTTTTAAATTATATTGGTACGATTCTATACCTAAAACGTCTTTTATTTTTGGATAAAATTTAAAAAATTAGTTTTTATCTCAACCAATGAAATGAAATTATTCACAATATAGAAATTTTTGTAACGTTTGATAATGGTGGAAATCCGAAAATGAATCCACTTCAGCTACAGTCTATTCTAAGCTTCCTATCGAAAATCGGAACGAACTTTCCGGACAACCTATAATGTTAATACAAAGTGTCAAATGAATGTAACAGAAGTAGTTTATTCCAAATTGTATCACAAGTATATAGAGATAGCGTTCAATTTTGTCAAATGTTACGATATTTTTGCGCACCTTGACTGCTTCGTTACTTATGACGCTGTGGCTGCTACGATATTTATGGGCACCTAGCATGTACTCATATATTTGACGCTGTGTATGTACCGATGTATTTGAGCAGGGTGAATGTATCTATTAATTTGAAGACTTTTGTTGTACCGATATAATTGATTACTTTTGGTGTACCTATATATTTGCATATCTTGTCTGTTACGATCTATATGACGCTGACTGTATGTAAAATTAATAATGCCATTTTAGAGTTTTTCGTGAAACATAGTTTCTTTTAGACCACTCAATCAGTCAAATTTATTCATTTTTTAATTACATTACTTATCTTGCTCAAGTATTTAATATACTGTGATACTGTAATAGGTAGCTTGAATCTTCTTAATAACAAAAGCCCAAAAAATTCACAAAAATCGTAATTTAATCCGACTTTCATTTCCTCGATGTTATTTTTATAATCAACATTTTTATTGTCCGCAGTAAGCGATACTTTTGTTTAACATTACGTAACATTCCCCCAAAGTCCGCACATCTAATTTCCTCCAGTCAGATTACGAGTTGAGATAATGCGCCGACTTTTCGGATGAATAGCATTTTTATGTCACTGGAATACGAAGATAGCTGTGATACACAGGAAAATTGGACGATAAACGACCAACAATATTTCATACGTAAATTGGTCACTGAGTTATAAATATGTATTATATTCTATGTGTAATCCCTTACAATCAGTTCTCACTGTAGAAACACTGACAATAAAACATATTGTCATCCTCTTTATTCACTATTAAAAAAACAGGGATGACAACATGTATAGATGTTTTTTTTTCACAATTTCGTCAACGGGGTATGGTTAATAACAAGAAGGTGATTTTACCAAAAAAAATAAAAATAAACAAGTTTTGGACCCGACCGAGGGGGAAGACGGAAGCTGGAGAACAAGACACAACCTTGAGATCGAGAGGCTGATTGGCAAATTAAACATAATAGGGGAAGTGAAAACTCAGAGACACCGCGTGATGGAGTCACCTATTGAGGGTAAACGTAGATTAGATAGCCACACGAGCTTTTCTTGGGAAACCGATTGGTCCTGGACCTGCATGAACTACAGGCAATTGACTACCAGAAGACGACGCAGAACTGGCGGCATTGGCGACCAATTTTTCTGTATTTAAAGGAGTTAAACTCTAGCAATGTGTCAACTTAAAATGTAAAAGAAAAATTGAATTGAAGATTACTAGACTATTGCCGACAAATTCTCGAACATCCATGTGAAACGTTTATAGAACAATTTTGGATGCAAATACGTTGCCAAGTCTATGTCTTTATAAAGCAATTCAATTTAAAAGCAATCTTGGACCCGACGTCCACTGCATTAAGACTAAAATAAAAGAAAGATATCTCAGACTTAAATTATATGTAAAATTTCACTAAGATAAAAAAATACGTAGCAACCGCGATACAAATGTAACAGATAACATACATGTTTCTAATTAAAAAAATACTACCGCACTCTGAGTGGCAGATCTCACAACATCAATATTTGTTGGGTGAACGAATAAGCCGTATCAACCGGTGAAATACCATGAGCATACAGAAAATAGGCTTAAAATGGTAGCAATTTTGGGTTTCCTCTGACGAGTGCGCATGCTTAATACCTAAAGCTTAATTTAGTCCACCTTCCCTTCCCACCCTTTTCTTATAAGAAAATGATGAGAGACAGAGAAACATAGAATGAGCAGAGGATGGAAGTCTTCGTTAATAAAAGGTAGGCAATGCATGTACAATTACAGATGTCCATTGACAGCGAACACTGCGCTATTTCGTCAAATTCAGTTAACCGCATGCTCTATTAAAAATATATAAACACACAAAAAGACACGTTTAAACTAAGCAACGTCTCGGGCTGGTGCGGGCGTATGCAGTGTGCGATACTTCACGCAAAATGTGTTACAGTGATCCTGCAGGATTTATGCAATGCTGCAGCGGTACCCCGCCCTAATGTGCTACACCATTAAGACTTAATTCTCAAAACAATGGTTTCTTAAAGTACTTTATTCTAACTTCAAAGCTCCTTACTCGCGGTATCTTTCAAATAATTTCCTTACTTCGCTATCAAAATGTTTAAACTGATATTCGTCGATTACTTCTGTCGAAAAACAGAAATCACCATGGGAACCGTCAAAAGCCTAATTGGTACGAACTATCGATCGGAATAGATATTTTTAAGTCAATTGTTATAAAAGGATTTGACGGTGGAGGTTACACTTAGGAAAGGGACATATTCTCTTTCTGTGCGTTCACAATTGCGAATGTCTATGGTCAGCGGTCGCTTCACTGTTTCGGCGAATTTAGATGGCCAATTACTCGTTTGCCACCATTTAATAAAAAAAAGCTAAGTCAAATCATAATAAACTTTTTAAGTGTAAATAACATACAAGGACGTCAAAAAATACAAGCTAGTTAAATAAACTCCGGGAAAAATTCGTTTTTAAATTGGGGTATCACGTAAGCGCCGTTAGTTAAGTTAAAGTTATATCCGCAGACGTCTACATCGTGAGCTGAGCTTTGCAACAGGCAAAAGCTACTTAATTAAAGAGTCACAAGCTTAAATCTATTTTTTTTCTTAAATCTTGTCTCGAGACAGATATTAGATTATAAACTTTAAAGATTGACGCTACAATATTAAAAAGTCAGAGCTTAAATTTTTTACTCCATACCAGTCGTCGCTCACGACTCCGTCCACGCGGTTTAAAAAAAAACAATTAGTACCCTATGTGTTTTTCCAGACTACCTTCGAACATCCATCCATCCATCAAAACACTCGCATTCATAATATTAGTATGATAATAGAAATTTAAATACCGTCTATATGTATGACAAACATTTTCTGTGTCACTATATCACTTCTAAAAGGTTTGTTTAGAAACATCTTTCGAATAAAAAATAATTAGGAAAATCGGACTACTAATGGTGGAGTTTTCGACGAACAAAAATAAAAAAAACATACAGACGAATTGAGAACCTCCTCCTTTTTGGAGTCGGTTAAAAACAAGGCCCTAGTATTTACTTTTTAAAGTGCAGAAATTTTTATAATAATCAAAAAGTGTATAGAAAAACACTGACAAACAACAACAACAAAACAAAACTGTACATAAAATACAAAGTTACGTTAATAATATTTTAACATGAAATGAATTTTGTTAAAAGCTTTTTATAAAGTGACATTCAACAGCAATCAAAAGGCGATGTCACGAGGAAATATGATTAATGCATAGCGATCCACCTTCTTTCTATTAAAGCGCCTAATGGTGCCATTTTCATCAAACAGTATTAGTTAGTTCCAATTATTGTTTACGTGATTGTGGGGTCAATTATATTCAATTTTATTTAGCTAATCCTAATTTTATAATAAGAAAAAATTTAATATTATGAATATCTTACTTCTTACTAATATTATAAATACGAATGTTTGGATGGATAGATGGATGTCTGAAGATATCACCGGAACGGATCTCGCTGAAATTTGGCATAGTTGTAGAACATAGGCTACTTATTAAGTAATTTTTTGATTCCGCGCGAACGGAGTCGCGGGCGACAGCCAGTACTACAATAAAACAAAAAAAATCTTATAGCCGTTTAAGAAAATAAAATTTCTAAAATTCTTTTTTCTGTTTATGAAAGTTTTAGACTTTGAAAAAGAAAAGAATGCTTTACAAATGCTTAAAACAACCTTCATCTTTTATTTTATTGTAAAAATTAACTGAAAAGATTTTGTACAACAGAATATGATTCGGGCGCCATTCATTTCCTAAAAAACATATTAAACAATAGCTTACAAAAAATGCTGTTGTTTGTTGTCCATGGAGGAGCAGCGGGGCATACGAAACGAAAATTCAATGCCATAAAGGCCCTCAAAACCATTGTTGTCGCAGACAGTTAATTTAAATTCCCCGCTTTTGAAAGGAAACAGTGGAAAATGTGAAAAATAGGCGTTACAAGCCCATTGTCAGATTGCTCTGGGCAGTTACAAAATAGATTTACCTTCGCCTTTATCCAGCTAACGTAATGACGGGTTTTGTTACCCATAAAATTAATACGAAATACAAATAGGAATAAAGAATTTAACATGAAAATTAAAAGTGTTGATTAAAATTTTGTTTAAAATCTATACTAAGGCTTGACTTACCATTTCTACCTAATTAATCTTAAAAATGTACGCGAATTCTTGTAACAACAGCCAATCTCTAAGAGGAATTTCCAGCAAAAAAAACAGTAGCTTCCTCATAACCTAGCAATCCAAATCTTTATTCAAGCACAAAAAAATTGATGATAGCATTGAAGAATTTATCTCTAATTTTTTTATTCAAATCTTAGAATTTCACAATATTATCACTCCACAAACGTGCCACATTTTTTATCGATAAGGTGGTTAGAACTAACGCGCGACAATCACGTATTGAAAATTATTTTCTGTTCTATACATTTTTGAAGTTAGTTATGGAATCGCTTCGAAGCGAAGGCATCTTGTCTAACCTCTGAGATTCGCCAAAAAGATTGATTACGAATTTACTTAAAGTTATTTTAATTGTAATTTACATAAATAATTGACCTAATTATCAAGGATTATATCGTTTCTTTATATATACCTAAATATAAAGTTAAATAAAATCCACCTGTTTTCCTGAGGAGGTCCACTATATTTACCGCTCTCGTGGGAAATTCACTCTGTTTACAATATTGTTGGTGTTTCCAATCTAGCCATTACGGTACAAGCTTTACGACCAATATTTCTTTATAAATTTCACTTTGATTTATTTTCTCAGAAAATGAATAAAAAATAAAACCTTAATAACGTCAAAATTATTTTGTTTGCGTTTATTTTTTCCGTGTAACTTTTTACTAATGAGAAAAGATGTATATTTTCCGTACGATGTAATGATGTATATGTTAAACCTACATTTAGCTAGCTAGCTGGCGCCCGCGACTCCGTCCGCGTGGAATGAAAAAAAAGCTTTATTAATTCCTGGCAATTATTCGAATTTTTCTCTTTTCTTATTTTAAACCTTTCCTAGACCTCCACGAACATTTCAAGACCAAGATAAGATAAATCCGTTTAGCCGTTCTCGAGTTTATGGAGACTAACGAACAGCAATCGATTCTAGCGGACCCGACAGACGTTGTCCTGTCTACACGTCTTTAATTCGAATATTATTTAAAATTTGACACTGCGATGGTAGCGCCGTCTGTTGGATCCAATGTAAAACATTCCTAAATCAACAACTACTAATAAATTAAAAATTAATTAAAAAAACATTGTCCAACGGACAAAATTGTGAATCTAAACCATTCCCAGATCCCCTTGAACACACACAAAAAAAATCAGAGAAGTTCAGTGACACACACTCACAGAAGAATTATATATATAAAGATAATATAGTTATTATATATAATAAGTATATAGTATAAGTCAAAGCTTAATATTACGCATTTAAATTTTATTTTGTTATTTGTTAGCACTAAAATAAATAAGAAACATTTTATTTATAAAGTACTGAGGTTGAAAGTGTTTCTCTAATCATATTTCTAAAGCCGTTTTGATGAAAATCTCTCTGAAGGCTTTGTGTCAGATTTGATAGATTAAAAATTTTTTCAGACGTCACATCGTAATCATTTTAATCATTGCTTTCTCCTGAGGCTAGAGTCTTAAAAAGAAATCTGTAATTTCGGACAATAAAGGGATGGAAAAATAACAGCAGAATTATTTTTTTTTTGTTATTATATTTCTTTGTATAAAAGCAAGTCTGAAATTGTGTTAACTAAATATATCGGTCTCTATTGTAAAATAATTTCAATATCATAGGTATTCCAAAATTAATTAAGTAAAAAAAACAGTTTTTTTTTCATATTTAACTCCCTTTGCCTCAAGGAATAGCAAAAAGACAAAAATAAAAAGTAACGTACGATAAAGCGGCTGTATCTCAAATAAAACCACGCCGACAAATCTTCAAAAAGAAAAGAACATCCGTTAGCCCTACCATTGTTTTCTCATCTCACATCGCATGAATATGTAATAAATAATTTAAAAAAACGAAAAGCAAAAACCGATATTAACCTGAAATCTGAGAAATTCTTTATTGATTGAACTGACAAGAATACTCCTTTCATTCCCAACAACTCAAACAGTGCTTAATTTCATGGAACCCTCACAAATGATACTGAAGAAAATGAAAAACTTATACTCTATTCTAACTGTAGATAGTGGACAGTTTTAATTCAAAATTTCTGTGCTAACTAAATTTTAAGTTAAAATTTTTTCAATTACTTAAATAAGTTAATTATCAGGTAAGTATAAAAACATTCAAAACATGAATAAAATGTAATATAATAATACTGATACTAAATAAATTGCATATAAATCAATTAAAATACGCTACGTTCTAGTTTCGATAGTAGGGGATAAACTCATCATTGAAGGATTTGCGAATGTTACGGTCGCAATTTGTTTCGAAATCTAAAATTGTCTACATCTTATTTAAACGTTTCTTTATCTCAAATGTTCTAGATCTGTAATTTATTTTACATCAATTTAATTTAATTCCTTCACAAAATTAAACCGAGATCCTTTTTGCTGTCCGTTGATGTTCAAACATTTTATTGGTTTTTAAAATGTTTACTACAAATGTAAAAGAAATGAGCAAACATTTCCTAATCTTTGGTTTACATAGGAACACCTTGCCAACTCAATTTTTATAAACATGTTCAATTCGTTTCCAATAATATGTTGTTGTTTACTGTATAAACGCGATTGGATTAGTTGAGAAAGTTTACTGGCAAGCATTCAAAGGAAACAACAATTTTGTGGATTGCATTTTAGTTTCAAATTGGTAACAATAAACACGTTTATCGGCTCATGTCAAAACGTCAAACGCAACGTATGAAGCTATCGCATCTTCTAGGATATTTGTTGGCACGAGCACAAAGTACTGAAAGCCTATTGATTCCTTTTAACCCTTTTAAAAACAAATTGCTTTTCATGTTGTATTCAAATATGTAAACAGAACGAGAACAGAAAAAGAAATGTTAAGTTTTATGCGAAGAAGATTTAATATTTTTACAAGGACATTACGTTTATTAGTTTATTTATAATAAAGAATTAACTAAGTAAATTGTTGCTATGACTCCTTACTACAGCTTTAGTTTTTGTTTGGACGAAAAACAAGTATAGTACCATTCGTACAGTAATAAAACTTCGCATCCTGATAATTTTTCTACTATAATTCAAGTTAAAATTAGAAAAAAAAACTTTAAAATATTAAAGTTATAAACAAAATTAGTTTCAAATAATAAATACAATAGTAAAACAATGTTATTGTCTTTCTATGTTTTCGAATTCAATTAAGATTCAACCATAAGAAAAGTTCCACGAATCCTATTAAAATACCTAAGAAAATTTTCAAACAGAACGAAACCTTAAAAATGTTAAATTCAATGTTTTAATAAGAAGTATATTTTCCTTACAAACAACGGATACCGGTAATGTCATAATAAATATAGTACAAAGGAAGTTTATACCAAATACGGCCCATATAACAAGTTGGTTATCTGGTCTTGAAGAAGAGGCATAAAAATAATTAATCAAGATCGGAAGTATTCTACGTCACATTTAAACTTTCAATTTGTCCCTACGTACAAAAGGCAACGTAGATCTTTGAAACTTTTTATTTGTAACGTGAGTTAAATTCAAGTTGTCTGTTTGGTCAGCACAGGCATAACGATCATGACTCGTATTTACAATATGTCAACTGTATAGATTTGCTCCGTCATCTTGTAAATCGCAGCAACTTTTCTCACAACGATGACCAACAGTTAGCAAGCTACTGGCTTTGGCGATGAGAGATTGAAATGTAGACGATGCCTGGCTGCATGTTATAAAAGTTACCAGGAAGCAAAAATTTCCTTACTTCAACCGAAGGTCGTCCATATTGGACCTCTAAGGAATTTTCAACATATGGCCAAAGTTCTAGTTAACTTCCTTCCTATTTAAATTAATATATCCCAACATTAGCTGATTAACATATATGTTATAGCATCAAGTTTGATTTTTTATGGAATTTTGAATTTATTCTTTCACTTTATGTTCATAAATCTGTAAACTGTATAAACAAGAAATATTTCCGTTAACACATAGATGATCCTTAACCCTTATCATCACTCGTGCGTAAAAGTTCATTTAAATTCTTGCGGGAAAAGAGGTCAATGTTTACCCAGAATAATGTAATATTTCGTCCAAATTGCTTTACACATCACAGCGGGAAAGGATTATCTAAACTATCTTCAACTTTGAACCTTGGGTTCCAAAACACATCCAACAATCACGAATTAGTATTATCCGAAAGGTTTCGTTTCAAAAAAAGATTACTTCAGTCATCAATATCAGTCGCTATCAATCTGTCATGATCTATACAAGAATGCTAACAAAGTTTATGTAAAATTCGACACGAATATAGAGTTAATTTTCAGTCGTTCTCTACAAAATAATAATTACGTATCACTAAATTTAACCTACAGTCAAAGTAACATTTGTAAATGTAAGAAGGCCACTAAAAATTCTATTGATTTATCCTATTCATTCTTTAGACGG
The DNA here is from genome assembly GCF_000836235.2 of Papilio xuthus. Classification (NCBI taxonomy): domain Eukaryota; kingdom Metazoa; phylum Arthropoda; class Insecta; order Lepidoptera; family Papilionidae; genus Papilio; species Papilio xuthus. The sequence continues at coordinate 4,092,595 of NW_013529697.1, read as the reverse complement.
AGAGCAATTAATGCTTTTATATTTTGCAACATCCAATGCGATCGTTCGTTTGCCAGCTTTCACGCAGACCTTTTTTATTTTTGGCCATTGCTATGTCGCCTAAATTGTTCCCAAACAGTTTGTTCGCTTTATCTATGAAACCCGTATAAAAGCAGAATTAAAATAGATTAAAAAAACACAAGAATTAATACATCTGCATAAGTAAATATAGTTCTTATTACAAATTTTACAAATAGTGAAACCAAGTTATTCTATTATATAGTTGTTATTGCAAAATAACGCGCATTAAAAACATTGATTAGCAATCTATGCATAAGCCATCTCCATCAATAAATAGAGGTAATTCTAGATACTCTAACTACAGTATGATAGTTTTTATTATAATTTACTAACCAATAGAAAAAGATTTAAAAACGATGTACTCTACTCGTAAATATAAAGCTGGTCATAGACGTGAATTTAGAGACTTGATGATTTTGGTCGACTTAAATTTCACATTATATTGTTCGAATAATTGAGTTCCCGATCACGTCTCATTGGCAGGAATATTCGAGCCACCTGTGCTCGTATTCTATGTGGATTTAACGCCTCGCCTCATTCAATAAAGCCGAATATAAATTCTAGACGTATGCTTTGCAATATGTTTCGGAACGATTGTGAAACCAATATTCATTCGGTTTCCTAATTCAAAAGAAGAAGTGATACAGATGAAATACAAGTTTTTATTCTATAATATTAATTACATATATAAATATATAATTAGTTTGTCTGTAACATAACAGACAAACTTTTTAAACGAGAAACTTTAAAGAGGAATTAAGACTGCACCAACATATCAAAATAATAGGTGCGGGCGCTGACATCGCACAAAATTTAGGTCTCCATTTCTAGAGTGCGAGATACATTTTATGTGAAGTTTTTGTGTTAACTTCTCTTTCTGTGCTAATTTTTAAATCTCAGAAAATATTCAGTTAAAATATATCGGTTTTGTAGAAACAAATTTTAATGTTACACTTATTTTCAATTACTTTGAATAAGTTTTGAGAGAATATTTTTAATATTTAATTAAAAATATCATCTATAATATCTTTATGTTTTGAAACATATCGTTTTTAATATTAAATAGATAAGATTTTTTTCGGAAAATGATCGAAGTATGACGATTTTTTTCACTTCGATATGAAAGGCGTATTAAATTATATTCCGTTTGATAAATATTATACAAACTTCAAATATATACAGATTGGTTGGTATAAAATCTGTCGGTGTAAAATTAAAGCAGTAAAACTTGGAGCCAATCTCATATCTGTTGCCTACAAGTTATTCCGCAGTATATTACGTGAAGCGTCGCGCAGAATTTGATGAATGTATCAAAATTCTGGTAGTGAAGTTTCTTAAAATAAAATTTATTTAGATAAATTCAGTGTACATTTTTCTATTGCTAATTTTAATGTCCCTCTGTCGTACCATATAACATATATTTTATATTAAAAAATGTACCAAAGACTTACCTTTTTATCCCACTGAAGGTTTTACAGGATCTAGTCGTCAATTTTAAAATCGTGTACACCAAATCTTATGTACTTCTTACTAATATTATAAATGTGAATGTTTAGATGGATGGATGGATGGATGTTTGCTTGAAGGTATCTTCAATACGGCTGAACGGAGCTCTTTAAAATTTGGCATACATATAGAACATAGTCTGGAAGAACACATAGGTTAGAATTTACGTTTTTTTAACTCTGCGCAGACGGAGTCACCGATAACAGCTAGTCTATGACAAAAGGTAAACAAAAAGTGGATTTGTATGAGTTTAAGCAAATGCCTAATTCTTAAGGAAACGGAAAACCGATCAAATGTTCGAGAATTCAAATCTCGCCAGTCGATTACCGTCGTAAACCATATCCTACTAGAGAAAAAGTCTACTTACCTTACCACGTCTTCAGCCACGGCACACCGCATAAAATTACATGACAAAAGTACACACACTGTAACATTTTACTATCGTAAAACATATCAGCGAAAAAAAGTTTGCACTAACGTCCCAAAAGTATTTATAATTTTATTATAAACCATGTTATAAATCTAACTGCAGTAAAGTAAACAGACTCTAGTCACTTCACCGTCCAAGGCGTCTTTATAATCCGTAGATAATATTTCGAAATACCTTCTCATACGAGAAGAATAAATATCGATCTCACGTACACGTTGATTGGTAAATATAACAGCCAATAGAAAATGCTGATGTTATTTTTAATAAAGGAATAATTTTGTTTACATTCTTGAAAGACTGAGCTAATACTCGTCGCTTCAATATATTGAAAATTGATTTCTTAAAGCCAGTTTCATGAAATGAGTTTACCAAAAACCAATTCTTAGAGATGGAATATTATAAAAGCTTGGCATATCGATTCATAAAACAAACTTGAAAATACTGTTTAAAATACACCAAGACTATATAAGAAATTATTTTTAGTTAAAAAGGATTACAATGTTAAAAATATTATAATATTATTTCAAATTTCATAATAACGATTTATATTTAGTAAAGAAAATATACCGGGAGCAGCTGAATTGCCCAATTGCGTATTCTTGGTGGATGCGAAGTTTGCTCATTAGCTTGATTACTGCCAATTTAATGCCTTCTTAGTGAAATTGCGATAAACTGCTACATTTTGACAGCAAAACAAAATTGAAAATTACTCTCATTTCTATTTTAATTTACTTTATAAAATCATATCTAAAAAAAAACTTTTTTCAGACTATCTTCCGATGTTCTTAGGTGCGCCAGGTCGGCGCCAAATGTTAATCAGTTTTTGCCTACCCCTATGGGCTACAAGCGTTAACTGCCCCATGGGTTATGTTCTTCTTAGGAAATTAGAAATTTCCTTTCATACAGAAATAGAAGAAATAATTCTATCCATATTAACTTTTTCTCTATAGTTTACTAAATAAATTTCTTATAATGCCACTATAAATAATATTGTAAGGTCAAATATTCCGCCATAATTAATATCTTGGTAACCCTAAAGACGTAAACTTTAAATCGTTGTTATCAATAGTACAGTTTGTTAGAAATCTACTTTATGTAACTATAAATCATGTTAATTGCCCTATAAGTAAATAGATAAAGAATTGATGCTATGTATTATAAATTAATAAATATTCATTTGTTTAAATTAAATACTGATAGTTGACTAATCGAACGACACAATGGTCAAAAACTGAGGGCCTAGCAGGAATATTCGTGATTTTTCGTAACGTCATCGACTTTTGTATTAAAATTTGTGTAGCGACCCTACCGACCATAAAGTCCCTAACAAACCTCATAATCATTTTCATGTATTTTGTCTATGACGTTACGAAGGAGGGTGTCGCAAACATTCGTGCTAGGCCCCCTATTTAGTCCGTTAAGCTACAGAAAGAAGGTCACAATATATTGACATACACATAAATGTACTAACATAAAAACGTACATAACATAACCCACTTAAATCAGTCGGGTAAAAGTGAAGTGTAAATAGGCAGCTTGAAAAAAAAGAAAATTATGGTGCATTTAATTACAAAGTAAAATAGTTTTGAACGTTATCAAACGTTTCAATCGTAATTAAATGATACTTGTTTCATTATGATGCGACAAACAAAATCACAATGGCGTATAATTAACGTATATTGTTGTATACTTTGCTATCTCATGTGTTTTTAATGAATCCCGGAATGAAACTTTATTGTTATAACAACTTCATTCTTTCAGAATTTTAAATTACAACAGTTCTGGTTAACTTATAACACCATTTTAATTTTAGTGATTCACTTTCATACACTATTACATACATACATCTTGTATCTATGTAGTTATATAAGGAAGTACGTATATTCGTTTCTTTAAGATCTCCTGGAACTTAATTGAACTATGAGAATAGATCTGAGGTATTAGTAGTACTTTCCTGTATTATCTTATTCGTATTTTTAAATAAAAAATAAGTGCCGATGAAAAATAATACTTTGGTATAAGCTGCGTTTTGTTTATATGAAAACATGATTTATGCAAAAACATCGGGCCGTAAAAAGTTATGTGTTGTACTTTTGACAACTTTAAGCGAAAATATTAAAAAAATCTTTTGCTGTACTTAATTTATGACAGAAGTTCGGGCATAAAGTTTCGGAATATGTTTTCAGTTGAGTAATTTGTAAATTGTTTTTTTGTAAAGAAATATGAAAAACACAATTTTTTGCAACATGTTTCAAGATTTATAACCTAAATAGCTATTTGTCGTGACTTCATCTGCGCGGCATTAAAAAAAAACTTAATTAGTAACCTATATGTTCTTCTAGGCTATGTTCTATATCTATGTCAAATTTCAAAGAGATCCATGCTGTCGTTCTGGACATAACTTCAGTCAAACATTCATCCATCCATCTAAATTTTAAACATTCTCATTTATAATATTAGTATTATATACTAACGCTTGTTTACATTAATAAAGGACAAGATGCTAATGTAGATACGTTGTCTATGATCTCTATCTTTTCCCTCTTTTTTTCCTAATTCCTAAGGGTCACGACCTCTTTTTGGCCATCTCACATTTTTCTCTATTCTCTGCTGTTCTTAGCGATATGGATCGCATTATGCATTCTCTATTCATTCTTCCATATTACATACATGTATCGTAGTATTGTATCAATATATTGGCAATATCGCGGCAATTGGCATGCAACTACGACATTGCCTCTTCACGATATCCCAAACATTCCACTAGTATTGCATAGTACGGAACGCAATGCGTCACTGTCTCTTTTAACACAGATTCTCCCAAACAATTGACAGTCTAAAAGGACTTCGGTATTATGAATGTTCGTGAATGTTGCGACTTATTAGTGTCAGTTGGCTAGACTTTTGGTTATTTAATTTTCTCGTTAACTTCATTAATAAACACCACATACGCCACTACTTTAGATAGCGGTTACAAAGTCAAATAACTTCGTTTAACTCAATTGATGAAAGTGTCGCTTGGGCGCTATAAACAGAAATATATTTCATATATACTGGTAAATAAATCCATTTTTATGAAGGCAAGTAAAAATAGAATCAGTTACATAGTGACATGCTAAAAGCTAGAGCGAACACCGCGACATGAATTATTCACATAGAAAATTGTTCAACGTCGTATATTCGACGGGAGGCATACCGCGCGCGCGCGCTTGACACGAATATTTGCAATATAACGCCTTAAAATATATATACAGTAATTTTTATTTCCAATCCATTCGTATTGTGTTAACATGAAGTAATCTTACTAATATTATAAATACGAACGTTTAGATTAGATGGATAGATGGATGTTGGTTAGAAGTTATCTCCAGAACGCCTGCATCGATCTCGCTGAAAATTCGCATAGATATAGAACATAGCCTTGAAGTACTTATAGGCTACTAATAAATTTTTATTGTTCCGCGCGGCCGGACTCGCGGGCAACGTCTAGTTTAAAGAAATATTTGAAAGTCAAAACAATTGTCAAAGAGTAACACATTTTACAGAAATTGTTAACATGAAAAGCCAATTATAAATTTTAACTGCCATATTTCACTAGAAATATTAAAAGGCTTTTGTATAATGAAAAAGGAAATCGAAAACAATGTTGAAGATATTTCAAATAATAACCACAATATATCGATGTAAATTATTTTATTCAGCAAAATCAAATTCATGTCAATATAAAAAACAACTAACAATAGTAAAAAAATATTGCCTTTACAAAATATTAACAAAACAAAAATGTGTATGTGTACAAAAACTATTGTAGATTGAAGTAAATAATGAGCAAAACTATGACCAGAAACGTTTATGTAATCTATAACCGTGGGTTTACACTGGCGAAACACGTGAACAAAAACATATTACCATTTCATTATCTTTTAAAAACAGAAATACACAACAATTTTTTTGTCGATCGGCAATTGAAATTGACGATAAAATATTTTTTTGAACTCAAACAATATGACATATTTCATGTCAATCGAGTTTGCGATATAATTGTCGTAATAACATTAAAATATTCAAACTAAAAAATACGTTAAGCCAATTTTAATAAAAACGTCAAACATTCGTTAGCGACAACGTAATTTTTAACTCATTTTTGAACTGAACTACATTTAAAGTATTAAAAATTATGTTTAAATAAAAATGTATAGCACCACTCTTTTGTAAATAACAAATTAATTACGATCCTTCTACTAAATATTATTATAAAGAAATTTTATAAATTGATAACATAGTCTGTTATTTCATAACCTCGTATGTAAAAATATAACAATAAGATATACTTATATTAAGTACATACAAATTATTAATTATAAACATAATATAATTTTATATAAACTTGTATATTATGTACAAAAATGAATAATCCATTGAGATTCTAATGCTGCACAACCATTGTCACTTCGACACAATTAAAAACTATTTTACAATAATTTTTTACGTTTTTTTTTAATTATAAACGCAAAAAACTTATTTTAAACAGTATACTGAATAGATTATACTAAATCCTACAAAGTCTTCAAGTAATATATTTATACTATTTTCTCTTTAAATTGTCCGGTATGTAATTATCTTTACCAGAAATACCAGTACCGCCGGAATCTCCCAGCCATGGATACCTAAAAAATAATATGCGACATGTTATTTAAAGACCATAAACAAAAGGACAGGATAATTGTGTATAGTTTTTCTGTTTCTCCTCTTCTCTTCCTTAAAACTTCTTTCTTGTTACAGATTACTATGGGAAATGGACACTTAACACTAGGTGCCTGTTGCTTGCCACCGCAGTCCATAAAAACTGATCGTTGAGGAGTTATTTCACTGGAAGGAATGGCAACATTGCATCGCACTTGAGGCTGATGGTTAAAAATCTGACATAACCCAATCTTTCCCCTAAAAGCAATGTATATTTTGTAGTTTTCTGAGGTAACTACAAAAATAGATTCCACGATGATGATGATTGACAATGCCTTATTTTATTTTGAAAGTACTACTTACTGGTTCGGACACTCGCTGCAAGTTTCCATGTATCTCGTATCGGTGAAATTAGTATCAGGATGTTTGAAAGAGAGAGCACATTTGTTGGAAAGATTGCAAGGTTTCCCAGGCAGATCTCTGTTGTCACATCTCCAAGCTTCGTAGTTGTTCAGCGCCTTTACTGGTTTAGGTTCCGTGATCCATGTCAACGCTTGGGTAACGGTAACAAACCACACATCGTTTCTGAGAAAAAATAGAGAGAAATTACTCAGAGATAACATAATTTTATCTCGCTCATTGTGTTTGAAAAACTGCGATAACAACATATTTTTTATAAATGTTTCGGTGCGATCCATGTAGTTAAATGTATACATACAAGTCAGCAGCCCAACGAAGGAACTTGTGCAGGCCTTGCTCGAGTTCTTTGATCTGGAACCAGTTGGTGTGGAACGGCATCATGTAAGGCGCCCGGTTCTGCTCGTAGTACCGGTTGAAATCCTCTTGAAGCCATTCTAGCACCTATATATAAGGATATAAAAGCTAGTATACTTTTATACTAAATATAATGATGATTCCAGCTGCTTTTTTCATTGAATCTGATGTTACAATTAGGTTAATAAGCTACTGAGATTTTTACTTTTTAAACAAATGGTTGCAATAGTAATCTAATAAATTTTGATTATTTAATTTACAAAATATGTCATTTAAATGATTGCACTTTTCTGTAAATAGAGTCTTATAATGAATCACAAAAAATTGTAAAGGATACCTACTATATTGACAGGAATGTCGGGTCCTGTGATATTTTCTCATTAATTTGGGAATAAAGGTATATTACGGTGACGTTAAATGAAGCAAATAGGGCATATTAGAAGAACAAAGAGCCAAATTCATACGTCACTTAGAATAATTAGGAATTCGGGACGAACATAGAGGACATTAGTGTAGTAATATCGTGTCAGCTCTGATCTAGGAATTATAGATACATTTACAATAGCGTATATAATAAAGTAGTCAGAAAATATATTAATGATAAGCTTAATATTAATTTGAGACCCGTCGATATTACTTCACAATACGTAATTTTTTTAAGTGCTTTGAGTCATAATTAAAGTATTTTTGGGTCAGCTTTCGAATCAAAAATGTGTTTTAGTGAAATATTTTGACCAAATGGTGACAGTCGTTACACTAATGTTTTACAATCATATTACATTTAAAGTAAAATTTCATCTTACTATAACAAAATATACCAGTTTCCGATCTCTTATCTAATGTTACACATTATAATGAAAAATATATTACCTCGTCTGAATCGTGGTTGTGAAGAACACATTGATCCAAGTAGGGGCAATGTCCACCCTCAAAGGACTCGACGTAATGCGCGTTGAAGGGCACCTCCCACAGACCTACTCAGATAACAACTTTATTAACTTATTTTCTGATATCGCTCACATACACATCCCGAGGGGTCTCAATAATTCCTAGAATATCGAAGTAACTTACCAGTAGTTAATTAGGAAAATTCCAAGGTTCTTTGACAAATTACTTTTATAAGAAATTATAACGTATTTTTTTTTATTTCACTAGTAAATCTTACCGGGGAATGACTTAGTTGGGCATGTGCCTGATTTACACTCATGAGGTATCTTGTAATCCAAAGTGTAAGGCCAAACTGGTATTGGAAGTGGTGGTACACCAACTGAACTGTCGTAGATGTATCCGAAATCTTCAAGAACCTGAGAAAAAACATATAGATACTTTTTAATACGAAAATCTGCACTTTTATTGGAAAAAAATAAACCTCATTGATTATTACAATGACGAAAAATACTAATGTAGAACTCGGTAAAAAAGTTTACACTACAGGGTGCTACAATTGAATGTAAACCTCCCCGAAAATCGTTCCCCTTATGTCAATCAGACAAATTGAGTACAGATATCTGTTCTGGATGCTGACGGATAGTGGTCACTTAATAGGTAAACCGATTACTCATTTGCAACACAACAAAAAACATAAAATCGTATACTTTGGATAGCATAATGCCGGTATCCAAATGAACAATTCAATTTCCGAATAATTCTGACGCCGCCGGAAGCAATCGCCGTAGAACACTCGCAGCTGTTTACATTGCATCTGTTCGTGTATTTCATAATGGTAAAGCTGTGTTTAAATTTTCAACATATACGTAACGAGTTATTTACCCGTTTTATTAATACAATAAATAATCCAAATGTACTCAATTTCGGTGCAGGCGAGTGCACATTTTAAAACATCCTGTAGATTCGCAAAAAGCAAAAAAAATATCATTAATGTTTATTGCTTTTATTGCACTTTGTTATTGTAATACAATATTGTCTTCTAATTACTATAACATATTTACTTTAAACTATAAAATTATCTTAAATATACAAAATGTCAGGCAGTGTTTAACTGCTGCATGCGACGAACCGGTTCACCGTGATGGGCAATACCACTATTTCTTAATCGACTTACCTTAAATTGCGTATTTCTGCCGGGCTTTAGGAATGGCGCTCTGGCCCCGACGATTTCCGAGCGGGATACGTTGGCGAATTTCTTGAGTATTTCCCGCATTCCTATCATCTCACCGGCCCATTCCTCGTACCCTTTGTCTTGGAGGCCTTGTTGCTGAGATATTGTGCCGGTAGCGATCTGACAATCATAACATTCATTACATCTTATTGATATTTTAATTAACTTTGAAACGTCTTTACAAGACTGAAGAGTGTTTTAAACAAGATACTATGTTAACTATTATAAAAGTGCAAACACCGACCGCAGTCTAATATTTCGGAGAAACTATGGTGTTAAAGCAAAGTTTAATTTAGGATCATAGTAAGGTATTTAAAATATATTATTTAACAAAATGAATCGTTATTTACCACATCACCTGTAACAACTTAAGTAATTGCTTGTTTTAATTTAAAATGAACATACACTGGTAATAATTAAAAACCCATACCTCATGACCGTCATGGGCGAGCGACTGCACCATGGCATAATTACTGAAAATGTAAAACAAATCAAATTAAACAAACACAGTCGTAATTTAAATATACCGTCAGGTCGGCGTTAAGGTAGGGCGCGGTTGGGCGACACAGGTCTGTGAATTACAGTCTCACATAATACTGTACCCCCTCCCCCACCTAAAAAAATACAAGAAGGGTAAAAAGAAGGCGCCGTAGAAAACTCCCCCATGGCGCTAGTTTAGCTAAAACCGCGGCTACCCGTACTAGTCAGTAATTTCATTAATTAACACAAACATTATTTGTATTACAACAAATGTGTTTCCACTACCCGTAACATGTTGTCTATATTCTCTTATAAAAAAAGAAAATCTGTTTGTTTTACCAGTATCTCGGCAGTAATATTTCTTACGTTATATAACTATAATAACGGTCTGTTTGCTTATATTTATGCAAGTTTTACGTAAACATTACAATGATAATTTGTCTTATTAATAATTAAATTATGTAACTCTCACTTAATTTTATTTCTTTTTTATAACTAGCAATATTTTAAAAGAAACTATACGAATATTATAAAGATGAGAGATTTTGTTTTTGAATTGACTCCATTCAAGTGACATCGACTATACTACCATAATTTTTAATTTCACGTGGGCGAAGTCGTTTGCAACAAAAGAGTAGAATGTTCTTTACATTTAATCAGAATCTACTAAGAAAATTCCAGTGTAATCAAAAGATATTTAAATGTATCCACTAAAAACATAACTTTTATCTACAATAAACACCTTTTTTTTCAAAACAAATGATGTATAGTCAAATTCGATCAAATGAGTTATTATAGTAAAGCATGTCACTGGCTGACAATGTCATATAGTGGCTATGGATTTATTTTGAAAAGTTTAAACGTGTTGATGAAACAAACCTGTCTGTTTTTAATAAGTCTGTTATTACAGATTTATAAAGATAAAACTGTTTCGATAAAAACGTTATATTTTCTAATTTCCATAGAATTCTACTCTATTCATTATACATTTTAATAGATGAGAGGTGGACATTGACCGTGAGGTTTCACGGACACGAGACTCACGTACGCAGTCGTGCAGAATTTCAAGTTGTTTTGCATTAATTCCGCACATAAAAGCTCGCCATTCGTACATCGGCCGAAGATGTTTGCACGTTTTGCATAAACGTGTTCTGTGCAATGAGATTCCTAGATACTGATTACTATTATAAACTCTATTGTTTCTAGTCATCTCGGGATGAACGGATAAAATTTCTTCAAACTTTTAGAAGATTTTATAATTATAAAATACTTTAAAATTTTACGTAACCCACTTTGGGCGCGACATTTGGGTTTTTATTATAGTATAAATAATTTCTTCAAAAAAATGTTTTTTCAGTTTCTTTTAAAGCACATTTGCACACAATTCCAGTATACCAATAAAGGAACCTCAAACGGAAACTTTTATAACAAATACAAAGTCAAGAAAACACTTAGAAATACGAGGGTTCATAGTAAGGTACTCAACATTCGATACTTATTGCAGAATAGCAGAAATATTAATACCAATTACCTGTATTCGTGTGAAAGGAAGAACGTTCCTCGGATCGGGCAACCATTCGGATTCTTTATCTTTCCACTGAACACTTTCTTATACAATTCATAGTTATTCAAATTGACAGCACCGTCGAAAGTCAGCATAATTATTTGCGGCGTCTGTAAATAGAAACAATGTTTGTCGATACATTATATAGAAAGGAAACGATTACTTTTGCATGTGGACTCGCATAGTAAATCATTGCTTAATGACTTTAGAAAGTCAACGTTAGCCGCGAAATCATAATTGATAAATGTGTTTAGTATCCGAGTCGGTGTGAAAATATTAAGTCCCAATTCTAGGAATTATAGAAAATATATGCTGTATTAGATATTAAATTCGCCTCACAAGTAGGATATAAAATAGTATTGAAAACTTTAAGAGCTTTCTAAGGATTGCGAGCGTCAAATAACATTTCGCCGAAGTGGCTAGAAATTAAATATCCTGGACAGTATATAGGTAATATTTTCATAATTTATAATGCAGTTTAATAGACTTACATCATCAGGCTCCAAACCGCCGGGGATCAAGGTGCCATCTTTTGAGCAGAAACAATACGGCAGTTCACATTGTGACAGATCACATTTCGTCGCCAAATCTAACGGAGCCTCTGTTATTGGAGCTGGAGCTAAAATATAAAGCAAAAGTTAATACGGTAAAAAATAAAAGTTCATTTTATTTTTAATATTTCAGTGAAAAAATACAACTAATAAGGAGTAAAGTAATTGAATATTATAGCAGCAGATAATGTGAGATATAAAATTCTAAAAGAGAATTATTTAACAAAAATAAGTATCAAAAAGGTTTAATACATCAGCATGGAAATGTTAAACACAATGTAGCATTGTGGGAGCATATTGTATTCGGAGAATGAATGTTTAATGCTTTTAAGTATTCCCGCAACGTGCTAAGTTCCCTTTCCATACGGGCACCGACACATAATCCGATTTTACTTACTTCAGTGAGCGGAACGTGTGTAGGAGACGTTCAATTAATAGACTTGGAATCGTACTCACTCGTGGAAATGGGACCGCATCGTGCTTCGGCTTTAAATGTACAATACTTGCTAATATCGTCGAAGTAGAGCCCCGAGGGACATCTATTCAAATACGGGTACCCGTCGACACACTGAGAAACAATAAGTCGGTTAAATCAAATATGAATGGAAGGGACGATACCCTGATTAACTGGAACAAAGGCACATCAGACCAACATTATAATGGATAATATAATTTACATATCTAATTAATTCACAAATATACATTGGTATGTCTATAAATTCAAACTCTATAAAATAATCTTATAAACTACATAGAAGTGTCTTTCTAAATTAATTTTAGCATAGTATAATTTCTCTATAATTCAACAGAAGCAAAAGTTTCGTACAAAATAAGTATAACTATGATCTTAAGCTTAGATCATCTGTATGTTTTAAAGCCACAAGTTTTTTTAAACAGTTAAATATGTATTATTTACTTCTTAGTACCTTAATAAGAACTTTAAAAAAACTTTACGGTACAGAATAATATTTTTTAACACTAATAGAATTGTGCCACGACAAGGTTAGAGTAGACGGTTGAAAAACTACGTTTCTAGTCCTGACCTTACTGATCTTTGTTTAAACCTCACTTTGTTCGTTGACAGTCAGAATATACACATAACAATTAAGGCGTTCGCATTGTTTACTAGCACAATGCTAAGAAAAATTAAAAACATCTAGAGGTCTGCACATTGTACTCGACAAATCATAATTATAATTAACTAAGAGTATCTTCCTAATACAACATTTTTTTAATGTAATATAAAAAGTTTGTAACTAAAATTTTGTATGTCGTAATATATGTACTAAATCATTAAGACTCTAAAACATACATAGCCTTAAGTCAGTTGCGTGATATAAAATAGAAGGGAAACCGTAAACATCCGTCAAACTGACTCTATACATGGACATTGGGTACGTATCACCACGACTATTATACGAAATAATATCAGAACTCTACTGCAACGTACAGACACATTAGTATAGGCAAAAATCCTATGAGTTTACCGTTTGAATAATGTTAACAAAGCCCATATCATGATACTTTTACTATTTAAAAAGTATACTACAACAAGTGCCTATCACAGAATCATCATCAGCTCACTATTTACTATGGGGCTCAGAGCATACCCTGTGACTAGGCCATTATCAACCACGCTGACCAAGTGAGGGTTGGTTAACATCACTCATGTATTTGAATTTTATTCGCAGATATGTGCAGGCTACATCTTGACTATCACAGAATATTGGACATCGATAAAAGCAAGAGATATAAAAAAGGAAATGGAATGTCGTTCTTAACTTCTTGGTCAGTAATTGAACTAAAATATAGACTATGATTGAAAATTAATTTATCGATCTGAATACATTCACGCCTGAATGATTTAAATATAAGTTGTTAAAGTTGATCTCCATAACTCATTCATTTATTACCGGCCGAGAAGGATCCAGAGCTATAAAAACCATCCCAAATGGAATCCTTTAACGCTGATATAAATTACGAAAATTGACATTAATTGTGAGAATCGTTCCGAGAAAATTATTCTCGATCTGGACCGTCCAAGATTGGATTTTCATAAAACATCTCACTTAGAAATAATCGCTTTTTCATAAATTTATGGAAATAAAAAGTACTATAAAATAACATGAAGATTTCGTTTAGTTAGAGGTTGTTACTAATTTAATAAACATAGACTTTCTATATGTTTATACGTCTATGGCATCGTTATTATTAACCAATAAAAAATGTTGAAACATAATTTTATTTATAAGGTCAGAAGCTAATAAAGCCTTACTTTGGCGACCTTTGTATATATAAAGAAAGAAAATGTATATTATATCTCGTGTTGTTTGCTCAATTCAAGGATAAGAAAATACTCATAATATTTCTTGGTATTATGTCTGTGGTTTCTTAGCGTTTATACGCTCGCTTTTCACACATGAGCAAGCTTAGTTAGCTTGTCGTTTTCGGTACCTTTAAGATTGGTAATAAATATTGTATATTTGGTATATTGGCATATTTGTATAAGATTTCCCGTTCTTATTGATTGTCATTAACATTTATAATTAATAAATAACTAAAGAATTTTAATTATTGCCACCTTGGAATATTTTCGTATAAGTATCAGTGTAAATTGCCTATACAAAATATCTAAAATATCCTTTTATTTCTTCATACAAAGTATTAACAAGACAAAGGAATTTATAAAAATATATGACTCACAACATTTCAAGTGATTGCATCGTCAATGCCAATGCATCACACGAGCATTTGACAACACGTTTATCAACGTGAATGTTATAGTGCGAAGTCAATTATTACTGATCTCCGTTATAAAAACATACGCTCAAATAATACATTTTTAAAATTACCTAAACGAACAGTACAATCCATATTATGGTGGCACCACACTAGTGGTGTGATTTCAAGGTACAAGTCATGCTATCCACATTCGCGGGATGTTCACATTCGTTCGTGAACACCCGCGAATCCCGCACCATCTACATTCAGGTTCACGCCTGTTCGCGAAGTTTCGTGGCAAAAATGTGGAGCCGTAGTTAAAGTTGACGCAAAGGTTTATTTTTACGAGATATTTGTAACTTTTGTCTATTATTGCTGACCCAGTCAATGCATTAGCAAGATTTTAACGTAAAATTTTACTTCTTCAGTATTGTTATTACGTGGCGATCTTTAGGAGAGGGCTACACCCAAAAATTTCATATTATGTAATATTATAACAAGATAAAAAAATCTTTAACGATCGTTATCAAGAGTACATTTTATGAGCTTAAATGTTCAAATATTATTTACCAATTTAAAATCTGGTCGACCTGCATTGCCCATAACTAGTTATGTGTGTTAAACATATTAATATGCAAAAATGCTTCCTTGATTGTAATTATATGAAAATTCCTATTATTCAAATTCTCCTTGAACTCGTTTCTTCTTAATTAATCCTAAATGTCTGTTTTATTACGAGAAAATGTAGAACTATTAATTTGATTTTACACATTAAATACATAAAAAATAATAATGTTTAAAAAAATAAAAATTGGTAATGTTTATAAAAAGTGAAATTGGCCGGGTTTTATGAAACTTACAATATTGAAGAGTTACTAAAAAGTTAATTTATCAGCATTATAATACTTATATTATTCAATTAAATATTTTCGTGGTCTTTTTGACAACAGATTAAAGTAAAATAGAAGAATTTTCTTTCCTCTGTCGCGTTTTTTCCGCATAAGAAAAATTACGGTGCTTTCTAGCTATTCTTAATAAATCTGCTAAGTTATGTTACGGTTTAACGCTTGTTTACACACGAAGGTAGGTTTAATTAATAATTTAGAGTTTAATTTCTCTACGAAGGAGACCAAGCCGCCATTCTCGCCCATAAGAATGTGAAATTAGAATTATGAATAGAAACTAGGAATTACTCTGAAATCACTATGATTCAACCAAAATTTTAGTCTATTAGTGTTTATAACTTTAAAGAGGTCTTTTTTAATTTAAAAAAAAACGCATGAGTCATCTGTTCAATATTAGAATCTTACTAACTTACTAATATTATAAATCCGAATGTTTAGATGGATTGTTGTTTGAAGGTATCTCCAGAACGGCTGCATGGATCTCGCTGGAATTTGGCGTAGATGTAGAACATAGTCTAGAAGAACACATAGGCTACTAATTAAGTTATTTATTCCGCGCAAAGTCGCGTGCGACCGCTATATTTTTTCTTGTCTTTTTGTTAACAATATACTAAGGTATACTAAATACGTTTTCAGTTTTAAACAAGATATCGGAACAAAATGTCTTTGAAAAAGTCGATTGGCATTGTCAGACCTAAACGCCTAATGTATTCCGCGGGTATTCAATAAATTGAATGAATATGCGACAAAGGTAACCCTGCACCATTAGTCACGATCATCTGACGTACAGAGTATCCTTTAATCACGATGACCCGAGTTCAACTCGACCAATGATAAAATCGCATTTACTCCGAGCCGTTTACTCTGACAAATAGTAAATGAACGTCAAACTTAGTCATACATAATTCAGTATTACGAAATATATCAGCTAGATTGTAACTACGCATTTACAGAGTTACTCTTTAACTTTTTTGCAATGTGACCTATTGCAGAGTTTTTAGCAATTGGTGACAGACGAGTCCGTCTCTGAGAAATAGGTTAAGGACGAACACAACGACAAACTTATATGTACCGGTGAAAGAGGCGTTGTCACGCGGTGAGTTTTATCACAAAATATGTGAAATCTATATAGACATAGAAAATAACAAAAAAGAAAAAAACACGATAAAAAAAATTTAGTGCGACAAGGATTTTGTGACATTTTTTTTGTTATTGACAGGGGGCGCTATTGAGCTAATAAACTTATTCCACCGGATCATATAACTTTGTCGGTTACAATGTCGGAGTACTAAACATTTTAAATACATTAGTACTACAATTGTCATTTGAAGTAATTACCATGCCTGCAAAGTAAAGTTTGTAAATAGTACCTGATAAAAACGTCTACACGTCGCAGGGTCTGCAAAATTTCCATTTCCTTGTGTTCCTTCTGGACATACAAAGTCCTCTTCTTTGTCCTTCTGACAATTTACTGAAAATAAACAAGTAAATAACTTATTTTTGAATTACTTTTCCACACAGATTACTATACATCTTACATCTTATGTCTTACTAACATTATAAATGCAAAAGTTTATATGGATGGATGGATGGATACCTTCAATCAAACATTGAAAGTATCTCCAGAATAGCTGAATGAATTTTGATGAAATTTGGCCCTCATGTAGAACATAGTCTGGAAGAACACATAGGCTACTTATAAAGTTTTTTTTTTTAATTCTACGTGAATGGAGTCGCGGGCGACAGCTAGTTTTTAATCATTTGAAACATAACCAAATTAATAATTTTAATGTAACTACTTGAAACATAAATTAAGATTCATGTTACTGTAATCAAATTTAATTTAAATTTTCAAACTGTCTACGAAATGATTGTACTTGAGAGTAAAACTTTACGAAAACAAATTAGAACGAAATGTTACAATTAACTATTTATTAAATTAATTACAAGCGCAAAGTTACGTTCTAACTTCTAGCAAATTAAAGTCATATAGATATCTTAATAAACGATTGCAAACTTCAGTAAATTAATTAAAATGTACTAACTAATTTACTCTTTATTTCTCACTACGTGGTGTATTGATATAATATGTACCTATGTCATTTAGGCACATTTTTATAATAATTACCTTACAATTAATATGAATAACTCCACTTTGTAACTGGAGATATATAAGTGAAATGCCTTGCAGTGCACAACTGTTTCAGATTTGAAGGTTTTTCAATGGCCAATAATTGATATTGCTATCCCTAGCCTAGTAAATTGTAAGTCGTTAATATAACATGGTTTAAAAAATGTTGTACGAAATTTTAAAAAACATCGACGTCGATTTGAAATATCAATATCACACACCGCTCTGTTTTAAATTCAAAATTTAATCTAAGTTATAGCCATTATCATATTAAGTTATAATCATAAATTTAAATTTGATCAAGCGTTTTATAAATGATGCAATTTCAATGCACAAACACGATTATAAGATAGTTAAAATAAAATATATGACTGCTATCGAAGTATTTACATCTAAAAACTTAATTTTCTCATTACGCTTCTCGTAACTCGTTAACATACGAGCCTAGTGAGTTGACTCAGCCATTAACATACCTGTTTGACAATTCCACGTATTAAATCGACAAAATGTTTTTGAATGCTTTTAATGTTTTATCTTTACACAGAGCGCTTATATTCTACTCTGTTATAATTTTTTTTTAAATCAAATTGCGACAAATACATTAAGTTATTGTTATGAATATTGATAGGCTTTAATTAATAAGAAAACCTTTGCTACTATAAAGATATTGAAGATAGAATATAAATAGAAACCTATGTGTATACACTTCAAAAAATTAAACATGTTGTTTGGATTTGAAATGATTCCCGGTTCATTTTGTCCCTGATCGACTTCAAATTAAATTTGTTATGTTATAGTCAAACAGTTTCCAAAGATAATTTATAAAACCGTTACAATAGAAACCATTTTATCGCAATAAATTGTGGGAAAAATTAAATATCCCTCGTGATCCGAGTAATGTTGTAGACATGTAATTTGTCGTCTTAAAGTTGACAAGCTTAAGCGAGCGAACAAATAACTTCATTGCTTCGAGAACATTAATAAGAGAAATTCGTTATAAAAATTCTAAAAGTTTCATAAAGTGTTATTATTTTACCCTTTATTTTTCTTACGTATATCAAAAGAATTTACCGAATCAATCAGCGGACAAGTTCACCTTTTCAATCGTAATAATAATCTCAAGATTTACAAATGGTAGACCAATTTTCTATCGAAATTAAATAATTGTAATTTTTTTTTTTTTAATTAGGAATTCCTTGCGATGACTTAAGGTTCATTTAAAAAGGCCAAGGAGCCATTATTATCGAAATGTAATTAAACAATAAACCATAGACGATAACCAATCAGAAATCTTAATTTTTTTTACTGCACTTGATGACAGGAAAAGCTCCTGCGTTTAGCACCTGTTTGATCGCAAGATCAAGAGACTCCAAGCGTGGGTTAATACGAATTCAGTCTAGTTAAGTACGTAGACAGATCATTTAGTTATCTATGGACTTGTAGGTAAAGGTCTCTTAGTAGTTAGTATTTTAAAGATATAGGTATGAAATTAGTTATCGAATAATGTAATGAAAAGTTTCGTGTGAAAATTTTATGACATTATTAAATACATTCCTTAAATGTAATTTTAATAATTGTTGTTAAAAATAAGTAATTCAATTGAATCTAATGTATTAACTCAAGTTATTTGTAAAGCTTGTCTGTGCACACTCCGTTAACTGGTTATTAAGTTTCCTTAAGTTTTTTTTGTTTTTTTAGCATAAACGTGAATAGTCTGCGGTACATTATCTTGTAACAGCATGCGTGTTAATATGCAATCAAGGAAGTATGCCATTCGACTACATCCGTATCAATGTATTATTGGGGGTAAAATTATTATATAATTTGAGGCACTCAAGCAAACCACTAAATGTCAATATCCCCCATCATACAACCGGTCACGTCTCAATGTCAAGTGAAAGAAAGGACGTGCTCGACGAATTCAATTAGTAGGTGTCTACACACAGACAGACCGTTCGTATAGTTCGATATTCACTTTCTAAACTTAGATATGTTATGTGAGCAAACGACAACAATTGTTTCCTAAACAGCCTTACCAAATATAGCGTTGACTTCCGCTATATCCAGTTTCGCTACACCTAATAAAAGTAAATCTAAAGCTTTCACTCTCATTCGTGTAAACAGTTACGTTATCTTACAAGTGGAACAGTTAAAGGAAAAAATACACTAAACGGTTGTATAGTTGAATCGCTTGCATAAGATTATACATGTTTAAATAACTCAAAATAACAAAAATCACATTTCAAACGATTATTTATGTTGCTTAAATTATATATAAATAAAAATTGTTTAACTAACCGTATACAAATATGGCACAAAAAAGTATAATTCGCGCGTATGGCATGACGAGGCGCGCAAAGTCCGAGCGCCGAAGAATTGATATAGCACCTTTCACCATCGTGCGCGCACTGCGCCAACGCGCCGCTAGCGGCCTGCTGCCGGCCGCTAGCAGCTGCCACCACCCGACTTCGCGCCTACCGGCCTCTAAGAACGGCTTTCTCCCGTTGAACTCTATTGCACTGACAGATAAATGCGACTAAGTCGAAGTCAATAATCGATCTTGAACCATTTTTATTTATATTTAACATATATAAATAAAATGGTTATTATATTAACATTTTTAATCTATTTCAAATTTAAACATCACAATCGAAAAACATGAACATAATCTTATTTAAAGACGGCGATGGAACAATTTTCGTATTCCGTTGCATACAAGTATTTTAGGAAAAAAATTCCGATCCCACTCAAAGATCGAATATATATTTCAATAAGTATAATGGTAAAATGTTCGTCGTATCTTACGTATACAACACTATCATATTATTATGTAACTTTACAATTTACTTATGCAAATTAAAAATAACTAATTTCTATTATTAACGCTTGTAAAATAGTTCGCAAACTGGAGCTCACGTGAGAAATTTTTTTCTGAATTTGATGTCGATACTAAAAGTTGATTTAAACTTGCCTCACCTATTCGTCGTTAAGTTGTCCCCACGTAGAAAAAATCATTACAGACAACTAGTCTTTGAATTTTATTTATATGTAATTTGAGTCTCGATATCAAGTTTTCTTGTAGTAAAAATTACATTTATTTAAACTGTTGAATCAGCATTTCAATTGAGCCCTGATTTTATCACGAATTGAATTTTTCAATTAAAGTTCACAGACGCTCGGAGACTGCTGTGCCTTCTACAATAGACAGGTCTGATGAGGGCTAATAGATAAAATCAGTTCATAATTAAGATCATAACAGATGTTAATTTTTTTTTGTATATTATAAGGTGGTATACGAGCAACTTTATTTTTCAGTCCTGAAGACTGGCTTTTTCAATTCAATAACAACGTGGAATAAAATAACTCAACAGAACACATGTTTTTTACAAACAAAAATTATTTTAATCTATGTAACTAATATGTGTGTCTGTATGTAATATCTAGAAACACATTTGGAAAATAAGATGCTTTGCTTATAATGAAAATACCATTGTAAAAATTTCTGTCTATTTGTATGTCTTTGCTAAACGGCTGGACCGACTTTAACCGTACTTTTGCTAATGTGTGCGGGAGTCGGTAGTTATTTGTAAGTTTCTCGTTAGCGATTTTCATAGCGTGATTAACAAAACATATATTACGTAAGAATACGTAAAAATTGTTTGATTTTACAATTTCTATAAAAAAAACCTTTATTGAAGATCCATAGTAATAGAAATTGCAGCGCAAATGAAATTGAACTGATTTTTCTATCTAGTTGCAAGCGCTGACTGAACAAAAGGGAGTTGCAATCAGCATTAAGCTTTACAACATTGTACTTAACAGAATGCAAGTAATCACTCTGTTCTTATTTTTATTTGTGTACGTTTACAAAAACATAGTTGTTTCGTCAAACCATACTCAGATACTTTTTATTGTGTTCTTCATCTCAATAACATTATTAAAACTATCATAAACAAAATTTAAAGTTTTTTATATTATAATGATACCACGAATGAACAATGTCCCGCCAGCTCCTAAGCCAAATAAGTATCTGATCTGATCTGGTATATAATGGTTCTTCTTCAGACTGGCCGTGGTCAATAATATAATATGCTTAATGAAGATCAATTACAACAAAACATTTACTGTGGCAGTGCTGTCTACATTTTAATTACCTACAAAAGCTTGAAATGTGTCGAATGGATATTGGATATTATTATGGTGCCTTAACGAGGGAAACTGTAAAACTCACTGTTTAATATTTCACATCTGATAAATATAAAAAAATCTGTTTGGAAAAACCGCATATTACTTTTTTGGTCTGTACTGTACCAAAAGGCTTGTATCAAAGTATGCGAACCAGAAACAAAGCCGACGTGTCTTTTCACCGACGTTTTAAATGTCAAAGTGACGTTTAATACCAATACTGATTGAGAAAATAATAAAAATTTAAATGAAA
The DNA here is from genome assembly GCF_000836235.2 of Papilio xuthus. Taxonomy (NCBI): domain Eukaryota; kingdom Metazoa; phylum Arthropoda; class Insecta; order Lepidoptera; family Papilionidae; genus Papilio; species Papilio xuthus. Next base: position 4,070,233 of record NW_013529697.1, on the reverse strand, counting down.
ATCATTAAATTAATTTATTTATAGTAAGCTGTATGGAGTACTAAATTAATATATGACTTAATATTCATAGTAATTTACTGTGTTAGACAAAATGTCCACTCTACGAGAACGGCAATTAAGTAAATGAAATATTTATTTCATTAATATGTGAAGATATAATGTGATTCTTATTAATTTAAATATTTTCCTTGCACACAGATGCTTTAAAGCAAATGCTTAACTTGAACCAGCCGTTGACAAAAGCTGTTGCGACAGAACCTACTTGGAAAGTATTGATTTATGACAGGGTTGGTCAAGATATTATTTCACCTTTAATTTCCATAAAAGAACTTAGGGAATTGGGAGTAACACTGCATGTGTAAGTACCTTTAACATTTATGATTATGTTATAAGATTCAACAGAATTTCAATGAATTGAATAAAACATTGGTGTTTTCACTTTACACACTATCAAAAATCAATTGTCATTTGCAGTCAACTACATTCAGATAGAGACCCCATACCAGAAGTACCAGCTGTTTACTTCTGTTCACCATCAGAAGAAAATCTCGGTAGAATTTGCCAAGATCTTGATAATGGAATCTATGATCAGTATCATCTGAACTTCATATCACCAATAACAAGGCAAAAACTAGAAGATCTTGCTGCTTCAGCCATACAATCTAATGCAGCACTGAGCATTCATAAAGTTTATGACCAATATCTCAATTATATATGCTTAGAAGATGATTTATTTATTATGAAACACCAACAATCTGATCCTTTATCTTATTATGGTAAGCTTGAAATAAATAAATTCATTTAGAAATATTTATTGATAATCATGTTTTACTTAATCTTTTAAGACATTTAATGTATAATGTTTTGAGATATAAATGTAAATGTAATCAACCTGCCCTTATCCCTTTGGAGGGTTGGTACAGTACATACTACTCCTCCATACAACTCTATCAGCTATCATATTTGAATTAAACCCCGTACTTACGCATATCCTCCTTCACAAAATACATCTATCCAGTTTTATGTTTGTGGGTTTAAAGATTTTACAATTTTATTTTCTAGCAATTAACAAAGGAGATACAAAAGATTCAGAAATGGAGGCAATTATGGATGATATTGTAGAAAGTCTTTTTTCAGTATTTGTCACTTTGGGTAAGTCTTTTCATTAAACTTAACATCTTTTTGCTGTTTATCTAACAAAATGAGTTTTTAGTATCATGTAATGCTCAAATAGGAGAAAGGCTTGAAAACAACATGAATCCTCTTGAAGAGCCTAAAATAAGATTGTGTATTTATTTTCTGAGTTAAAAAATTAATTTAATTACAATTTACCTGAATTTAAATAGGACATTTTTAGAATTTGCTAATTAATTGGTACAAAAAATACAAATTATTTTAGGTTTGCCCCTCAATCTAAAACCTCACCACATAGCACCATTTCACTAAATAAAAAGTTGCTAAAACTTTACATCATGATTAAAAGACAAATCCTGACTATTTTTAAATAAATAGTATTTCCAATGTTGTATATATGAAATAATTATTTAAACACAGATTTTATTTTTCCTTGCAGGTAATGTCCCCATCATAAGATGCAGTAAAGCAAATGCGGCTGAAATGGTAGCAAAGAAATTAGACAAGAAGCTGAGAGAGAATCTATGGGATGCCAGAAATAACCTTTTTCATGGCAACACTGGCCAGACTGGTTCATTCAGCTTTACACGGCCAATGCTCATTTTATTGGACAGAAATCTAGATATGGCGACACCATTGCATCACACTTGGACGTACCAAGCTCTAGCTCATGATGTGTTGGATTTATCATTAAACAGGTTAGACATATTATACAGGGTGTTGTGTATGTTATGTACAAAATAATATTTCTTGATTGTTGTGACATCATCATATTGTTGTTGTACACATTTTCTTACAACTGTATACAATTGTTATTTTTATTTTATTTTCTTGCGACTGTACCACATAAAATGTACAAACCTGCATAACCTTTTCTACAGGGCAGTGGTACCAGAAAGTTCTGGAAGTGCAATACCAGGTCAAATGTCTAAGACTCGGATATGTGACCTTGATTCCAAAGATCCGTTATGGTCTGAACACAAAGGCAGCCCCTTTCCGACTGTAGCTGAGGCTATACAAGAAGATTTAGATAAATACAGGTTAGTTGGGTGTTTTCTAATCTTTTTCTTGAAGTCTTCTTATAACTATTATTAAGTAGTTCAAATAAATATTAACTTATTTCAGTAATTGTTTGTCATTATTTTAGTTTCATAACACCATTGCTTTTTTGCCTAAACTGTTTACATACCCATATTTAGTTTTGGGTTAATACATACATGACTTTCAAACAAGTAGGCTATTATTTATATTACAGTAAGTACCAATGAACTGTTTAATATGTTTTTCTATGTCCTTTTCATTTTATCTCTGCAGGAGTTCAGAGGCTGAAGTGAAGAAATTAAAGAGTTCAATGGGTTTAGACGCTGAGAGTGACTTGGCGCTCAGTCTGGTCAGTGATAACACACAGCGGCTAACCAGTGCAGTCAACTCTCTGCCGCAGCTCATGGAGAAGAAACGGCTTATTGATATGCATACTACTATTGCTACAGGTAGGTCTTTTTGTCGAAAATATGTCTCAGTTTTTCAATATAAGAGGGATAAATTCTTAAATACACAGTAAAATTTACCAGTCTATTAACCCGAGCTTTGTTCACAGCAATACTGAATGCGATTAAATCCCGTCGCTTGGATTCCTTCTTCGAATTAGAAGAGAAGATAATGAGTAAGAGTAGTGGGGTGGAGAATAAGGCGGTGATGGACCTGATCAGTGACGTGAGCGCTGGTACCGCGGAAGACAAGATGAGACTCTTCATCATATACTACCTGTGTTCACCACAGATCACTGATGATGAGTACAAGAAGTTTGAAGCGGCTTTACTAGCGGCCAATTGCGATATACAGCCAATGTCTTATATGAAGAGATGGAAGTTAGTATAAATTTTATAATAATGATGCTGTACTTATGTAAGGACTATGTTCTACCTAAATTGTCATGATTTAAATAAAATATTTCAATGTTGATTTTAAGAAAATCCTGTTTAGTAGAGTTCGGATAAGCAAAAAAAAATTTCGCTCAAAACACGACACATTACGACTTTATACATGTCTTATAATATCTCTAATGTGTAAAAAAGTTCTGTTTAATCAAAATCGCGTTTTAATTGTGTGCAGAGGTTTTACAAAGATGTCTAGTCAGTATGAGGGCGGCGGTACGAAGACGGTCTCCATGTTCTCCAAGCTGGTGTCGCAGGGATCCTCCTTCGTCATGGAAGGTGTTAAAAATCTGGTCGTCAAGAAACACGTGAGTTTTGTTTACGAAATGACACTAGAGAGGGGTTAATACCATTTAGAATTTTCTAAGAAAAGTATGTCACAAAGTGAATATTAAAAAAAAGTTCTTTGAAAGTTCTGAAAAAGTTCTTCATACAGACGTGCAAAATTAGACAGAAGACTTACAGACTAATACAGCTATGAACGATTGTCGGTTAACCTTTTGACCGCCAAACCAACTTTTAACGCTCGGCACTAAGTTGGTCGATAAATTTCATAGAGATCGTTTATCAATATAAACAGTTAACCTTTCACTTTTTTGTGTACAGAAATTGCCAGTGAGTCGCACTGTGGAGGCGGCGCTGTGCGGTGAGGGCTCGGAGTTGGCGTGGATGGATCCGCGGGCCGCGCGCACTGATGCCGCGGCGCGTGCAAGGGCCGCCAAACATCCGCCGCCCACAGACGCCGTCGTCTTCCTCGTCGGTGGAGGCAACTACATCGAGTACCACAATCTCCTCGACTTTGCTAAAGTAATATAATACTTAGAAATATAACGGCTCTTAACTATTTTTCTTAATTTAGTATTACAGCAAGGATTCATTCCTCATTTTTCATGTTTATAACTTATTTGTAAAGTGAACAGGCGAGTAAATGCCATTGCTAGAAATATCCAAATTGTTTTAATTTTTCTTATTTTCTACTGTAGTGAATTTTCTTGTTACAGCAACAAGCGAGTAGCGGCACACCTAGAAAGTTAATATACGGAGCGACGACTTTACCGAACGCATCTCAATTCCTGAAGCAACTGTCTCTCTTGGGCGAGGAGATACAGACATAAACATTCCTGGTGTATTGGTTATTTAATTGTAATATAATTTAATATATTATATGTATAATCTCAATTATTTGTTTTATTATTCTTCAAACTATGTATTTATGTGTGTCTTTCATTTTGACGTTAACTGACTTGACAGATTTGAAGTGTTTGACAGGATGGAAACAGTTGGTCGGGTAAAATAAAACAAAAGATATCATCAACAAGTTGGCATTTTATTTACAATGACATTGAAAATAGAGCTAACATCTAATATCTACCAATAAATTTTGATTGTTTAGAACAAGAAGTATAAAATCTAGATCACAAGATTATTATTTCAGTAACATACAGATCTTGAACCCGTCCGCAACATGCATGTATAGTTCCCGTCGAGTCACCAAAGATGTAATACGTACAGAAAACCAATTTACAACCCAAACATATTTAAAAAGTGATACCAGTGACAAATAATTAAAAATAATCCATGGTAAAAATTTAAATATCTCTTAAACTATTGTGCTCAGTTATAAACTTAAGTTTTCTGTTTGAAACACATACTAAATAACCATCGAAAAATATTTACTTTATTAAGTGACACTAAAGATACAATTGAAAAACATACTGCTACAAGTGCACAATAATATGAGCTCCAACTCGATGACGTCACAGCTGTACAGTATACAAAAGAGGTCTTACAACCTTATACAATGATTATAGCAAAGCTTTGCTGGCTGAAAAGAGGTGAGAAGCGAGGACATCACATTCCTTGCGGGTCTCATATTATTGCGCACTTTTATCTGAACTGACAAGGAACTTCCACTGTAGCTTAGCACTGCATAAAGATACTCAATTTTATAGTAGAAAGATAAAACATTATATGTACTTAACGTACGAGAATCTTATGTTAAATGTCAAAATATTATCACTGATCATGATATGGTTTGGCACAATGGTGAAACAGATCGCGGGCGCTTAAAGGGTTAAGTGTAAGAGAGCAATAATGATTGTGTAAGTACTAATATTAAGCAAAAGCTAAGTCTAAAATTGTATTAAATCTTTACAAACCTTTGTCTCATATGAATAGGAATTATAATATGGTTTGTTACATAAAAAAAAATTGTTATTAAATCATTTTTTTCTATTATTCTGTAAAACACTAACTTATTTTTTTATCTACAGTTATTAAAAAGTAAATTCAAATTAATTATAGAAAAACATAGAGCTGTCAGGACTCTTAAATAAAATCGAAATAGCGTTGTTCTTAATTTTATTTTTGAGGGCGTAATTACATATTATCCCTTAACAATTAATTTCTCTTTATCACACTCCTTTGAGCTCAACCCGATCACCAAAAGTATTAAATATTTCAACTATTTAAAATCAGATCGTAATTAAAAAAATATTAGTATCTTAGAAAATAAAACCTGTATCATAAAGATTATTAAGTAACTTGAGTAAGAGAGACAGTTTGATGACCGACTGCCAGTATTAAAATTGTTAATTAGAAATGTTAATATTAAGTAAGGGAATACATATTTCTTAAGTATATTTTAATCTTTATCAGATAATATGGCAACAATTAGTTCGGCCAATTATCAAAGCACATTTTTAATAGCATTTTAACATACATTGAATATATCACATATGTAATGTAGAATTATTACAACAATTGTGCGAAAAAAAACCTTCTTAAAACAATTTTTTTGTAAATTTTCCAATAAACATTTCGAAGATTTAAATTAAAAAGCAATTTTTTTATTTTGTTTTTAATTTTATGAAGCTACTTAGTGACAATCATTATATTTTAAGTAAATATAATAAACACAAAAAGCAGACCAGATAGATTAGATGGTATACAGGGAAATCCTAATTTCATTTTTAATGGCACAGTCAAGTCAGCATTGGCAAAAAAAAATCTTATCTATAACTTAATCTAGAATAACTATGATAATTATAATCTTTCCAAATAAAAAAAATTAATGCTTAAAACATAAGAAATTAGACATATAAATCTATAGCTCTATATTAGCTTATTTTGTATACAATATAATCTTAAGGCAGTACCTAAAAACTGAAATAAAAAAATGCAATATTTTAAACATAAGAAAATATAATTTTATATAATGATCATAATGCAGTTAAAATAATAAAAAAATCAAATAACAATATTAGAATCTCGTTTCGTATTTGCAAATTTCTAATAAGCTTTTTTCAACACATACAATTATTGTTGGAAGATTTTTTATATTTTAGACTTTTATGATTTTTCTTTCAGCATCATAAATATTTAAAATACCAATATTAAAAATAAATTCTAAATTAAACAAGTAGAAAAATAATGTTAGTTTTTTAAACCAGATCTTACAAGAATGAGCATAAGGAATTTTGTCAAATATAGACATAAAAAAATCAAATGGAATGTTACATATTTTTATCATAACTTCGTTTTTGAGAATTCCAAAAAAATTGTGTAAGATATAATCCATTGTGACACAAAAAATGAGTTTGCGAACCAAACTTTCAGAAGTAACATGGCTAAAATGTTTCGATTTCCGTCACGAATATATTAAAAAATTTATGTTAATTTGGTTTTATTTTCCAATCAACTTGATTTCCATTATCAATTAAAACCTATAGAAGAGAGAAAATGTAATAAACATATAAATCAAAAATAATTTATACAAGAAATAAGACTAGAGAAAATAATTTGAGATTTTCTTTCGGGGACATATAGTGCCACCTCCATTATTTCATTTGCTTGCAAAAAACATTTAAAAAATAATTATAAATCGATTTTCAATATTTTTTATCCAGATCTTATAAATTCTCGATTTTGTTTCTGGCACATTTGAAGTATTTATAATATGATAAATTTATAAAACAATTCAATGCAATTATTACTTTAAAGTCAACTTCTATACTGCGTCATGTACCCTTTAAGTGATGGCTTGTAAGATGGACGGAAAATATTTTTTATAAACACATTGTAAAGATGTTGATGTTTGATGTGGAATGTTCCATTATTATGGAATCTGATCAATTCATTAAAACAATGGCAAAGAATTGATGACTAAATGCATTATTTTTAAATTTCATTTTTAACTGTTATGAATAGATAGCCTACAATAAAAAAAACTGGAATGTAAAATAATAATTTATCACAATACTAAATATAAGAAAGTCAAATATTATGGTATTAAAGATTAGATTTTTTAACTTGCATGCTTTTAGAATTATGTGTAAAAACAAATATTACAAATTAGAATTAAATGTGACATGAAAAGTTACAATGTAGAGGTTAAGTGAGACGCAGTATATTAAATTGTCATGGTCAAGCAACACATACATTTTTTAATCTTTTTTTAGAAGTGACTATTTTTTTTACTGTTAAACTATTGAAAACAGATACGTCATGATTGTCATCATATCTCTTAAAATAATATAGGCTTAGTGGTTTTTCGAAACTTAAACCCTTTTAATTTCGATGAGTATCGATTTTTCCTTTTTTTGCTTATATCATGAGGTGGCAAACGAGCGAGCGGCCACCAGAAATCGCTGAAATTGCGAAGTGACCGTTGCCCATAGACATATGCAATTGCATATGCGTTGCCTACCTTTAATCGATACTCTGCCGAAAGCCCTATTCTAAAATTGCCAGCATAAAGATTAAATATAGGTTCATGTTTGCAATGAATCTTAAATTTTTGAATTTAAGTTTTAAGGAAAATATTCAGTAGGCCCACAAAAATATTTAATTGTTTATGATTATAGTTAAAAATATTAATTTTCCAAGTGCTATTGGATAATTAAAATGTGATATAGTTTTATGTAATTCCTTTGAAATAGAAGATAAATGAGTTTAAAGATAGGAAGGAATCAGCATTAAAACTATGCAGTATATATTTTAGCCTATAGTTATATATGTTTTTATTTACTCTAAAGTTAAACATAGCATATTTCGCATAAAATTTTAAACTCTTATATATTAATGAAGATTATACTCGAATATAATGGTATACAATATACATAGAATAGATAGGAAGTTATACTAATTTATTAAAATTCATCGTAATAACAATGCAAGCATTTTAGTTTTTATCCATACAAAGTTATTAACCACCCACAACAATGAATTATATATGTAAATATTTGAACAGATTTACTGTGTGAAAGACATATTTTTTTGCAATAATTTGACTTGTATTTAGAATGTTCAAAGTTAATATAGAAAATAGTTAATCAGTTTTCCAATTTACATATACTACTGATCACAATCCTAATAAGCCAATATTTACTTATTAGTAATTATTAATATTTATATCATTTATTAAAATGTAGATCTTTATGTCATGTAACACTTGTTAAAATAAACTACACAATTTTATTAATAAGACTTTGAAATTGTTAACAATCTACCAATGCTTAAGATTTTAATATAATGGGGTTTGTATCATATAATATGTAATTATTAAATATACAATGTCATGACACTGCTTATTCTCAGATATATATTTAAGATAGAGAAAGAAATGAGATTCCGAGTAAAGAAAACCTTTTTAGATATGAACATATTGTTGTTCAATTTTCTTTTGTTGTAAACATAGTCAAATGATACTTGGTAAAACAAACAAGTTATGTTAGAATCATTAAAGTCATAGTTTATCTCAATAGACCTTTATCAACTCAGCGGCATTGATTAATTATACGTAAGTAAAAACAGATCTTGGAGCAATTTGAAGACAATATTCTACTAGAAGATTATTTTTCATTTGAAGTCTAATTAAAGGTCATTATGTGACTAGCCTTATCTGAAAAAATCTTCATTGAATTCAATCAATATCTACTATTTTACTTAAAATATTTTTTTTATAACAATGCAAAAATCATGTCACAATGATACAAGGCAATGACACAATTTTAAAGTCAGCTAGCAATCACTTCAGAAGCAATGAACTTCAATTAAAGTAAATCGGCCAATTAACTATGCAACGAACGCGCGCAGTCGAAAGTTATAACGAATTTGTGTCATGTAGAAGAAATAAAGATATTTTAAGTACATTACCAAGCTAGTTTCCAAGCAAATATTCAATTCATCAATCTCCATGTTGCGATAAGTCAGTTATTGTTTGGGTTGTTGGTTGGCATTACGACTCGAGCTGCTGCTACTGAGGATCATCTTCTGCATCTGTCGGATGACTGTGGTGGCATGGTACGCTTGTTTCCAGCGAGACTTGGCAAAGTTCTTCTTGAGTTGTTCAGATACAGTACCATGGATATTCTTGTTACTAGCAGCATTACCAGAGATCCATGGGTGAGCCAATGCTTGCCTGTAATGGATTTTAGAAAAATTAATAAATTATTGGACAATTTATAGGGTTCAAAATAGGCACAAATGTTGAATCTACTCTAATAAGCAAAATCTGCTATATTATTCCATTAAGACAATCTGTAAAGTTGGTAAACCTGTCTCATACTATGCTTCGCAAAGATGACCTTTGGTTTTTTAAGCAAATATTAAAGTAATACTCTAATAGCAATGAAGGTTAAAAATGACTAAAGTACTTAAAAATGTATTTGGTGTGATTTAAGCTTGTTTACCTTACATCAAAAATGTAAAGAATTATGCTGATTGTGATGTCTTAGAATGTACAGATATGTTATACAGAATACCATCTATAAATAAAAGTTTTCTAAGTTGTATGTATCATTGAAACCCGGCTTGTATTTCAAGGCAGTATTAGTATTATTTTTATGCAAATATTAGATAACATGTATTTATAGCCTAATCTTATTTACTTCTAACTAAAAAGTTTAGTTGCCAGTAGTATTTGTTATAGGCTTCTTTCCTTAGAATAATAGCTAAGCTTTTTTCTTATACAACATCCACACGGCCAGTTGTATGAGATTTATATTTGTTCTTTATTTTATTCATGCTACAATTGGGATTATTTGTAATGTGTTTAATAAGGTTAAGTTCAATATCTGCTTTTGTATATATAAGTATACCTGGCACTTTATAAAAGTGATCAATATGACAAAAATTTAATTAGATACTCACTTGCAAGTGTATCTTTTTTCCACGTCCACACACATCAAATGCCTTATGAAGTCTTTAGCAGATTCACTAATATCATCCCAATAAGGTGAATCAAACTCGAAATCGCCCTTCAATATCTGAGCAAACAAATTTGCATCATTCTCATCATAAAATGGAGGGTATCCACAAAGCAATATGTATGATATTACTCCTATACTCCACACATCAACAGCTTTACCATATGGCTTTTGTGCCAAAACCTCTGGTGCTACATATCCCGGAGTCCCACATGCTGTAGCCATTATTCCTGAATCCTCAATTTTTGATAAACCAAAATCACTTATCATGATTTTACTTTCTTCATCAGCACTATAATATAGAAGATTCTCTGGCTTTAGATCTCTATGTACGACTCCTTGAGAATGCATATAATCAACAGCCTCCAAAACCTGTCTTATAAGATTGGAAGCATCTTTTTCGGTGTATGAACCTTTTTCAACGATTCTATCAAACAATTCTCCGCCGGTTACTAACTCCATGACCAAATAAACTTTATTCTTGTCCTCATAAGTCTCTAACAGCTGGACAATGTTAGGATGAGAAAACATCTTTTTCTCTCCGCCTTCAACTTTCGATTGTTCACTAAATCTTTTCAGAACACGTATCTCATTCTCCAAGGAATCTTCTTTTCCTTTTAAGGCCTTTTTGTCTATAATTTTACACGCGAACATCTGTCCATTTTCTTTGCTCTCTATTAAGCGTACTTCAGAAAAGGCACCTGTGCCTAAAAGATCCTTAACTATATATTTATCTTCAATGGATGGCTGTTTTTCGTTTTCACGACCATCTTTTTTTGATTTTCTACCAAAATCCTTTTTACCAAAAAGAGGCATATTTAAGCCTCGCACCTCACAGATTCAATTTGATTTTGAACTAATATCTATACGAATACGTAGCTATATCGATAAAGGTTTACACATAGTCAAGTCAGAGTTCACATTCCGCACCAGCACACCCAGGTCTTAAGATAAAGTACAGTACACACGACACGACGTAAAACGTAAAATGTCAATTTGAATGATTGGTGATTGGTGTAAGAATCGAGATGCAATAAATATCGATACCTAACTTTGATTGAGATACGATTAAAATATCAAAGACTATAAAGGTAATGAAACTAAAAACTTAACCAGAAATCAGAGCTTGAAAAATAAATGAAAATGAAAAACTCATAAACTAAAATAGTAAAAATCAATCAAAAATTACATGAAAATTAAGATCTTTTAAGTAACTTTTAATGTTTTATTGAATTTACGATTTAAAGACAATCGATTCCATTTTGTATCGGACTAAATAAGTCGATTTTTTGTCGAATAAAAAAAATAATGATACTAAAACAAAACATTATAAATAAGTTTTTCTTGCATATTGGCGATAAGACATGATACCTAGTTTTTTCACTTTCGTCTCCTATCGACGCAATCTAAATTTATCCACAGTTTAAAAGAATATCGCTGTAATGTTTTCAGGCTAGGACCTCATGTTTTATTGTACGAGTAGTGGTAATAAAGATATCATATTCGTGAACGACAAAACGACTTTTTTCTTTAGGTAACTGTTAGTTTATTTTATGTGAATAAAAGGTGTTAGTCTTTAAAATTAAATAAACAAAGATTTTAAATTCGGAAGCAATTATGTACACACTACATTCTGATTAAGTTACACTTACTGATTTGGTATTATTTAGAATCAGAATGTGTTATTAAAATTGTGCCTACCTTTGTCTAATATGCTGCGTCATAAAAGCTTTAATGTAAAAAATAAAATGTGATGTCTTTCAAACTCTCGATACATCGAGAAACTACCCCTATTCTACATTATCTATGAAACTACCCCCTGACGTCATTGTGAAAATCGACCAATCCCATCTGGCACAGTATTAGATGACCCTCACAGCAATATCAGTGTCGCATATTATTTTGTGCAGTATTTAATGTTTTTCGTTGTGCGACTTTCGTTTAGTGCTCAAAAATGACATTAATTGTGATTGAAATTGTTATAAAATGAAATAATTATAACGTTGTTGGCTGTGAAACTAGTGTTTCATTTTGTTTTTATCAGTATACGTTATTAGTGTTACAAAACAATATAAGGGGGAGGTACCGTGATGCCAGTTCGCAAGCAAGGTGAATTACATTCAGCTAATTATTACGATTCCGTTGTACAATATTATAATATAAATTTATTTTGTTCATGTTATTTTATTGCACGGCTATTTCTTGAAATAAGCAGTTACGACACAGTAGTTCTCCCTCTCACCCTATTTACGGCATGGGTTGCCAAATCAATCGAATTTAAAATTCGAATTTTCTTATTGGTATTTAAACTGTTTTATTTAATATTTTAAATGTGTTTATTGATGTATTATTAGTTTTGTGTCTTAAGGTACGCCATCTAAATTAATTTATTAATTAGCTATTTATATACTTGATGCCTAGATACATTTTTTACATCACATAGTAATTTTTGCGAGAGTAGACAAATAGTTTGTGATCCAGATACGCTGACCATGAACAAATGAGGCTAGCTTACTATTCACTATTCACTGCCGACCCTCTAGCGTTGTTACGGCTTCTCTTTGATTTGTAACATCGACTTCATAATAATCCTTCTTTGTTATGTGCTTTAAGAACTTCACTGGCCTTTGAACATTTTTCTAATGTTTTCAATGTACGTAAATAGTTATTTAAGAGCGTATTTACCCTTTCAAAAATAGGAGGAAAGGAAAAGATAATTGGCAATTTACAATCATGTACTATAGGTTTGCACTACTGAGGTATGAAAAAGAAAACATATTCTATAAATGTGTATTTCAAATTCAAACCCAAGATTACAGAGACATGACGATGTTAATAAAAACAGGTGTCAAAACAAAGCAATAGCAATATTATTACTTTTCAATTAAACCTTTGCCTATCTGTTTTATTTTTTAAACATGAATGTCTATGTTGATGATAAATAAAATACTCAGTGGTAAACGACGTCAACAGGATCTGTTGCACAAATTACCCGAAACGACCACGACCACGACACAGAAGACAGGAATGAAGTGGAAGTAATGCCGCGTTTCGTCTGATGAGTGTGCATACTAGAGGCCGTCCTCTGGTATGTACACTATTGAATGTTAGTCCTCTTTCCTTTCCCGCCCTTTTCTTATAAGGAAAGCATGGGCAGGGAAGTAGGTGGATAGGAAGAAAATATATTTTCTTTTTGAACGACCCCTCCCCCGTCCGTTAAAGGTAGACAACGCATCTGCAATTGCTGATGTGTATCAGCAGCGGTGGCTTACCTATTTCGGCGAATTTAGTTGGCCGCTTATACACTGGCCACCTTTTAATACAAAAGAATAATGCTATATTAAAAATTAATGCATTTTTTATTGAACTGAAGAAAAGAAACTAGGTAATACATATGCGATACTTCTGCGCTTTTGTAATCGCGCGTTGTCCTAAATTTTTACTATGTACAGCCTTGCGTACCTTCGAAGAAACTCTACTACTGTGTACATAAGGTTTTTCTTTATTTACTTTGTTGGTTACTTTGGTATTTCTTATTTACGCATCGATAAGAATAAGATTTGGGCAACAAAATAAAATCAATAAATTGTATCTGTTAGAAAACTTAAGGTATTCTTATTAAAGTTATGACAGTTTATGTCTTATGAATTTAAGACTTTTACAAAAAGTTCAACTGTAACAACTTAAATAAACTAAATAGTAAGTAATAGTAATTCGTATGTAACTTACCAAAATATTTCCTGATATATTTGCATAGCAATTTTTCATTAAGGCGACAGCCCGTAGGTGTATGAGAAGCTATATTGATGAGAATAGTTTGTGGCAGAAAGTGTAAGAAAGTTATTCCAATTAGAAGCATTTTTAACTGCTATTTGTACATACCTTATAATATATTACCAGGTTCAGTTAAATCTTTTAAACGTTTTAAACTACAAAAAACTCTATTAACTGTAAACTCTAACTATTTAATGTAGTTAAAAAGTTAAATTACGAGATTGAAAAAAAAAGATAAGTAAGTTTAATCAAGAAATTTTTTAATAGTTCCAACTTCTATTGTAGGTACACTTAGTCTACGTAATGGAGATTTAAGACAAAGAACCTTTGTAGATTTTTGCGCCACAGGCGTTTTTTAAAGTACTACTTAATACTCAGGTTAGCTCTTTTAGGACGATGGTTTTCAGATCGTTTAAAAAAGTTTTGTTAGTTAGTTAGTTTTTAGGTAGTTTTGGTGATAGAAGACATTCATAAACGCAAATAGGAAGATAATTTTTATCAACATTTCGTAAAACTGTATAGAAAATAAGTGTCACGAAATTTATACATATCATTTCTTCAATTAGTTAACCATTATCAAAAGAAATAACAAACTTTCCTTTTGTTAATGTTTGTCATAATTTCATACGATGCCATAAATTATCGGTTTTATCTACTTTATGTGTTTTAATTTTGGATTAAAGCGTTAACTTAAGCGTAGCTTTATTTTGACAGAGGCCCACCGAGCATTAGAACTGCTGGAAGATTACCACAGCAAATTAGTGAAGCCTCAAGATCGTCAACTTAGGCTCGCTATCGAGAGAGTCATAAGAATCTTCAAGTCGAGGCTATTTCAAGCTCTACTCGGTAAGTACTTTTTAATATCGGCTATACACATTTTATAAAAAAAACGTTTTCATATTTAATTTGATCATTAATATAAATTAATTTTTAACTAAACTGGTTTGACCGATTTCCAATTACTATATCCGTATATTCGTAAAGTAAAAGGTTTTTATGAAATAATAACTAAACATACCATACATATAGCATACAAGAAAGTATTTATAAACATTGAATACCTAATTTAAAAATGGTACAAACAATTGCAGCATGATTTCTCCGTAATATCGGAGCGATACTATTCATTCCCCTTGTCGACCCTTGTCACAACTTACAAAGTGTATAACAAACGTTTATCCCCCATGAGGACTACACGCGCGCATTCGATACTATCACGCTATTCATTTGCATCTATTTTTAAAAAGCTTGTATTCTAATGATGACCTACATACGAAGAAAAACTGTAATGTAACTTCCTAAACATTGTTTAAATTAAATAAAACAAGGTAAACATAATTATAAGTAAAAAAAAGGAGTAATGAAGTAAAAGTAGAAAGAAATATTTTGGCCACTTACCTAAACGAGCCTAAACTCAATGTGGTCGTGTCGTTTCATTGCGAAGTTCCCATGGCTACCTTCCCCATCGTATGATAGAAATTTTTGTGGAAATATGAACTAATTATCTACTTAGACTAATTTGGCCACTTACTTAGTCTAAGTAGATAATTAGTTCATATTTCCACAAAAATTTCTATCATACGATGGGGAAGGTAGCCATGGGAACTTCGCAATGAAACGACACAACCACATTGAGTTTAGGCTCGTTTAAAAAAATCTTTTGACGAACAAGAACCTTTTTTTAATTTTTTCTTTTCTTTATTAAATATCATTCTATCTACCTATATTATTCTTCCCCGAACGAAAATAACATGACCCG
This sequence comes from Papilio xuthus, assembly GCF_000836235.2. NCBI lineage: Eukaryota > Metazoa > Arthropoda > Insecta > Lepidoptera > Papilionidae > Papilio > Papilio xuthus. The sequence goes on along the minus strand of NW_013529697.1, from coordinate 4,054,424 downwards.
CATTCCGGGTCTGTAAGGTAAGGTCGTGTTGCGAGGGAGCTTTGGGAATGTACAATTACAAAAGAGACGGCTATATACTCGTATAGTACAATACATATGTGTATATAATCTTCGTATAAAATACATATGTGTATGTGAGTTTTATATACGAATACATACTCGTATAGCCGAATTCAATGGAAATAAGAAATAATATTAACTCATTTCACTGGGTGGGTGGACAGTGTCATATGTTGTCTATGGATTATTTTGGTAAGTTTTAACATGTCTGTTTTCAATTAATTTGTGATTACTGGCAGACATTCATATTTTAAAGGTAAAATTTTTGAGATAAAAATGCTGGTACGCTTTACCATAGGTTCTAATACTGAATATGCCTCTAAAACATATTGTTTTTTTTTGTTCTGAAAGAATAGGAAAATTACTGCTTATATGTTTCGGCTGTGCAAGGCCATGATTGGAACACGTACACGTGTTTGTTGACAGGTTGTAATTTAATTAATCTAATACGAGATGTATAATTCGGTAAATGTGCCGTGTTTAATCTATTTATAGTGTAGTTGGAGGCAAGCGCGTGACCGCAACGCAACGCGCGTCACTACAGATCTTGAGTCTTGACCACGACACTGCCATTGTTATCCGCATTATATTTAGACGGTCATAATGAGGTTGAACGTATTTACACCTAGCGGTTTAATATTGTTCATCTTGTATACATAGTGATCGTTCAGACATTGGGCCCAACAGAATAAGGGGAGTGTAGCTCTTAAATGGAAGTAATGTTTCAGGATCGACGACAAACTTTTATACGTTACTATTCTCTTAATATTATGCAGTATTTTTTTTTAGTTAGTACTTACATTATAAATCAGCGTCACTGGCTTTTCTGGGCCCTGTGTATGATAGAAAATCAAAAGCTAACGGAAATTTTATTTCTATTTTCATACAAAGCGAACAAGAATATCCGTTCCCGATACGTCTAATATTACCTTCAGTATTTTGGTATTGGCTTTGATACTAGAAATTGTTTCATATTTTTTTTTATATTTAAATGCTAGTCTCAACCATTGAAGGTCATCATTATCTTTCTGCCTTCTTCCCTAAAGACTCTAGAAAGTATGCCTGTATAATTATATAAATATTTATTCCAATTTTTAAAGTATCAAATATAAAAGGCTATATATAATATATAAATAGATTTTTGAAAAGGCATCTTTTATACGTTCAAGTTAACGTATTCCTATGTACGTAGCTATTGCTATAAGACGTGCCTACGAGAGCCCGTTTCAACGTATTAGTCACGGCTCAGTTCGCTAAATTATCTTAAGTTTTCCTTTTCAATACTCGCGACATTGCTAAGGCTTGATCCGTCTAGCGTACATATAAAATTCAGTGTTCTGAAGATTGTTGTTTCAAAACTTTTTACTTAGAAGATTTTGTTTCTCAATCGCAATTTTCAATATTTAATATCCATTATAATAAGAAACGGTTTGGATAAACTAGGTGTTCATAAAAAAAATAAAAAAACTTTGCTATCGGGAAAAGTTATGAAAAACAACAAAAACTAAATATTACAACCTTATTACCAGAGCTTCTATTAGGGTAGGTAGGAGTAGTCATTTATTGTCTACTAGCGGTCACCCGCGACTCCATCTGTGCAGTATTAAAAAACAAGATAATTAGTAGCTCTGTATTCTTGCAGACTGTTTTCTATAAGTATGACAAAATTTCAGCTAGATCCGTTCAGCCTTTCTGGAGATACCTTCAAACATCCATCCATCCATCTAAACATTCGCATTTATATTATAATAGTAAGATGAATTTAGTGTTTAATTTAACAATACAACTTATCTGTTTTTAATAAGTCTGTGACTACTAGCTTATAAATGTAAGATTGTTTAGATGTTTCAATCTCAACACGATTGACTTCGATTATAATATAAAAATCATCTGACAACGGGCAGCTAGTAATAATAAGGAAAACTGTCCCTTTTATAGCGTTGCGATATTCTAATTGTAATATGAGTAATAATTGTAAAGGCAGACTTCTATGCCTGTAATCTGGTTGACCTAGATCTCTAGATACAGGTCACCGGGTATCGAAGTCGAACGTTAGTGACATGTTGTGCTGTGAACCATTTCTAATTGGAATTTGAGAAGCTGAAATAACTCTTATTGCACCAATATAACTATGACATTATAACATGATTTGTATATTGGTTTTTAAGGTTGGTCCAAAGTATAATACCATTTAATCAGCATAACATAATAATTACAAGTCTTGGCAATACGTCGGAGTCACACTTTTATGGTCTAAAAATACACAACTGTGATGAAAATCGAATTTGGGCCTAATTAACTGTTTGAAACAGCTGGGCTATTTACAATTGCATTCTATCATAGTTTCAAAGTTCACATGATAATGTTGTAAAGTTCCGATACCACAACATGTTTTATATTAGTTAATAACATTATTTTAAAATAAATTATTTACAGACAATTATAAACATTACTTAAATAGGTTTACAACTCGCTTTCGGTTTGCGGTTAAAGTTAATTGTTTTGTGGAAAATCTTATGTTAACCGCAATCTATAATGTGTACTACCAAAATAACGGAAAATCTTTGTAGAAATCTCTTTTTGCTAACCACGTTTCTAATGATATAAGCAAGTTTAAATTCCGCGATAAAACACTTTATATAAACATTAATGATCAAGTTGTTGGTGTCCAAAATTATAATTAAAAAAAACTTCTTCATGTGGAGCTAAACATCTACGTATGACTTTAAAATGGCTACTGAATACGTGGTGAACGATCATTTCAAGCATTTTTAAAAATATTCGAAGACATAAGAAGTTTGGAAGTAAATAATAATTCATGATAGTACCTTAATGTTTTGGAGTCGTCCCAGTTTTATCAAGTTCCCTCGCGGACTGCCAAAGTCGTTGCATAATCTCCGTGCTACAGAATCTCGTTAACCTAAAAACTACATTTTCACCTATTGTTATTATTGCTTCGAAAAATTACGTAAAGCAACGCATCGCCGTTACTTTTTAATTTTAATGACATCATGTGACGTGATTTTAATTTGATTACACATAATATTCGTGCCCCTTTAGTGTAAGAGTTTATAGAAAAAATATATTCATAACTTATCAGAAAGGGGCGTGTGTTCTTGGGCAGATCGACCCACCGTTAAATTAAGTCTACATTAAGTCCATCGGAACATAAACATTTCCTATTGGAATTTGCCCAAAGTATTAAGTTTGATAGAATACTTATTAATCACGTGCTGTATGTACCAATAATTGCATTTAAAGGAATTTATAAACCTCTAGTTCGTTTAAGATGAATCTTTAACAAATTTCAAATATACACTAAGTAACGAATGACGATTCACATTCTTATAATCAAAACAGCAATTTATTATAATATTTATCTAGATCGTTTTCCATATGTGATTCTCGTATATAAAACAGTCAGGTATGTACTTTTAGAAAGTTCTTCTAATCGATACTGATTAGCCTACGCTCTAGTGGCCAGGAACGTTCGCCGCGACTACAACGTTCCCAGGTTTCGCCTGCAATAAATCTTTACCCTACTCATTCGTTTAACTCAGCGACTGAGTTATTGCAGTTAGTTCTGGAAAATGCGTTAAAAGTTCATCAATCAATACTTTGTTGCTTTCATTGTAACGTTCTTAGTTACATGACATTAGGATATTATATAAAAGGGGAATGTCCTTGAAATTAGAATCCTAAAACAAAGAAACCTGAGAACAAATTTGTAAATATAACTTGGCATGATATAAAAGAAACATATTTAATCGATTTAAAAATAATCCACAGCTTTTAAAAGCATTTCACACGGAATATGGGTCGACTTTTACGTCAAAGCACACGAATGTAACAACATTTCATTTACTTTGTGCTCAAAATAATCGGGTTATAGAGTAATAAAATACTCCCAACCTGTAATTTTATGCGCACCACAGAAAAAAAAATATTTTGTTGTATAATCTTATCGACAAAAAAGTTGATTAAAAATATTTTTTGTAATTGGATATCTTTCTTCGGATTCATATCTTGAAGTTTTCCGATAGTTACTATATATTCCAAGGTACATTATGAGATAAATATTTCACTTAATGTAGACAACCGTTGCATTCTCTAATCGAATTGAATCTGATATAGTAAATTGACTGTATCTGGCCATAACCATAACATTGTTGTATAAAGTATGCTCGCTGTTGGAGTTCGCTGGCCGCGCTATCGATCTTGGCTCGACTCACGCGATATTCCACGAGTTCATTCTCGTATACACTTAATAGTGATCAACTTTTTAATAATCAAACATAACCTAGATACTTTTTCCTCAGTGTTTTTTTTATTTATAAGTGAACGTGCTGTCACTAACGATCTATCGATTTTTTTCAACCGCGCTGTCTTTATTTATGTATCTCTGTAACATAAAGGTTATTATAATATTTCATGACACGGAAAAACAATTGAATCTTTGCTTCAAAGACCATGGACTCTGACAATTATCTGTTTACAAAAAAACATTATTTTGTAAGGTGTCTAAATCTGCTCTATTCATCTGTGACTCTACATCTATTTGTTCACAAAGTGAATAAAGATATAACTGCTCTTACTTAAAAAAACTTGCACTTGATAAATACTAGTATGTCCTAGGCAATATGCCATTCCACATCAAAGCATTTCTAGCGTTTGGTAGTAGAAATTGATAACCTTTTCACATCGCTTTGACCTAAAACTCAATCGTTCTTAAAATAAAACGTCAAAAATAAAGGCAGGCATATTATTAAATGTTTGTTTTTGATTCTTATTTTATAGTTGTTTCGTTACATTGTAAAATTATTTGTTACACGTTGAACCAGCTCATTAGCAGACCATTAATTAATTTTATATTTTTGTCCGTATTTGACTCTACCATTTATGAAAGACCGACTCAAAATTTATTTTTTTATATCATAAGGTGCCATAAGGCCAACATAAATCTCTAAAACAGCGATACGACAGTTACCTATAGACATACTCAGTAGAACATGCGTTGCCTGCATTTAATCGACGGAGTAGAGGATGCACAGTAAGAGAATATTTTCCTTTCGCGTGCCTTTCATCCGAAAAATCCACTTCAATTAAAATATAAAATCGGTATGAATCTTACTTAAATGAGTATATGTATATAAGTGTGTTTTTTGTTACAGATATTCAAGAATTCTATGAGCTAACATTATTGGATGACAACAAGTCGGTCCAGCAGAAGACTGCAGAGACAATACGAATTGCTAACAAGTGGGAAGCAGATGGTACGAGACGTGAGGTGAGAGTTTTTTAAAATCAAATAAATTATAGCTTCTAGATATTTTGTAAAGGCAATTCCACTCCAAATGTTCACATACCAATGCACCAGCTGCCATTGCACCATCTTACTAATATTACATTTGTTCACTAATTATTAGCTTCGCTTATGTAACTTGAGAACTATTTTTATCATAATAAAAATGTATAACTTTTTTAAAATTGGAATAAAAAAGAAACAATAAAAAATAAATAGAGTAGCGACTTTATTTGGTCGGTGGCTAGAACTATTTGATAAATCAGAAATAACGTTGTGGCTTTTGCAAACATCCCGCGGCCTGGAACATTTGGATAGTGAACGAAACTGACGTCTATTCCGTGTTTCTGTTTGACCAATTTTATACAATTTACCTACTGGTTTTTTATATATATGTACTTAATTATTTGCACAATTTAGAACATTGATCTTAAATCCTTTTAGCGATTCCGAAATACTTTGTTTTTAATGATTAATCAGATTTAATAGGTTCATTAAGTATATTAAAAAATTTACAGTTAAAAATATGTGTTTCCTACTTTAGTTTCGCGCCAATGTACCATACATTTGTACCGGACTAATTAAAATGAGCGGGAAACAAAAAACATCAACAATTTGTTAAAAAATAAAAAAGATAAGGTTTCGTTAGTGAACGAGCCAACAATTTCTGGACTAAAGTTTTATTTACTGCTGTTAATTTTCCGATACAGCCGGCATAGGCGGTCCATGAAACGAATTCGCATATACCTTTTTGTGCAACAGTAGCAGTATTTTGATTGCGAAATGTTTCCCATTGTATAGCCATAGACATTTTGATATTTTGATTCCGACGTCTGCACAAAATAGCAGTTCACTTTTGTTACTTTTACACTTTGAATCAGTTGCTTAAACAAAGATAGGTATCAAATGGTGTTGTGATTTTGGTCTTACCTTATTTTATGTTAAGAGAAAAACAGAAAATGTCATGAAGGGGTTTTCAACTTATTAACTGTTTTACGTTTATATGAGCGTCGGTGACTGAGGGAGCGTCGGTAGTTCAGGGGTCAAGCACTTTACTTGCGATCTGCAGTTCCTGAGTTCGAATCCCGCCATGTACCAATGTGTTTTTCGATTTCCGATTTACATATGTGCATTTATCCAACGTTCTTACGGTGAAGGAAAACATTGTGATGCAACCTGCACATATCTGAGAAGAAAATCAATGATATGTGTGAAGTCAACCAACCCGCACTGGGCCAACATGGTTGACTATGGCCTAGTCACCCGTGACTTTGGGTAGGCTAAGAGTCCCTCAGTGGGGACGTATAGTGAGCTGATGACGACGTTTATATCACTTACTATAGAGATCTATTATTTGGCGAAAATGTAAGGTAAAGACATAAATCCTATCAATTTAAAAAAAAAATTGTAAATCAAATAATAACAGGATTTCCACTACAGCGATGTTGATATTATCAATTTCTTAGGTTTTATCTATGACATAAAAGTTGCAGTAACTCTACACGGTCTATTTTACCTTTACCTATTAAATCGGTCAATCGTAAATCAAACAATCGTCGTACGGCAATTCTTTTTACTCATGCATGTCGATTAATTCTAAGACCTGTATTCATGCAAAGATATCTTACCTTTAAATTATCGCTATACGTCAAGTTGTTTATAAAGAGTTGTAATAAAGAGGATAGGTTTGTTATGTCCTATATCTATTACTAGGTTTTTTTTAATTCGGCGCGGACAAAGTCACGAACAGCTCTTGTTAGTTCATACAGTTTTATTAAAAAAATAATCTTCGTTACCCTTTTTATTTACACATAATTTTTTTAACGTACTAGTTGTATAATATAATACGTTTTAGTAGAATAAAATGTTTTTTCTTCTAGATACACACCGATGAAGGCGATTACAGATCTGTGTCAAACGCATTCTTACAGGACAGCAACAGGAAAGAAGAACATAGAAACGATGACACTCCAGATTCGGGGAAGGTAATACGAGAAGTAAAAGTAACTGTCAAAGTGGAAACAATTGAGAAAATAAAAACTAAAAAAAATGTTGTTTACAGATGGGAACTACACCGATGTTATCACCGTGCGGTGACAATGAAGAAAAAAAGGTAATGTTAATCAAATCACAAAATGTTCGTAACATTACTATTCATTACAAATGACAAGTTACAAAAATAGTATTTGAAAATTATGTGAAATAGGCATGAGGTGGTATTTTACTTATGTATAATGTAAATTTAAAAAAAAAATTGAAGAAACATTTGAAGTTGATAAATAAATACAATTATTGGCGTTGACTTTTCTGCAACATTACCGCAAGCTTTAAAGTCCATAATTCGAGTCTACGTTGTATGATGCATAGTGGACATATTTGAGTGTAATACTCGCACTTAATAGTAAAGCCAAGTAAAACCTTTATAAATCCAATAATGTTTTAACACGTTGTAAATTCTTTGGCTTGTTGGCATGAAATTATGCCAAAGCATAATATAGTACTTGTAACTTACAAATTGAAAGTAATGCATCCGTACATTATCAAAGTATTATTATTCCGCATGGGCCTAGAGGCGCTGATACAATTTATGTCTAATATTATTTATGATAGTAGAAAGAAGATTTTTAAAACGTTAAAAAACAAATATCAAAGAAATTAAAATAAATACTTACATACAAAAGATCTGTGCAAAAGATGTATTTTACGAGATAGAACTTTGTTCACGTGGCAAATGTTTAATAATACCGCCATCTACCGCAAAAATACTAAAACACTTCGATGTTTACCGATACTCGATTATTTCGTTGAGATTTTTCTTTGATGACGTGACGGGACTGAAGGTACCAAAACGTTGTTCAACAAGCAACAAGTGGTTGGTAATGGCGGATGGTTGGTGTTTCGCGTCCCGTAGTACTATTTATAACCTAAAATATAGTACAAGTTTTCAGCGATATGTACGCTAACGTTTCGCAGTTGTGTGGATTTGTGCTGTTAAATTTTACAATTGTGCCAATGTCGTACGGGTTGTGCGTTGATTGAAAAATACAACTAATAGATGAATTTTCAGTGAAATGATATTGCACATAAAATTTTGACATTCACACTGCTGATATTTCGTATTCGTTTCAAGTAAGGCCATATAATATACACTAATCTATTTTTAAACGTTTAGTAATTTCATTATAATTTGGGAGCGTTTTCGAATCATTGGTGAGGCTAATGAGATTCCTAAGATAGTTTTGCTTGTGACAAATCGCTGTGTTACTCGCTGATCGTTTACCCACTTACAACAAATGCTCCCCAGCCCAGCAGTTTTGTATTGCACGTTAAATAACGTTACACGGACATTCTAATTAAAGTCCATCGCTTTGACATTCGTACCATCCTATCATTGAACACAATCGGCGACAAACCAATAACTACAAAGCTGTACATCGTAACAGTATCACTATCAGAAAAGGGTTCGGCTCGATGATTATAACACTCATTAGATAAGGACTTGTGCAATTTACGAAACAAGCTAACATGTTAATCAGCTTAAATAATGGGATTAAACTACTTACACGCAGGTGTTCTATTTTGAATATGGTCCTAGCTGTTATAAACGTTGGTGCAAGCTAGACGTGGGTTCTAGGTAGAGAATGGTGCATGCCGATCGTCGCCCAGTACGGTGCTCAGAACAAGCACAAGTGTGTAACTAACAATGCATGCAGTGTACATAGTGTAGTGGAGAGATTGATATAAGTGCCCAGAGGCTATGCACAATCGTTCTTCAAAATGACAGAAAGACGAAAGAAAAAAACGCACAATGGATTCCTTCGAAAAGTATCCTCCCTGTTCAATCTTGACACGGTGAGTGAGCCACCAGTGCTTGTATTTTACAATTGTAACAGATAAGAACTTGAACTACTGACCAACATTGCATGTTGTCAAAACATGTTTGCCATAGTGAAAGTAATTTCAAACATTCATGTAGGTGAAATGCCACCTCAAAATATATGCCTCTACTTTAACTGTGTTAATATTTAACTCACATTCATTAGATATATATTTAATTGTTTACAATTAGGGAGTGGTTATAAATGGTGTTCCATTTTCAGGCTCACGTTCCAACACCAGAAATGAAGCAGGTAAGCAACTCCATTATATATTTCAAGCCTATGGCCTAATTAATAAATTACATATATTTCTTTTTCCTTTTCATAGATCAAAAATCTTTTTAATAGGCATACTGCATTAATTTCATAAAGTTTTGTAGTACAATGTTATTATAAATTACAATTATGTTTATAAATGCTAATTAGCTATTAAATTTGTGTATTGTAAGAATGGTAGAGAAGCAAGAACTTGCATATATATAAGTTACATAAATATAATTTATTGTTAAGTCTAGTTACATTGTATGTATTTATGTCATTGAGGTCTACATTTTTTATTTATTAAATATCAGAACAATAAAACCTTGCACATGCAAAATATTTACATAAAGGTACTGATGCACTACTTTCTAACATTACAAGAAAATATAATTATTTTTTTCATTGGTGTTCATTACTATTTTTATAGAGATATCTAGGAAATTCATAAAACAATGTATATGAATTTTATGGATACAAAATAATTTTCAACCAGCTGTAGAGTTAAATGGCTACAGCAAATATTGGTTTGGGTCACAGAGTACTCAATATGATAAATTAATGCATTCTATATTATTGATTTTGATTTGAAGTTACAGATAAATGGCATAGAAGGTGGTGGAACAGACAGGACAGTGGGTGAAGATGGATTTTTATATCTGACAGTAGCACTATCAAGAGCAGGAGGTGCGGGCCTTGGTTTCAGTATTGCAGGGGGCTCTGACAACCCACATGTGGCCGAGGATTCACTTATTTATGTAACAAAACTTATCCCTGGTGGTGCGGCTGCTGCAAGTCAACTACAGATCAATGATGCTATTTTGCAAGTAAGTTTAGTAACCAAATCATTATGCTAAAGTAAATTGGAATGTCCGGTCAGTAGCATTGAATGTGTTAAACTATTTGATAAATACACTTGATTACTGGCTATTAAGTTAATCAATATAATTTAAAAAGATTACCATGTAAAAATAACAAAATAAAATAAATTGTGTCAGTGTGGTCTTTATTAGCCTTAATTAACCTTGATTAAAACTAAACATAGAATTTTATAGGTTACAGATTTGTCTGTTATATTAATACACTGGCTATCGCCCACGACCCCGTCTGCGTGGTATTAAAAAAACAACATAATTTGTAGTCTTGTTCTGTGTGTTCTTGCAGACTATGTTCTACATCTATGCCAAATTTGCATTTATAATATTAGTAAGACATAGTAGTAATTTTATATACATTTTAAACATTTAAGTTATAGATTAATAATATATTTATTTATATTTAGGTTAATGACACAAATGTTGAAAATGTGACTCATGCTGAAGCTGTAGATGCATTAAAAAAGGCCGGCAACACTGTAAGACTGGTATGTTTATTTACCTGTTTGAAAATATAACTATTAGATTATTTATGAACTATGTACCTAAATGTTTTGACTGATTTTGTGGAGTAAAGGATTGTTTTCCATGTATACTACTGTAAGAAATGGTTTATATGTTTGATACTCATCATTTAGTTCATAGGATAATTTGGTGAAATATTACAGAAAATAAGGCGCCGTACTGCCGAGAACACTTTAACAGTACCGAGCATAACAAATAAAGAAGAGGCTGTAGAGATAGAGTTGGTTAAAGGAGGATCAGGTCTAGGGTTCAGTATAGCAGGAGGTGTAGGCAATCAACACATACCGGGCGACAATGGTATCTACGTCACCAAGATAATGGCTGGTGGCGCCGCACATCGAGACGGACGGCTGAGGGTCGGCGATAAACTGCTCATGGTCAAAAACACATCGGTAAGAGATTATTTGTAGTCATGTTACATATATTATTGTAAAGAAGAAAGATTTGGTTGTTTATTTGTATTGAATAAAATTTTTACCATAGGGGATTGTAAATTATGGGTGTCATATATTTATGACTAGATTTTTTAATTCCGCGCGGACGAACTCACATTTTTCGACGTTATGTGTTGCATATTATATTATTTATTTAAAGAATTAAGAAATGGCTGCTTGTTTATTTTATGTATCTTGTCAAGATTATACACAGTACAAAATATTAAGAAGCCAAGAAAAGATAGTAACTCCAGTTGGAATATCAAAATAAGATTACAAGAGTTATGAATTGATAAGGAGAAAATAGCATGGAAAAGAATAGTGACAAATATTAAGTATGGAATTCTATGTATAGCATTTGTTATCTTTGTTGTCAGAAAGGCGATGTGAACCTTGACAATGTGACGCACGAGGAGGCGGTCAGCGCGCTCAAGGCGTCCGGTGAGCGCGTGCTACTTGTGCTAGTGCCCGGACCCAGGCACGGACAGCCCTCGCCGAGGACATCACGGGCTAATACGCGTAAGTTGAAATAAATCTACCCAGTTGCCTTATCTGTAGTTCCTAAGCTATGTAACATTCTCTTAATAACAAGTTCAGTGTCTTCTGTCGGATCATATATATTTTGCCACTATTATAAAAGCCAATGTATAAATGGATGGATGTCTGAAAGTACCTCGGAACGGCTCAATGGATCTTGATGAAATTTGTTAGTGAAATGCAATCTTAACATGTTAAATGTATTTCAGCTTCAAGCACGGCTAATTCTCTACGACGTGAAGACGTAACGGACGGTACTGAAGAGCCACGAGTTGTTGAACTAGAAAAAGGCCCCCAAGGTCTCGGCTTTAATATAGTGGGAGGTGAAGATGGACACGGGATCTATGTGTCCTTTTTACTCGCTGGAGGGCCGGCAGAGAAATCAGGGGAATTGCGCAGGGGAGATAGGTTGCTTGCCGTCAATGATATTGATATAACGCACGCAACGCATGAACAAGCAGCAAAAGCTTTGAAGGTATGTAATTTTAGACATTATTAGTTAGAATCCTTTAGCGAGAATGGCGCGCTTTTGTTACAAAGTCAAGTGTCAGAATGATTAGTGAGGGACATAAACGTCGATACTTTAGCAAGGCTAGTGTTGCGACAGTACACCGGCACAGTGTAGGATTTTCTTCCTAACAGTAAGGAGTTTTTGATTTAGTAATATAGGTTTTTTTACTATGTTGCACTTATTTTTAGTATCAAAAAGTTTTTATGAACAAAGAACTTTTACGGGAAGTAATGATTATTGTTTGGTTTAAGAATTTAAATGATGGTGGATTCATTTTCCATAAGTATTGGATATGTAACAATGTTTTTCTTTGACAAAGTTTGTCTTAAGAAAAAAAAATAACAATACAATATCAATGTGATGTTTGTAAAGTACAGTTTAAAAATTAAAAATGTCTTTTTCATACAAAATAAGTTCTTTACAACGTTTTCTAAACAATCGCAACCGTGATTGTGAATAATATTATGAGTTGTGGCAGTTGTTATGAAAATGTGTTAGTAATTAAAAGTACAATGTTCTAACATTGTTACGTAAATATAACATGATTCTCCTATTTTGTACTACATTGAATTTTGAAAACAAATATGTGAACTTACTTTGATGTACCTGTTTACTATATTATTTTTGTATTATTAGGGTTTATGTATACATAATTATGTTATCACGATTTTGAAAGTTTTAGATTCGTTAAATGATTTGGAAGTTTTTTTTATATTTTTGTTTTTTTTTCAGGGCACAGGACAGAATGTAAAACTGACAGTAGTGTATCGGCCGCAAGAATACAACAAGTTTGAAGCCCGTATCAACGAACTTAAACAGCACCACACACTTTTAAGAACGTCACAAAAGCGATCACTTTATGTAAGGTAAGCCAGACATTTGAAACCACAATCAGTTGAAACCTACAAAAACCAACTTTTTACATTGAAATTTTATAAATTATATATGTCTTAAAAACATATATATATATATTTAGTTCCAATTGTCCGGTCTGAGGTAGTAAAGCAATCTGACGAAGTATCAATTGAGTGTTAACAAAACAATGGCCCAATTGACTCATGACATGCCAGATTTTTTGTCGTCTGCTTGAGACGTAACTTGTGAATCATCGAATCATTGATAATTAATATTGTTTCTTCATAGTTATGTGATATTTAAACCTTTGGATGTACTTTTAAGGTCCTAAAAATTCTTAACATACAGAATTAGTATTACTATGATAAATATGTTCTTTATATATACATGCAAATATTTACGGAATAACTCAGTTTAAGTCTAAACGTAAATTAAGTACATCTAACAAAATATACACTAACTGTGGGTTTCTAATATCCCCGTTTATAACTTTTTGTTATCTCAGTTTTGTCAAAGTTAATTAAAGGGATATGTTTTATACATAGATATTTTGACCTCAGAAACCAAGGGTAAGAAAGTGTAACTTACGAAGCATTTAAACTTGTAAAATAACAAACTACTCAAAATTGCAGACAATACTAATGATTGTACCATAAGTGTAAATGTATAATATTTTGACAGGGCACTATTCGACTACGACCCTGTAAGAGACGATGGTCTACCATCCCGAGGACTGCCATTCCGGTACGGAGATATACTGCATGTCACAAACGCTTCTGATGACGAATGGTGGCAAGCCAGGTAATTATATTTTGTATGTTTTCTATCTTAATCTTACTTCATACTATCTTACTAATATTATAAATGCGAATGTTTAGATAGATGGACGGGATGGTTGTTTGAAGGTATCTCCAGAACGGCTGCACGATTCTCGCTGAAATTTGGCATACATGTAAAACATAGTCTGGAAGAACGCATAGGCTAGTTAATAAGTTTTTTTTTATTTCGCACAAAGTCGCGGGCGACAGCAAGTACTCAATAGAATTTAATTAATATATTGTAGCAAAATTGTCTCGTAATTAGTTTTGCGCAATAAATTGCGACTTTAATATTTATTTGTATGCATCTGATTGTTAGCACATAATTAAGCGTCATTCAGTTGATGTGGTTTGAATAATAACTAATGAATTGTTTATAAGAATAACTTAGTACATAGACTATAGATTTAAGATCTCACTATCTGGAGGTTTAACCAAACGTTTAAAAAAAATCATGGTTATGTAAGGTAAAAAGGCTGTTAGACTTTCATATAATTCTTAACACTTAGGTTTCTGAGACCAAAATGTACATCTTTGACAAATCCGAGATAACAATATGTCTTATACGGAGATTTTGGTCTCAAAAACTCACGGTAAATCTTATAAATACGAACAACACTTTCGTTACATTCGAAATCGTTTGTTGAAAAAGAATCCTTTGTTGAGAATGTTTTCGTTTGTAATATAGTAAAATTTTATATTTTTTAACGCTACCAAGGATCGAAGTCACCGGCCGCCAACCCAATCAGTTTGTACAATTTAACTAATATTCTATTTACATATAAAATAAACAATATAATTAATTCGAGACACGCTTTATAATCCTACCGCACGTGCGAACTATTCAAACCTTAAATGGTAAAGGCATGCCACTTTGTAATGCATTTGACACAATCAACAATGTGACCGCATAACTAAACAATCTATTACATTTACTATGTATTAAAGATCAAGTTAATTTGTTTTGATAAAATAAAACCTTATTACTAAGATGGCGATAACTTGATTCTAACTACCCATATTTGTATATGAACTTATTCACGGGCTTTGAGCAAAAAGTACTTAAGACATTGCCAAATACATTTTTTTCTAGTAAGTTTCTAAATATGGATAAGCGAGAGTAAGAGAGATCGCTATATTGTTCTTGTTTATAGAGGTCTCTCGCTTACGGCGGTCTTCTGGAATCAAGAAATATTTAAGATGACTATTGATTTAATTCAAATGTATGTTTCAACTAATGTATGGATGTATTTTTAATTTAAATTAATGTATTGACTACCTGAGGATCGACATTAAATATGTTAGAAATAGTTTGTAATGAGAATATTTTTGTTGTTTAGACGAATAGACACGACGGAGGCGGACGCGATCGGTATAATACCGTCGAAGCGTCGCTGGGAGCGCAAGCAGCGCGCACGGGACAGGCAGGTCAAGTTCCAGGGACAGGGCACGCCAGTAAGTACTGTAAGTTGATACATTTCTTTTATTTTTGCTTTATTTATTTATTTTATGAAAAAAATATATGGGTGTTGAGATTTTGAGGCGCAATGCCCACCTCACTTTAGTTATGACAAGGAATAACAGATGGCAGTGTACGATGCGACAAAACAACATGCGCATTAGCCTATTATTATGACTTTAAATTAGATTCTTCGTAACTAATTTAATGCTTTTTTTGTTATTACAGAGCCAATCTACTCTTGAAAGAAAAAAGAAAACTTTATCGTTTAGCAGAAAGTTTCCTTTCATGAAGAGTCGAGAGGATGGTAAATCAGAAGATGGTTCGGATCAAGAACGTAAGTATTTTTTTATATCTTTCTATATCAATTTATATTTGCATAGAATAAAAAGATTTATCGCAGGTTTCTGGGCCCTTTTCTCCGTACAAAATATATCATCATCCCTTAAAAGGGGACTTTGGTTTCAGAAATCCATGGTAAATCAGTTTATATGAAATTAGATTAATTGGTTGGAAAATATTCTTTAAAGAATTGTCTTATCATACGTTATTTGTCTTTGAACATAACATATGTGTTTGTTGCAGCTTTCATGCTATGTTACACGCAAGAGGATACAAATGCGGATGGTAAGTTTTTTTTTTAAATATAGTCATATATTTTACTTTTTTATCGCTGTTTATCATAAGTAGGTTTCATAGTTTCGCCGTTTTTTACACGATCGTATTACAGTTGTTCTTATAAACAATCCTTGATTTTATTTTTCTTTTTTTTATATTATTAAGTTCTTATATGTATTAAAATGTTTTATTTATTACAATTTTTTATTATGTTTAATGTTATTTAAATAATCTATTAATATTTTGGATTAACTCAACAAGAAAACACTATTATGTAATTTATGTTTTTTTAAATTTAATTTAAAGTGATTTTATCACAATCATTAAAAAACCTATAATATATGTTGTTGTACTATATTATATGTAGGGAATTGTTTAAGTTAAGTTGCATTTCCATTGACGAAACAACCGTATGGAAACTTATTGTCATCTCTTTTTTATAAAATTGAAAGAGATGAATATATGTTTTTGTATGTTTCGGTAGTAGAAACCCACGTTTATATGTTAAGGTGATTTTGTCAGAATATTATATATACTGTCATACGGTCGTATTTTACCAACGCTCTGTCAGACGCATTCGTGTGCAGGCTACAGACAAATATCACTATTATAATCTTATATCTTACTAAATAAATACGTATGTTTCGATGTTTGGATAGATAAATGTTAGAAGATATGCCCAGAACGGCTAAACGGATCTTTATGAAATTTGGCACACATGTAGAATATAATCTGTAAGAACGTATAGGCTAATTAATTTTTATTTTTTAGTTCCGCGCAAACGGAAACGCGAGCAACAGCTAGTAATATAAATACGAATATTTGGATGGATAGATGTTTGTTAGAATATATCTCTAAGATGCATGTATTTCGATAAAATGTGGTATAAATGTAGAATACAGTCTGGAAGATCACATAGGCTACCTATGTTTCCAGGAACATGTACAGTTCCCGTAGGATACGATTGATTTATATATTTACTGGATAACTCCGCATCGATTTGACATATTTTATTGAAATTTGGCAAAGATATAAAATATAGTGTCATTGAATAAATAAGATACTTTTTATTTTAAAGTACAGCGCAGACAAAGTTGAATTTTAATATATATTTCTCTTTATGCTTGATTATTACAGTGAAGTATAATTTATTTATTATATCAATGATAATAAAACGTATTATAAAGTATAAATCTATTGAAATATGTAAAAGTAATGATTACTTATAGTGTTGTTGGTATTATAAAAATGTATGAGAAAAGCATCAGCATGGTTCCACAAGATCCTTGTAAACGAGAACTTTGATATTTGGACTTGAAGTAGATGTACTATGATTTATTTAGTAGATTAGTTTATTCTACTTAAGTATTTTAAGTTAAGTATTTTTAAGGATTATATTGCATATGCATCACCGGAGTATGCAAATGTGTTTACATTTTCCTTATTAATTTGACAAAAGTCTTCAGGTTATCAAAACAAAACAAGTATGTTAAACGACAGCACATATTATGTAGAACCCTATTATACTAAGGAAAAATTCTAAATTGAACGCTGGTTATGTCTGAACACAATTTTATTTATTTTTCAAATTTCGACCTTAATTAAACTGTTTAAAACGTAAAAGTAACATATATATCTTGGCATTTAAATGTATGACGTAATCAATAATTAATTATATTGTGTAATTATATTAATAAATAGTAAACCCGTTTGGTTTTAAGTAAGTGAACATTACGAACTATAATTTATAATACGCTAGCCACAAACACTTGCGCCATCTAGCGACCAGCTGTCGTCGGTGTTGCCAGACTTTACAACATTAAATGGCTGCATGTTAGCTTGCTTATGTAATAAAATATATAAACATTTTTAACTTAGCTTCGATGTAGCAACTACAGCAAGTAGTCGGGTGTATTTTTTTTTATTTTTCAATTAACATTTTCGTCAGTGCAGTGTGTTATGTGCAGAAGAAGGGTTATAGGTTGTAGAAAAATTAATTTTGGTGGAAATAAAAATAGATGGCTGAGTGTACTATCTAGGTATTAATATTCGCTTTGCACAGCTGTGTCGTTAGACATTGGAATAACATATCGTGAGACTGGGTCGAGGCACACAGTTCGGTTCAGATGGCGTCCGGCGTTCGACCGCCCCGTGCTTCTGTCCACCCGAAACCACACACACACACACCTATTGTCATTCCATTATTGTCTTTTTATTTGCACCTTGTGTTTTCAAGCGCTATTTTAAAATATAATGGATTCTCTAGTAAATTCAATGGAAACATCTCTCGACCTTTGCAAAAAATCTAAGTTGTGCAATCGAATCATTGTTCTGGCCCATACGGTATCATGTAGAATGTTTTTAAATGTATATAACGTTAATTTTTCTACGTGTAGGGGAAATCTTGTACCGAGTGGAACTTCCCATGATGGAGGAGATAACGCTCATATATCTCGAGGACGAGAGTAAGTTTTGGGAGTGAGGCGTAGCTTGCGAGTGCCGTAGCGGATTACCTTATCTCCCGCATTCTGGTTATGATCATCAAATTAGAGACGTAGTTATTCATTTTCAAATAACACTTCGATCTTTTTATACTATTGTTTATTTCATCTTAAGTTTTGTTTCGTATTTTTTTTTATTTTTTCCTAATTCATACAACGCGAGAATTCTAATAGCCTATCCGCACACGAATCTCTCGTCATCGAAGCTCACGATGTTTGAAATTCATTTCGTAATATAAAATCGATTCCGGACCGCCTCAGTCGAGTCAGCATCGATATAACACGCGAACGACTAGTCGGAGGAAGGCGAGGGAGGGCGGGGGATTTTGGGGGTAGTGGATGGCGATCAGAGTGCCCCCTGTCACCCGCGGCGCTTGCGCACGAATGAGCTTCGCCTCTAGTCGCCGCACGTCACCAGCATGCCATGGACACGTCCGGGCCATTAAACCATCACACCACCATACGGGCTTGTTTTACCAATTGATTTGTTACCAGAACACTACTACGCTGGGTTTCCTTTTCAGCATCAAATGTATTCCGCTTCGAACACATAGACGCTGTAATTATTTTATTAGCCTAGTCGTTGCAAGGTGTTTTATTTTATGTATATTTGCTTCTATTTTTTTACATACAAAAGTATTGTGGTTATAAGCCAGAATTAACTTTTTGTGATTAAATACGTTTTAATCCTGGCTATTATATATCGAGTAATTAATTTAGCTAAATTAAAAAAAATTGTATAGCATGAGTGATCTTTAGTGTACATTTTTATTTGGCTTTATGTAAGTACTTTATCTGGTCGGTAACTAATTTACATTGACGATTAACTAAAATGCGCCAAAGTGACAAGATATGTACTTACGAAAACGCTTTTACGCGTAAATAAATGACATGTAATGTCACATAAAATTATGATAATCTTCACTCAGCCTGTCATTGCCCATATCAAAGGAGACACTTGTGAAATAAATATCGAAATAGAAATATTAAGAATGATATAGGTCCAATAAAACTAGACTAGTCACCTAGCACGCCTCGCACGAATATCTACGATTTATTACATTTTAACTCAATAAGGTTTTATTAAGCAAATTCTCTGTTTCTTATTGTTGCCATTTAATATGTTTTTAATCGAAACTAAGGCATGGTATACAAGGAATTTGTTTCAATAATTTAGTGTAGACGAGTTTGGTATTTTTATTGTATATTTTCTCTACACATATAAAATTGGAAAATAGACTATGTTCTGTTAGAGAACTAAAGAAATTAACTTTTCGAGGTTTTATAGAATGTATGGTATTTTTTCTTTACTTTTAACTTTTCTTGTATAATGTGGCGATAATTTTTCTTTTTGTATTCCGCAGGCCAAGATGAGAATGTGCTCTCATATGAGACGGTACAGCAGTTGACGATAGCTTACACGAGGCCGGTCATTATCTTGGGACCTCTCAAGGACAGGATCAACGATGACCTCATATCAGAGTTTCCTGACAAGTTTGGAAGCTGTGTGCCTCGTAAGTAACTAAATCTTAGTATTCAAACTATCCATACAGTTACATATAGCTTGTGTACATTTTAATAATAAAATTGAGAATTTTGGTCCTTCGAGCATGACCTTTTCAGCTCTATGATGTATTTATATAGTATTTAATTATATTTGTATTTATACAAATGCGATATTCTTATACCACTTATAATAGGATATAGATTAACAACAGTTGGATGTGAGTCAATGTGGGAGTTGCATGTGCTAATGTCAATCAGAGATAAGCAAAGTCCGAACACTACAAATGACCTTATTGTTGTTTGTGTTAATTATTTATAGAATTATATTACTATCATAACAGATAGCCTTATATCTGTTTAGAGGTTTCGTTAGAATGCTTGAATTGAATCAAACGACTTCATAAGAGTTAAATGTATTTTTTTATATTAACATAACTTGCTTATTTCTTATTTCCTTGCTTCTCACATAAAAACCATTAGATTGCTTCTCATTGAACAGTATTTACAAAGCAACTCACACCGCAACCTGTAAGCGTAAACAGAGAAGAAATAAACTAAAAAAAGCTATAGGATTAATTACTTTCGTGATATTAATATTGTAATGTATGTAGATACTACGCGGCCGCGTCGCGACTACGAGGTGGACGGACGCGACTACCACTTCGTGTCGTCGCGCGAGCAGATGGAGCGCGACATACAGAACCACCTGTTCATTGAGGCCGGACAGTACAACGACAACCTTTACGGCACATCAGTCGCCTCCGTGCGAGAGGTCGCCGAGAAGGTATATTTTCAAACACACTGGTCTCTCAGAACTTCGTGAAGTCCCTGCTCAGAACAAAATTTCAAATATAAAGGGATACGCAGGGAGCAGATGACCTTGAACCGCAAAAAAAAATGGAGACCACCTATAGGACGTGACCGTAGTTGGTTTAAAACGCATTAGAATTTAACTTTGTTGCTATGATTATTAATATCATTGTGTGTTTATGTGCTGAACACCGATTTAACTCATCATAAAGACTACACAAAGTTCACAAAAAACCTGTCACATTAAAAATTCATGTTATAAGGCTCTTATTTTAACTAAATTTTGTGTAAATTTCATATACTCTAGTTAATAAATTAAAACATTTTTTTTTAAATTTCAGGGCAAGCATTGCATTTTGGACGTGAGCGGGAACGCCATCAAGAGATTACAAGTGGCGCAGCTCTACCCCATTGCCATATTTATTAAACCAAAGAGTGTAGAGTCTATTATGTAAGTACGCTTGTATTATGTCACTAAGCATCAAATCAGTCAGTTTTAGTTTTGTTTTAAACTTTTTCACAAATACAATAATTTATGTTTTACAGGGAGATGAATAAAAGGATGACTGAAGACCAGGCGAAGAAAACTTACGAACGAGCACTAAAAATGGAACAAGAATTCGCTGAATACTTTACGGGTTAGTGTGATGTCAGTATTGTAAAAAAGAAAATCCGACACTGCGCCGGTGTACTGGCGCAACACTAGCGTCACTAAAATGTCGGCGTTTATGTCCTCTCACTGTAATTCTGACACTTGATTTGGTAACGAAAACACGCCATTCGCGTCAAAGGATTCTAACTAATAACATCTAAAAGTATGTTCCTCTACTCCAGACAATCTAAACGATCCTTTATGAAATTAAGATTAGCTCTGAGTTTTTTTGAGTATAGAAATATTTAATAATTATTTTATTTCCAGCGGTGGTTACCGGAGATACGCCCGAGGAGATCTACGCTAAAGTGAAGGCGGTGATAACTGCCGAGAGCGGGCCCACTGTGTGGGTGCCGCGCCGCGAGCCGCTGTGAGACGCGCCCCCCGGCGACCGCCGCGCGCCCCCCGCCGCCGACCCGCCGCCCGACACCCGGACCCCCCGCACACCGCGCACCCCCCGTACACCGCGCACTCCGCGCTCGCCCACCGCACCCAGCACCATCGTAGACTGGGACTTCAACACGCTCAATTACAGGAAACGAATCAAACGACCTTCTATATTCGTATTCTGAATTAATCACATTGATTCCTGGTTCTGTCTAAGCAAAAAAAAATCCTTGGGGGCTCAAGGTAGGCACAATTGTTAAAATTTTAAAAACTTTCTATGTGAGCGTAGTTAAAATGTGGTGTTCCAGCGTAGCAGAATCTCCTATAATATTGTCCTTGACGACGCTCTATTGAGCAAGATAAATGAAGCAATACTTTTGTTAGCATAAAGTATCATATGAAAACAACTAATAATTGTATGAAATTTACTTATTTCATATCAGTAATATGTAGTTGATGCAATTTTAATAATTCGACAGTAGTTAAACTAACCCAATATAATTCAATTTTACGTAAAATTTTACCTCCATTTGAAAATTAGGTATGACATGGAGAAAAAAGGCTAGTAAACTGTTATTGTTGATATAAATTGATATAATATTGAAATGTGATGTAAAAGAACGAATATAATCATATGATACTTTATAGTGAACGACTTGTTTAACCATAAGTTTCCATTGTCAATACCTGAGCAAAAACATATTATTAGTGTATGTGTTCAAAGAGAATGTAAAATATGTTTTCGTACGAGTGTTGACAATGTAAACTTGTGGAGAGATGTGTCTCGCGACATGAGAAGCAATATGCGCTGCGGCGGTTGTGATAGGCCGACTGCGTTTATCATTGTCACTTTACGTCCCCGGGGACATGTTTAGGATAAGTACGTTTTCAATTTTCTTATTATAATGTAAATTTTCACTCGTGCGTTGATCCTAACGGCTTTCACTGTAGACTAATAATGCTTTTTGTTCGTCGTGCAAATTCTAACATCCTAGAGGGTGATGCATTGTTGACTATACAATTTTATTTATTGACATTATTAAGCAAATTATGCTTGTATTAACTATGTAAATTGTATATTATATAAATTAAATTAAAAAAAATATTCATGTTATTTTTAATCGGATCGCTCGAAATTATTGAGCGCTAAGAAATTACTATTAATATTACTTATGTACACGTAAAAGTGTTTGCGTCGAATTCACGGTGCACTGACAATGTTGAATGTTACAAACTAGCTGTATTAGTTGTTTACTACGGGTACAGTCGCGGCCAGTGACGTCTCTACACTGCCTTTCCTTACCACATTTTGTTCTAAATGCAGTGGAAACGCACCCTACGTTTATACGTTACATTGCGAACTCGTGTGAAAGCGAAAATATATTAAAAATAAAATATAATACATTTAAATATATCTACTTGGAAATGATCGTCTCCCGTACATTCCAGTGTAGATAGGTCAGTGGGAGCGACTGTGCCGTTTAGTTGAGCCCACCTCACGCGACTCCCGCATGGCTAGGCTAAGACGTATTATAATGTAATCACAATTATTTGCTCAAGCGGCAATCTGTTTAGAAGTCATTGAATCTCATCGACATTCGGCGAATGTACCGCTGTCACACGGCGACCTGCGAACTCGTTTGTTGGTTACTAAGCAGTTGTGTTACGGTGTGTCACCACCTTTATAGTGTTTGACATTAATTTATTATTGAGAATTTTATTTTCATATATGCAATTTAAAATGGGATGCCCATCTGCAAATATGGCCGCAACTGCACGAAAATCTACACAAACGCCTAATACATATTGTTGTCTCGGGTTGTCAAATGGAATGAAAGAGATAGCAAGATTGTATATGCAGTGGGATTCTACGGTAGTACCAACCTGTACTTAACAGTTCGCAAGAGCATTTGCATATTTGTATGTTACTGTCATGACATATAGACATTCGACAAAGTATTACGACTGACCATGTTTATTTGTTAAATTTGATACATCCTTATTGGCAAATAAGGAACCTTATCAAGACATTACCAAAGTTCTTCCGTGGTACAGTCAGCAGCAAAAATTTGAAAATTTTAATTTAAATTAAACTTGCACACAATATTAAGAGATGACACTTTTTGCGGCGAGATTAATTATTATTTTAATTGTAATATGCTATTATTAAAATTTAAAATATTTTTTTATTATTAGATAAAGTAGTTTTGACGCTGACTGTACATTGGCGGCATGTGTTGCAAACTCAGTTATAAATGTACTTAATATGAATGTTTTAACTCCCCAACAATGTTTAGTTGGTCGTAGTCTTTGTTTTACAACTGCATGTAAATAATATTTTATTTTTTTAATTCCTCAGTATTTTAGTGACAGGACAGTTTTATTCTTTAGTGTACCCGTCTCTTTAGTCAGTGGGTGCACGTAATGCAAAAACATTTATTATTTTAATTTATGCATTAAGTTAATATTCGTCCTGATTTAATAACATAATTGTGAAAATGATTTTTTTTTGTTTTAATAGCTATTTATTTTATATTATTAAGAAGATATTGTATTGGATTAATTGTTATGCATTGTGTAAATTAATAAAATTTAATGATGACTTTTTAACAATTTAGTGTTTTAACATTTTATCGAGAAATCCCATATTTGCAGATGTACAATGTTTATCAGTTAGTGATGTTCAATAGAATAGTTTGAATAAAATTATTTACGTTGAAAATTCTACTTGGTGTTGTTATTTATAATATTTTCCTTTTGTATTAAACTAACGGTAAAGAGAACTCTTACCTGAATGTTCTAGGATTTTGATCAAAAAAACAAATGTATTTATTTAATTTCTATGCTTTAATTTTTTTTTAGGTTTACTTTCCATCTTCAAATGATACAAATAAAATTAAAAATGTGATTTTCTTTATTTTTTTGTACTGTTATAATAATTATTTATAATTTCAGAATGTTGCCAGAATTAGATAAAAGTATTATGAAATTAAATTTTCACGTGATTATATAAATTTTGATATCTGGATTTACGTGTAGACGAATGGAATTAAAGATATCGGCCGATTATCAAGATAATGAAAGATTATTTGTCAGTGCGGTGCGGACTGCCGAATTGTTGATTTCGATTTAAGGCAAGGTATGTGTTATTTCTCTTTATTACGTAATAATAATAAAGGACTATTATTTCGGCTACAATTGATACGTTAACATTGTGTTATACATCGACTCAGTACTTCGTTTCGTCTATACTGTATCTATAATAGGAAACTTAATAATACCGGTAATTTACAAGGTTACTGGGTCAGGAGCAATTACACGTGGCCGTCATAATTGTTACGCGACCAAATAAAAGATTTAATTTATTTTTTTCTGAAAATTATATTTAACGTCTAATTGTCGAGATATTGAGCCATTCCAAAATTACAGCTTGAAATGTCCAGAACTCTTTAATTTACAAACGAATACTACTGATTGATTTATCTTACATATAAAATTCTCGTGTTATAATGCTAGTTACCATACCTACTCCTCCGAAACTGCTTGAGCGATTTTTATGAAAAATATGTCCAGTAGGCCTGAGAATCGGCTAACAGATAGTATAATATAGGACTGTGCAAACAATTAGCTCAGTTGAAATTTAGGAATCAAACCCACACTTAGAATAGAGGTAGAGCGCTTTAAAAAATCAATATGTGCGTAACTCAATTACGAAACGATCTAGATTTGCGACATGGATAATTGAATTAGATATTCACTCAGCTGATCATATTGTATATAGTAACAGTGAGAGTTAAGTGCAGGGTTCTTAAATATTTCCAGGTAATGGCATTTTTCATACATCGTCTTTAAACTGACATCTAATACTCAAAAAATTACTAAAGATGTGAAATATTGTAAAAAAAAACGAACGTCGGTGGCGCTGTTAGCGCTTGACTGGAGTGGACCGAAATCTACACGTCCAGGTTCGATCCTCGCCATGTAGCGACGTGTGATTATCAAAATTCAAATATAATTGTGAAAACCGACCCACTCTTGGCCAGCGTGTTTGCCTATGGCCTAGTCATTCATAATTTGTTTAGGCTCTGAGCCCCCATTGGGGTTGTATGAGCGGACAAAGATTATAAATTCATCAAACACAACTGTCTGTGTTTTTTAAACAGATAATGACCGTCTAAGTATGTGACTTGCAAATACTGGTTCACACCCGTTTGATATAATTCAGATCAATTTACTGCAAAGGTTATGTCACAAGCTGTACAGAGAAATATGTCGTATGATCTGTAGTCTCGTGGGATACAGACAATATATTTAGGCTGCGTATTTGTTTAGATAAAATGTTTGCGTCACTTCTGGAGGTAGCGCGTAAGTCCCCGTTCCACGGGCCTCTGACACCCGCCTTGTGCGAAACCAACGAGCCCGCACCCGCACTCACAGAGTCTAATGTACAGGTTAGCTATGATTTCTCTATTTTTGTTCTCGTATTCTCAGTTGCCAATACGTGACTACCAACTCTCACAACCCTATTATTGTATGTGGGAGTTGCGATACGAAGAAACTTTTTCTACAGCCGCATTGATAATGTTTTTGAGTTTAATGTCTCTATTGATTGCCACAATTTAATTACGAATACCTGTTTAACAATAGTTGTTCTTGTCTGTTCCAGCCCATCCAGACAATAGCTGCGTCGTCGGCGCCGGAGCAAACGTACTCATGCGAGTTCGGCTCTGCCAAGTACTTTGCGCTGTGCGGTGTCGGCGGTCTGCTGTCATGCGGTAAGTTTCTTACTATACAGGATGTTTTTTGATGCTTCTTGAAATATTGATATATCATGTTATCTGACATATGTTCAATCAGAGCAAGCGCTATGAGAGTCGGACATGAACTTGACATTATCCTTAACATTTATCGCTCACTCAAACCTGATTAACACAAACAAGGCTACACGCTAATAGTATTTTATTTATGAAAAAGAATATCTTAAGTGAAATTTAAGGTTTACAACATTCAATTTCAAAGCCATAAGATAAAAAAAAATTAAACTAAAAAACCTATTATGAATGATCCAAAGACACCAAATCACATTTAAACCTTATTAACTCAACAATAAAATGGTCATGGACCAAGCATATAACTCCACTGCTGGACGTAGATCTTAAGCCTTCCACAGTATACTGTCTTCCGCACAAATCAATAAATAATCAACTACATGTTTTAATCAGGTTTAACCCACACGGCCGTGGTGCCCTTGGATCTGGTGAAGTGCCGGTTGCAGGTGGACCCCGACAAGTACAAGAATGTGATGAACGGCTTCAGGCTGTCCGTGCGCGAGGAGGGTGTGAGGGGTCTCGCCAAGGGCTGGGCTCCAACACTCATTGGGTACTCGCTACAGGTACGATGGTGATATTTTTTACAGTACCGTTAAACTGGGTCAGCCGAAATCACCAGGTGGATATTTATTGAATTTATTTTATGACACAGATAAAACAAAAAAAGAAATCGAATAAAATCTATGAAAACAATTACAGTGGAAAAGCTTAATGTATTGGTTAGTTGGCGATCTCGAGGAATCGATTATTGAGACCTGCTCTTAATAAAGTTCTTATGATTTTCACTACAATGTGTTATTCTTCTACAGGGTCTGTTCAAATTCGGTCTGTACGAGGTGTTCAAAGTGGGCTACTCGGACATGCTGGACGCGGAGACAGCCTACGTGTACCGAACCTTCGTCTATCTCGCTGCCTCCGCTTCCGCTGAGGTCTTCGCCGACATCGCCCTCTCGCCATTCGAAGCTGTTAAGGTAAAACATCTAGTTATTGACCACCATTTTTACTCTTGGCGTATTCATCTAAAAAGGTAGCGACTAGGGTGGAGTGGCGGCGCCTCGGCAGGTCACCGATAACTGATGACCACGAAGAAGAATTCATTTTTCTGAGTTATATGGGGATTGTTTTTTTTTACAAGTTTTAATTTTTGTATATAGGTCCGCATCCAAACTATGCCTGGTTTCGCCAACACTATGCGCGAGGCGTGGCCCAAGATGGTGCAGAACGAGGGCTACGGCACATTCTACAAG
The DNA here is from genome assembly GCF_000836235.2 of Papilio xuthus. Lineage (NCBI taxonomy): Eukaryota > Metazoa > Arthropoda > Insecta > Lepidoptera > Papilionidae > Papilio > Papilio xuthus. The sequence continues at coordinate 4,026,362 of NW_013529697.1, read as the reverse complement.
GGTCTGGTGCCGTTGTGGGGTCGACAGATTCCCTACACAATGATCAAGTTCGCCTGCTTTGAAAGAACACTGGAAATGTTCTATAAGGTATGTTGTTAGTGCATCCTGTGCTTTATTTATTTTCATTCATAGACATGGCGGTATTATTTCATCTTCAGCATTTTTTTCTATATCATTCTTTCAATTCTTTCCTGTTCTGTGCTTTAAATACATTTCTCCATTGTGAACTGACCAAGGCTGTTTTATTTTACTGTGATTCTGCACATAACAAGCGAAAACAGCGCTGCTTACTTCTTTTGTTAAAAAATGGTCCTTTGAGTCGGAACTAAGGAAAACCAATATTTTTGGTTTCTATCGAGGTAAGGACTTAGATCTCGTCCAAAATCATCGGAAATATATTATGATTATAAGTATGTAATAATTTTAGCGTTTTTTATGTGTTGCAGTACGTAGTGCCGAAGCCGCGCGACCAGTGCACGAAGGGCGAGCAGCTGGTGGTAACGTTTGCGGCGGGTTGCGTCGCCGGCGTCTTCTGCGCCATCGTCTCCCACCCCGCCGACACCGTCGTCTCCAAACTCAACCAGGTATACATGCACTTTACCTCTGTTGTACCATCTACTGTCTTACCTAAATCTTTGAAATCGGCCAAGGTTTAGACTACAGAAGGTCATAATTATTCCGTCATACATAATTAGGCTACTAGAAGCTCATTGTTCATCACTATTGAGCAGTTTTGCTCAATCAAATCTAGTGTTTCAAACGATCGTCAAAAGAGGGTATGATGTTTTCGAAAAGTCCACAAAATTAGACAATATTTGAAATATGTAGTTTATTTGAGAACTACAGCTATGCCATGTTTAATATATTTATTGTATGAAACAAGAAAGTTGAAATAAATACTGATTTTACGTGTGTGTTTAGGATAAGTCGGCGACAGTGGGTTCAATCGTGGGCAAGCTGGGCTGGGCTGGTGTCTGGAAGGGACTCGGCACCAGGATTGTCATGATTGGTACACTTACCGCGCTGCAATGGTTCATCTTCGATGGCGCCAAGGTTTGTACAATGTAACCACTGATCTCTATAGATGGATAGGTCATTGCTTAAAAATGATAGGTTTTGCTTTTGACACGAACCTGCCATTTGATATTTCCGAAGTTTGAATCCTTACCATCGCTATCATCAGCACCAAAATGGCGAAAATCAAATAAGCTCAAAATACCATACCAAAGCTATTTAACAGAGGTCAGTGAATACAACAGTGTAGAGCTATTGGACTTGTACCTTACAATCTTAGCATTTACATCCATATTACCTTATTTCAATTTATGGGTTCATAATTTTATAAACAACACTTAATAGTTGTGTTATTTTTATAGGTTGTTTTAAGAACACCACGACCACCACCAGCCGAGATGCCTGAATCCATGAAGAAACGTCTTGAAGCTGAACAAACAGCCAAAGATAATTAAATTAGAAATCCCAAATCCAGAGCTATCACAACCCTAATCTCAGTTTATTGGTTGAAAAAAATATAAAGAATAGTGAAAATGTACTAGAGTGCAATTTTAATTTGTTGCCAGTACTAAATAAATTTATATTGCATTTATAAGTGAAACCTATTTGAAGATAGAAAGTAAAGGTGTGGTTTCTTAATTATTGTATTTAATATTTATCTATAAAAATAATTTTATATTAAATATCATTTAGTTTTATTTCCTTGCGAATGACTACTGCAGGGATGTAACCTGTTACTGTCAATAATTGTACAATAGATGGCAGTGTTATCAACCTTACTTCCAAATTGTTTGAATGTCTATATAGCCGATTGAAATGTTTGATTACATTTGGACATGATAGAAGAATACATACTTTCCTACTGGATCTACAGATTTGCAGTTACTAAATTTATAACAAACTATTTTGATCACATCAAGTACAAATCTGTAATCGTTAACTGTTATAGAAATTTAAAAATATTTGTTTTATTTTGGTTAACTTTGATAAAGCCATAATATATATATAAGGAAAATATAAAAAATCAAACAAAGAGGTTTCAAGTTGGTTTTTTAATGAACTTAAATCTCGTCTGCTACAACAGTAGTCTTCTCAGATACATATAAACCATCCAAGAACTTTCTGATGTCTTTATTTTTGACCATGGTGGACTGTTGAATGAGGGCTGCTGAGCTGGAAACATCTTCAATGGAGTTACCTTCAATAATCAGCTCATCCTTTTGTTTGGGAGAGTTGACAACTGTCACACCTGGTGCCATCCTTACCCTCCTAATGTACTTCTCTCCGAGGAAGTTACGGATCTCAATCAACGTGTTGCCCTCAGTGGTCACACAGTTAATGGGGAAGTGAGCATATACTGCACGCATTTTGTATTGGAATCCCTTTGTTACACCTGAAATTAAAAAAATTATGCTCACATATAAAACCGGTATAAGCTGAGATTGAAATAAATAAATTAAATTCCTATGAATGGGAATATATTAAAACATTGCTAACTCATTTATGTACCACAAATAAAAAAAATAAACCTATTAAATGCATATACTAAAAATCTATTTACATCTGGTTTTAGATAGACATCTTCCCAGATCGGACACTGTTTCAAAATTGTTTTTTACTATTTTAAATGAAATAACTTGTGAGTTTACTTTATAACATAAGTCACACTAAATGTGCTTCAAAGAATATTTAAGCATCCAAATTATGTTAATGTAGATAATGTTTTAATTAAAGATTAAATCATAGTTGAAATTAATTAAATAAAGTTCAAGTATTATTTTAAATTATGTTTTCATTTTATCAGAACATTACCATTCTTATATCTTTAGTAAATTTATGCTTAACCAAATATTAGACAAAAACATTAATAATTGATAAACACATTACCCACCCCTATTCATGACATTAGTTCAGTTTCTTTTAATTTAATGATCATTATTCATGTTTCTACTATATTAAGGGCAATAGTAAAGTAAACTGTTCTAACATTTTAGTTTTTAACATTTGTACATTAAATGTTTACAGTGTATTTAAGACAGATAGTTGCATTAATAATGTATTAAGTCTAATAAACCCTATAATAAAATGCTCAGATAAAAAGAAACCACATATCACATCCCAACCTGATATGTTTATAGAACCAAAACAAATATATTTTTACCTTTGATCATGTTCTCCACATGAGAGCAGACGGTTCTCACCGCAGCCAGTTCTTTTTTCGATCCGAACCATTTCTCCACCTTCAGTAATCGAGAGTTTACCATGCGAATGTCAACAGCCAAGTGTTTAAAATTTCTTTTAAGGGTACCTCGGGGTCCTTTCACTGTCACCAGTCGAGACTTCACATGAACTGTGAGCCCCTCAGGGATCTTCACCTTTTGGTTAGCAACTATTTGCTTCATGTTGTGGCCTAAAATAAGATATATTTATGAACATAACCTATACGACGGTTTGACAATTAAATGTATATGTTTTACGTCTATTTTTGGTAAAATATTTGGGGAAACATTAAAAGCAGAACAATATACACTGCTCTCAAAAATATTTCACTGAAACCACAAGAAGTTAATAGGATTAATATAGATTTTATCACTAAAAACAGAAACTCTGCTTACTTTCAGTGACACAGAGAGCCGGAAAAGAATTTTAGGGTTGCCAACTTGCAAAAGCTGTTATCTAGTGTTGTCGGTTATCGGTAGGGCAAGGCTAAAAAGGTAGAATATAGAATTGATTTTTGTGGTTAATAAAGAACTGATAAATGGTCCAATACTTTAATAACATATTTTTTTACAGATTTTAACAGCGAATATCCACTACTAAAAATCATTCAAAAACATATTTTCGTGTTTGTTAAAAAGAAAACTATGACTATTTTTGTTGTAGCACACAATTTTTACAAAAAACAAATTATCTGTACTCGATTAACTATCAGAAAGAGAGAATTAAATATCTGAAAAATGTTAAGTTATTGTACATGCACCAGAATCATAAAAATTTTGACGGCATAATTTTTGACGTTGACATAATGTGTCAATGTCAAGATTGCATTAAGGTTAGGTTTTCTGTGTTGTGTTTAATTTATTTTATAAAATATTAGTATGAACTTCGCTTAGAATATCTACAATTATACGTTTATTTAAGTTTAACTAATTTAGCAAAACCTAGGCTGTAAGATACGAAAATGATATTTAAGCGGTTAATTCGACCAGAAATTAAACTGTGTTTACGAGTTTTGAGTAAAGGTTATTATTGAAATTCAAACTTTTATCCCTAATCTTAATTTAGAATACGGCATCAGTTATATGTGCTAATATTTTAAAGGTTTGACTACGAAGCCGCAGTGGGACATTATAACAGGGGTATGCGTTGAAAGGTTACCTGTCGTAACACCACCACTGAACGACATACAAAAAAAGTATAAAGAATTATTATGGACCATAGAAGTTGAAAAAAGTTTAAAGTCAGATCACGAGATAAGGCATGAAAACGATAAGTAAGTACTTCTAAATTTGCACTAAATACTGCTTCAATGTATTTGAACCGCTTTTGTTAATTTGATTTCGAAGACATTACTTTTGTTATAAAATATTTTTTCTCTATAGAATCCAAGCTGAACTTCTTAAGAGTGACACTCATGATGTGGATATAGATGCTGTTAGCAAAATAACAGCTCAAGATATGGAAGATGCGGCAACTGAGGAATTATCACAATTCAAATTTGGAAGTATTGAAACAGGTAAACAAACATACACATTATTTTATCTACCATTATAATGAACAACAACTTGTAGATGATTGTTTTCAATATTAATACTGCACTTGCATGTGGCTTTTTCAGCACAGAACTTAAATAGCCTAAGTTACCACACTAAAGGTACCTTCCAGTAAAAGTCCCATCAAAATTGCTTCAGTAGTTTTAGAGACGAAAAATTAAAAAAAATGGTTTTACATTTTAAGTCACAGAAATACATTGTGTGCACAAAATTTGTGTTTTTTATATTACATACATACACTCCAATTTTATTAATTGAATACAGTGTTTCTACTTTATATCTTAATATTGTTTATAGAAGCAGACAAGAAAGGTGACAAGACAAACCCTGACAGATGTCTACAGAGACACCTGGTGTTGGTTGCACCAGTTAAATTGGGAACTGATGTAAGAACAATACTCCCCCAGGGGAAATGGCAAGAGGGAGAAACATTAAAACAGGTCAGTTACACAATACAATGCAAAAAAACTATTCACCAAAATCAAGAACAAGATCTATTATGTAGACTGTGAAATTATTTTGATTTAGGGAATGTTCTTACTTCAACAAAATAGACTTCAGATGAATTATAATATTTTTTTATATGATGATTTATGCCTGTGCAGCAACTTTTTTTTCATTAACTAGGTATTGCCCGCTACTGCGTCCACACAAGTTAAAAAATCTTAATTAGTTCTCAAAATGTTTCCAAACTTTATTCTACATCTATGTCAAATTACTTTGAGATCCCTTCAGCTTTGCAGATACCTTCTAACAAACATTGATTCATATATTCAAACATTCACATTTATAATATTACTAAGATAATATGATAGAATTTATTTTTTTAGACGGCTGAAAGAGTTTTAGAAGAATACTGCGGGAAAGATCTTAAAGTGCAATTCCTCTCAAATGCTCCGTGTGGCTTTTACAAATATAAGTATCCACAAAGTTCACAAACAGATAACAGTATTGGTGCCAAAGTAAGTTGAATGCTTTAACTTATTATTCCTTGTCTATGGCAGCAGCTGCAGCGGTTAGCATTGGCTAAGTGGTATAAATAAGAAACAATTCTGCATATAGACTACACACAATCAAAAATATGTAAAGTTTGATCATTTGTGCTTTAACACTGTTGAATCAGTGTTGCCTTGTATAAAGTTGTGCACTATTGAATTAGTATTGCCATGTGCAAAATTTTGCACTTTTGAATCAGTATTGCCATGTGCAAAATTAAGTTCAATGTTGTCATTCCATTGCAGAGATGAGAATGGATGAACTAGGACATTAAATTTAATGTTTTATGTTTGATTGAAAAAATAATTATCATTTACATTACAGGTTTTCTTTTACTATGCTAATTATCAAGGTGGTGCTGTAGACGGCAAGGAAAAGAATTTCAACTGGCTTACAAGGAATGAATTAAAGGAACTTTTACCACCAAGGTATAATAAATCAGTACAAGAGTTCTTAATCGAAGAAACTTGGTAATTTATGTAGAAAAATAAATGTATTAGTTAATGTAACTTGGTTTATTTTTATTTCTTCGAGTTTTAACGTTTACGTTAAGATTATGTTTTAACAATTTTTTTTATTTTTCTCATTAAGATTTTATATTTCGTACCGCAGTGTATCACCAGAGGCTATTGCCCCTGTCGAAAAAGTATTCCTACATTTTGAGTTCTGCCGGTCCATACAAAACTCATAGGGCGCACCTAAATGCACTCAGTGTGTGGTCGCGGAAAGAGGACTAGAATTATGCAGCCATAAGATTCCGTAGACCTTTCAATAATATATTAAAATTATGGATTGATATGGGTTTGTATAATCGTGATTTATTCTTGGCAGAACGATATAATAATCCAACTTTATTAACCTTATTTCTTCCACGCTTCCGAAGTTATGATCGATAATATGATGTTCTATATATCGGCTAACAGTTCGAGAATGTACGATGTTATTCTGTAATAAAATATTATACAAAATATAATCATGGCCGATGTTAATATTTCCTCATAAATATTTTGAGATAGACATGAAAAACAGTAAACATAATGTAGGAAGACATTGAACATTGTGGAGCACGGCCGACCAATAACAACATATGATGTAACTACTGCACCACGGACGCGGCTTCCATCCCGCACGTTCCTTGCCCACGTCCTAAACACTAATATAAACATGTTATTATTTAAAAGATCCTCTTTAGTGCGCAGTTAAATGCTACTTCCCACATTTACATTGAAACATTATTTAGCGAGAAGCCGGCGCGGGGAGCGCTTCGCAGTAATGCTTCGAAATAGAAGTTTACTTAAACAATGAGCGTGATTTACGAGTAAACAGATTTCGATGTTCGGTCCCGAAATTTCCAGGGACTGAGTCTGGAGTGAAGAAATATTTTAAACCTTATATACAGTATTCATATAGGCACTTATCGTGTAATTCGTTACCTTAAGAATGGAAGCGAAATCGCTTTTGAAGTTTGCTTTTATCGCTATGCGATGAAAGTTTAATTTACCTCGGTGTAAATGGGTTAAGATTGGACGTGTTAGCCGCTCTCTTCAAGGCTCCCGGCCGTCTTTTCGGATTCGTTTACAAACAAATCGGCGGGCTGTTTTTCGTTCACTCGGTTCTAAATTAAATAATTCCTATCGGAAAGTAAATAAGCAAAACGATTGTTTTATTGTTCGCCTTGAGTAATTATTTTGTATTGTGACATAACAAAGATTTATTTTCACAAATGTTGATACACGTTTTCAAATGTTTAAGGAAACGGCTGACACGTTTAACAACGTAACGATTAAACATTGGGAGATTTTCTCAATGTATATGAGTAGCTTCTAGATCTCTTTCAATAATCTGATAATGAGAAAGTCATTTCATAGGATTATGTTCTTCCCACTTTTTTGATATTTTTAAATAAGACATTTTCCAGTAAACATCATAAAGGTTTGTATATATAGATTTCTTTGAAAAAGAAATCAATAAAATTCTAAGTAAATTAAAAACCAATAAGAAAGTAACTTATAAACGAATAAAAATAAAATGTAAAGCATTTGTGAGAACAGACGGTCTTCCACATTAATTTCTTCCCCGCGGGGTGCCCACCTGTGGCTTTGGACTATCATAATTGATAAAATTCTTAACACACATAACAATTCCGTCCCCACATTCTCTAATTTCATGGATGACTCGGGAATGTGGTCGGTGTTTGGTAAATATCAACAGTTAAAAGGGTTAGTTTAATTAATTAATAAGCATGTGACTTATTGCTATTTTATTAATTCAGGCGACATTGTTATGGAAATATTTACATTCTTGATGTTTGTTTGTACCAAAGGAGTAAATAAAGGTGTGTAATTTTTTTTAAATTATAATAAGATACGTCAATATTATTTGTCGTCATGATTAATTCAAAATATCAATGGTATTCAATCAATAATCATAAAGTTAAGCTCAGCTTTTCGTTGCGGCAAATTCTAAGAACATTTTAATGTTTGTAAGTGTTCTTAAAACATATTATATTAGTATTATATGTATAAAATGACTAAACAAAATAACCATCATACTAGCAATAACAATTATTAGAAAGAAACTGTTAGAGTTAGAAAAGATTCTTTATCTAAAGTCCCAGAAATAACTTAAGACATTCCAATCTGTACAATAGTCGTTATAAAAGACACTCAAATGTTTAAAACTGGCGTTAGCCTTAATGACCACACGTCGTTATTTAAAGTTGAAAAGGAAGGCCGACGGGAATCACATAATCTGCGTCAAACTTAGATAAACTGGGTAATAGAGAGCAAGAGGGCCATTGTTCCACTTCTAATGGACCACCGGCCGCTCCCAGACGAGCGCCTCGCAAAAACCGCACCGAAATGTTCGGCATTGAAAAAAGAACGCGTAAAACAATATATATTTCATCATTTAGGGACTTCATTGGAATTAGCTAAAGTATTTTATCTTTAGCTTTTCACAGTTCGATAACGGTGGCGGTGTTAAATTGTTGACAAGACAAAGTTATCGGAGAAAAGTGAGAGCCGTTAGTGAGTTCTATTGATAATAGAATCTATGCTATAACATAACTGGAAATATTTTAAGCGGTGGCGCCGCCATTCGCTACCTTTTATTCCTTTCTTCTTGTAATTACTTTGTCAATGAAAACAATTGAAGAAAGATACTTTGTTATGGTTTTACAGACAATGCTTTCGGTATTAGCATTGTTTTAGGCTTAGCGAGCTGTAGGTCAAGGGCCTGACGTTTAGTTTTATCTGCCGAAACTTTAGTACTATTGAAGTAACGTTACAGTTGTCTTTTAATGATTTAGTAGAAAATTTAAATCTCACTTATTGTCAGAATAAAATGTAATAAAAAAAACAATGTGATAGAATTTAAAAGATAAATAAGTGACAAATGAAACAATGCAAAAATGATCAGGAATTTGTGAGGGGAGTGTAGCGCAAACATCCCTTTGTAGATTACTCTACATTCTTGAGATAAGGCTCCGACCACCTCAGGCCGCGTCATCGTATAAAACACGAATCCCTTTTGTATTGTGCCCTTCTTCACATCTTTAGGAATGTATTTCGATATTGTTTTTAAGTATTATTGGGAACACTTTAAGCGTTACTGATGTAGATAAAGCAGATACAAGACATTACCTAAGTATACAATAATAAACTTAAGTCTAAAATCCAACGAGAGACGCGTTTGCATACTGGTTCGTTGGTCGAATTATCCTGCAAAACCTATGAGGTAAAAGGACTGTTCTTACGGTTTTAATAAAAACTGTATCAGTAGATCAGAGGAGTTAAATAAAACTTAAGGAAATTGGTTTTGAATTGTCTCAGGAATTTACGTAATCAATAATGGATCTTATTTTTAAAACACAAATAAATAACTGGATACATAAAGAAAATTTGCACACATTCATACAAATCAAGATCGCAAATAATGGGTTCGTTTCTTAAAATAATTTGAATTGCATTCCCATATGCTTTTTGTACAAACAAATTTGTGTGTCTGTATAAACACGATAATAGCAGAGTCAGGTTGTTTTTCATCTGTAAGCGAATCCAGCAGTTGCGTGCGCCTACGCCGCGCCCCGGCCTCTTCTCGCGTGGGCAAGGGGGCCAAATAATGTTAAAAATACCCGAACATGACCTACACTACAGAATTTATATTCTACAATACATGTGTTTCGCACTACTCAATATATGTTGTTGCTACGAGCATAATACACAAATGTGTTTCTTTTTGTCTTTAATAATAACCAATACGCTGGGATACCTACGTTTAATTATGATAGATTCCTGTCAAATGGTCCCATTTCACCTAGTTTTTTCGGTTACAGGAATCTTTTGAACTTTGACTGGCCACATTCTATTAAAGTCGGCGGGAGCATTTCATTGAGAAGGCAAATCAATTAACACCTAAGAAAACGTTAACAATTCGTGTACACAACAGTTCGTATTAAAAATCAATCATACATTTAGGTGGCTCTGCGGGCGCTGGGGCGCTGAGGCGCTGAGCCGGTGGAATGCGCCGTGTGTGCGGCGCGGGAGAGACGCGGGTGAGGCGCGGTGAGGGCGCGGGCGCGGCGGAGCACGGCCAGGTGGGCTCCCATTAGCAGCGAGAGCTCCGAGCGGCCGCTCTTCATCTTTATGATAATTATTTTCTGTTTGTTTTCGTCGGGGAATCGGCCCGCCTCGGCGGACGCTTCTCGGAACCGACTTCCATTGTGGTAAATTAAAGCCGCCCGGACCCCTGCCACGACGAGAGATAATTCGACAGGATGCCGTATATTATTAATTGCACTATGACTTGTGGAAATGTAGCTCGGAGTTCAGTGAGTCATTCATTCCGCCGGCCGTGCCGCGCCGCTGCTGCGTGGGAACGACCCGCCATCTCCACTTACAACCCCGACTCGATAATTTTATATGTGATTTATAAAATAGTCACATTAACAACACACGATATCATATATTTCTTTTTTTGTGTAGATTGAATTTAATCGATAAATCCAGCGGGAACGCACCTACTTAACTTACAATTCGAATCAATTAAGCATTGCAGAAGTGAGGCGATAAATTTCCAATTAAGTCGACCGGCAGCACGGCGCGGTACAGAGAGCTGGCTTCGTTAACTAGAGTTAACAAGGTAATAAACAGAGGATACGAAGCTGCGATTAATAAAAACAAAACCGTAAATAAGCCGAATGCCGCAATAAAAAAGAGGAACCTCGTAATGTTTACAATCTTGTGGCTTTATTCACTTTGTGTTCCAATTTCATGCTAAATCGAGCGGATAAAATCCTTCTTTATCAGGCAGACTCACCGTCGCGGCTATCGTCGGAGGCTGTCCCTCCTCCCCCTCCATGTCCCCCGCCCCACTGCAGCTCATCCGTCTGCGGCTCGCGTAAACCACCATTAAAAACGAATCACCTTCAATGAACTATACTGCTTTGTAATTACTTATTTATGACGATCTATTTATTTGACTTGAAATGTGCTTTTCTAAAGATTAGAAAAAATCATCAGATATAAAAATATAGCTTCAAATTTCAGTAAGGTTTGAATATAATTTTTGCTATAATTTATTACCAAGTATTATTGAAGAACATGATCTTCATTAGACAAATAAATCACCACTTTGAAACATTTTCAATTTTCCTTTTCTCTTCTTTTGAGAAAACTGTTAGAAACTTTGTCAATTTCAATAACATTAAAAGACAATATTATTTCACGCGTTACAAATCATGATGACTTATCATCATCGAAACATCTATTTGATGTTTAACACCCAGAAATCTGTTGAGCACGCCGCGCCGCGACAAACCGGATCGCATTGGACAATATTTACCCTCCTACCCGTCTAAATGAGTATTTGTTTTTGCGTTTGCGCGATCACTAATAGTTTTTAAAAGCGCGTGCTACGAATGCACCATGTGTGAAGTGCGCATGAACCTCGAGTGCATCGCTTGGGAGGCTCGACTGGTTATTAATTTTATGGTGTCGATGGCCGCACGCACCTGGCGCGGCGCGGCGGTCACTGCGCTGCGCCTGCGCACCCCGCGCGCCCCTCGCACGCCGCCCGCGCCCTCGCACCAGGAATCAATCACATATTTTTGTAATTCCAATGCCGCCTTTACCGCAAACCCGTTAAAACGTTTAACGATTGACGTCACTCAGCTATTTTTTTACGTAATCCATGTTCGTTCTACGAGCTTGATTGTATATAATCTATGGCCAGTAATTATATTGTCTATGTTTTAAAGAATCTCTCAAGAAGACGGCGACGGTTTGATTTTTTAATTATTGTAGCTTAATAGTTGACAATAGTTGGTACATGGTCACCTGATGTTAAGTATGTGGACGGCATTCCCCTCCTAATCGAACAGGTTATGGGCTGCACGAGCATTACAATGTAAATGGCACATCGATGTACAGGTGTCGCGGGGAACCTGAATCTGTCCACAGACTCTAATACAGTCGCCTTTATTTTGTAACACACCCATTGCTGTGTCGCTATGGTATTGTAGGATGCTACGTTTAAATGATGCTGCATTGGAGAATGTATGCGAAATTTATTATTAACATTTAGGTATTCCAGCGATTGGCTAGTAAGTACCGACTCGTACGAGACAACCGGGCGACAGTATTTTGTTTGTGGTTATTGCAGTTTATGTATACTGATTTCTAACGCTGCAATTTGATAAAATTGATAACATGTTTGATAATAAAAATAAAGTGTAAAAATATTATGTCCTCAAAAGATGTTTAACTTTGCTTACTATAATACATTTGTAAAATAACTTAACTTGGCTTTAACTTATTTCAGGAATGGCTTTTCGTATACTGAACGTTTATTTAACACGTATAAAAATATTTATAAATATTAATAGTATATATGATGCAGATTATAAAATAAAAAAATACACGGCAACGTTGCTACTTATTTAACGTTTTAACTTTTCGATTTGAAATGTGATAGAAAAAGAATACAAAGACAACACTTATTTTGTCTCCACAAATTCCAAAAGAAACACTTCGGTGTTGATAGTTGGTTGTGAAGTAAATATCTTGTCACTCGCGTTAAGGACATTTTATATAATGCTATTGAGTAAATTAAAATTAAAATGCAAACCAGCATAGGTATTTATTATGACACGGTCCTAAAAAATGCTTCTCTCTCTATAATTCCTTATACAATGAGAACATTACTGTTCTAGAAGGTAAATAGTTTCTCTGTGAAAGATATGAAAGTGTCAAATGCTGTGACAGCAACGGCAGTATGATTAATATCTGTGTTTACACGGTTCCATGTTGAGTTAACGTACCGACGGGATACGAAACGGAGGCTTTTACACTTTGAATTCAAACACAATGCTAGATTCAAAATAAGATGCAATACTGCAGATCTGTAGTCACAAATACATTGTATGTTTATGTCATTTATCTTATTAAATATCATAAGTTAATGTGTAAATGCGACCCTCCTTACGTGTGGAAGTAATAGTTTTATTTTAAAATACAGCGTTGTTTTGTGGATATATGATACAGTTTTTCTCTTTTACGTATATAATCAATAGTTTTAAAGATAGTGATATCTTATTATTATAACATATTCAAATTAACCGAAATGTATTGCATATATAATGAGGTTTTACAAGTCATTATTTCCTATTTGTCCATCATTTAACACTTGGGCTTTCATTGAATCTAACATCTCTACTTGTAATTTTCCATGACAGCAAAACAACGCCGAGAGCCGGCCTCGCGCGAGTGTGCTTCGCTGTAAGAAGGACGTTTTAGCACCTCCATAAAAAACTAAAGCGAAACTACATTCAATAAATTAATAACTCATCGTCAAATGCCTCCAATTATAGGACAATTCGAAGCGGAGTCAAGCAGGTAAACAAAATAGAGCTGTTGTAAATTTTACAAGAGCGGCCGGCCGGCCACACTGCCTTTTCGACCGCATTATGCGCTTTTTTTGTTCGGCTTTTTGCCACTTGGCATTCACTTTGTGGGTTTACTTCCGTCGGTACTTTTTTTAAGGTGGCGCTAACTTTGGACACAAAGGCGATATACGAGGCAAAATAGAGCGTTAGCGCCATCACTTGGCTTCGCGCGTAAGAACTGAAAGTGGACGCCAAAGATTGCCGTTTGCCGTTTGTTGTGCGTCATCACATCGGCTTGTAGGCGATTTGTGTTTTGTTCTTTCTGTTTTATGTAATGAGAATGCAAATATTCAGAGAACGCGCCGATGGAAAGTGGTTATGGTCGATCAAACATCAACTAGAATGTCTAGATTTTTGACATCACAAAGTCCTTTCAATTTAACCGAACAATCTTAACGGTACGCTTTTGATAGTGCTTAGTGTTTTTGGCTTTCTTGGTGGAATGTTACACAAACATTATGTCATTGTCCTATGTCATATATATCACACTTATGCATGTCTGTGTAAAATTGATCTTGTTTCGTGTGGACTTTAGTTAGTTCATCATCAACTCACTATACGTCCCCACTAACTGACTCGGAGCATACCCTAAGTCAGGGGTGACTAAGCCCTAGTCAAACACGCTGGCCCAGTAGGTTGGTTGACTTCACACATGAATCTTTGATATTTTTTACTTAGTTATTATTGGTTGTTCACAAATTCTACAGTTTCACATTTCTATTTCTTATCTTATTTATAAGTAAAGTATAAATAAACAAAAGCTATGATGTCATGTTTGTAAAAAAAAGTAACAGTATCCAAAACAATGGTTCTACTCGAGATGCGTAATGCGTTCAAATCACAATAAAGTACCGTACGGCGCATATTTTTCAAAATACGTGTTACGTTATCTCTGGATCTTTTGCGAATGCCTTTTGTCTACCTGTTAACTTTCCCTTACAGGCATTCTTTTTTTGACAGCGGTGTAATGTCGGTGATGTCTGTTTGCATTTTGTCTGCACATCAGATTATAGTCATTGTCTTGCAAGCGCCATCGCCACAAAACAGCCGGCTCCTGTACTCCGAACCCATTACGTATTGTTATCGACTACAAACTATTGTTTTATTTCATACTATTCGTGATATTTAAATCTCACTTTTCAACGGTGAACCTTTTTGAAATAGAGCGTTACTGTATTTTTTTTCTGTAAACAATGCGATGATGTTTAGTGTTATCAGTCAATTGATGGACGCTAAGGTGTCATTGTGGAGCATCGTGATTCACGCTCATACCTTTTGTATGAGCAATCATCGTATATATTTACTGAAATGTTGCTTGGTAGAAACGCCTTAGGATAGTTCCTTAGGCGTTAGTACTACTTATAGACGCATTTATATACCTTGACTTAAAACGTATAAACAATCAAAATAGACTAATCTTTATCCAAATTAGTTATTATGACAAAAGTGTATTTGACTTTTGGCGCCGATGGTAAATGGGATTATGTCTTGCAAGACAGCATTGTGTGGCAGACATTTGTGACTCCCACAATACGTAAGCTTAGGTCAAGGGAATTCCTTATTTATGATATTCAAGGAAGATTATTGGTATGTATGATTCTGACACTCGGAGGAAAGTATCAATAAAAAGCCTAAGAACCTGTATGAGAAAGATTATCCGAAACAAATGCGGGCAATCAAGAGGTTTACGTAAAGCCGTACGCTCGTTATATCGAAAGTGGATGATTTCTTTATCAGACGCG
This sequence comes from Papilio xuthus, assembly GCF_000836235.2. Lineage (NCBI taxonomy): Eukaryota > Metazoa > Arthropoda > Insecta > Lepidoptera > Papilionidae > Papilio > Papilio xuthus. The sequence continues at coordinate 4,010,892 of NW_013529697.1, read as the reverse complement.
GTGTTCGGCGTTCGGCGCGCGTGAGGTCTTTTCGGCCAAGCCGCCGCCATTTTTTCTGAATCCCCTAATTATACGTTGAAAAATTTAAATTTGCCACTTCGTTAAAAGATTGAGTTTTAGATGTAATTTTTTGACTTTTGTTATTTACTGTAGGGAATAAACAATTATGTCGTATGACTTTTATTAGGTTTTATTTTAGCATATGAATTTTATTACCGTGTCGCCATAATAACTTGATAGTAATTCTGAGAAAAATTGCCTCTTAATTTACTTATGTATATCACATGAATAACTTAATTCCTTTTTCGATTACGCTTTTAATTCTGTTGCCTAATAATTTTACCGCATAATTTTCAGAAGGTCCCTGGATTTAGATTCTCGCTATAATGTTTTGATATGATGGGATTTGGTGATAACTTTAAAATTGATAACTTTGAATAGTTTAAAAAGTAAGGTAATCAAATTGGCAGTAGCTAAGATTGTGAACATCCATTATGTTTTGTTTCACCTAGGATTCGCTTTCTAGCCGTTAACACATCACTGAGTTAAAAGTCAGTTTAGTATTTCTTTTGATAATTTTATTTGTGTTACTCAAACAAGTCGTGTCTACTGTTTTACGAGCACTAATCTACTGTAAAACCTCTCAGCCAGTATGATAACGAGATTTTCAAAATCGTGAGTAAATATTTGCCCGTCTGACCATTCCATAAAGCGAGATGAGAGGAACAAAAAATAACTTAACAAGAAGGTCCTGTGGGAGCGGCCGCGGGTTGAGAGAGGGTATATGAGAAGCTATAGGAGTGAGGGGGAAAGATGATGATACGCCCACAACCACCCACGAAGTCGTAAACAGTCCAAATCCTTTGCACGCATTCATGTATCCCAAATCGAAATCGCTCCGAGCATCCAAACTTCATTTGACACGGGATAACCTTGTTTAAATCTTCGCAAGTAAAGACGATATTTGCTTGGACCATTTAAATAAGTTATTCCGTGTCGTTTTCTTTTTGTTATTGTGATCATAATGATAAATAACTACAAGGATAAGTCAAGCTCGGGAATAATAATTGAATTTGATGTCTTAAGTATAAAATGTTTGCTTTAAAATTCTCTAATCATAGACAGGTACAAAACAATTTAACATATGTAATTTGTATTTTCGTAGCTAATGTAGGTAGGCAAAATATATACGTATTTGTATTATTTAAGACTGTATTTTTAGTATTAAAGTAGACTGCTTGAAGACTTTTTCCACAAAAGAAATAAAGACAGACAACTCGACCGAGAAATGTCACACACTTACAAAATATCAGAGTAAAGTTAAACTTTCATAATTACTCATTATAGTATACTAAACTACATACCTTAGAAATGTCAGTCTTCATCACGGTTAGTCTTCTTTTCTTTTTATAAAAAAAAGCTGACAGCTATTATTTTGTTGATATTAAACTAATCAGTTTTAAATCAATTTATTTTTTCTTAAATTAAAAAAAAATCTTGTCATCGCCTGTCATTGTCAATTCAAAGTATGGCCATTCGTAAAATAAACAGTTGATATTCGATATCGAACGGAAAGTGTATCCATCTAAAACTTTATTGATTAATGTCTTCTTTTTTATTTTCTTTTTAATTTTTGCAATGTCAAATTAAAGTTTGTGTAGCCTCTTAGTTAGATAATGAGTAAGAGAGAAGACGTGAGTATTCCTTACTGCTGTCAATTATGACTGGCATGTTAACAGTGAGGTTAACATTAGTGTAAACAAGCTGAAAGTAATTTGAAGCCATTATCTTTGCTTCGTTTATTTTTTATTGTAAAAGGATTTAAAATTAATGATAAAAAACCATTCTTGAAATTCGATTCGTCATATGGAATTCTTCAAGGGTCCCTCTTGAGTGGGTTGCCTCCGTTTCGAATCAATGGAAGACCTATAATTTGTACATCCACATCGACAGGAATAATTAGTGGGCCTGTAACATCAATAAGTCGCACATTCCCACATGGTCACGGTCAGAACAGACCACGTAATATTGACCTATTTATGACCTATTTATTTATGTCAAAAATTGGCAGCCGTCACACCGATTGATTGGCCGCGCACGGAATTTTGGATGAAAATAACTATTTATGGCTGAATTTATTTATTCCATTTTCAAACTTTTATTTCGTTTTTTTATTATCTGTAATGTTTGGATTAATAAATTGTTATTTTTTATTTTACTCTTGATTTTTAATCTGTCTAAATACAACTCTACAATTTTTGATTTTTAGTATATGTCAGGCAAAGGAAGGGTAGTTTCGTATAATCATATCGCGTATAAGTTAAGAAAATACGTAGGTTATGTTTGAGGTAAAAAGAATTCTTTGCTACAGTGCGGTGTTACAAGTGATTATAGAATTCAAAAACGTGAGATCAAAACCACGGGCCTGCGGCTATAGCCCATTTATTATTGATTTAATTGGTTATTATTTACCAAATGGCATTCTATTCCGTGTGTACGTGGACTATAATTATGTTGTATCCGGTGCTATGGCGGTGACTTGAGACAAGAAATTAATAAGGTATTTTCGATTTATTTTAAGGGGACGTTGCTATAAAATGCAATAAAACCACCTTTCCAATGATCTCTAATTCATAGAAAATGTATTTTTATTTTATTGATTGATTTGAGTAACATAATTACGTAACCTCACTTTTATGTATAAATTAATTTAATCTTATAGTTTGTAGTTTTTCATACTTATGTTCTTATTTTGGTGTTTATAGGTAAAATAAAAAGAGGAGGATGCGGATGAGGTAAGTAGACTTTTGAGTATATTTTTAACATAATATCACAACATAAACTATCAGCTGCTAACCCTTTAAACGCTGTCGAGAATAAGATAAATTAGCGACGCGTATTGAATGTTTCATGCAGACTTCTGGCAAGAGCGCAGGAATTTCCACGGTTGAGTTGTGTGGCATGTCTGTTATGCATATCGTTATAACTCTGTAACGGGGCACCAGCCAGCAGGCAGCACGCAGCACACATTGCGAGTGGTCAGCCTCTACCTGTACACAGCGACGGTTAAACGCGCCCGACGCTCCGTCTGCCTCAGCGCGCACAAAACAAACGATACGTAAAAAAGGTGGAGCGATGCATTAAGTGCATATAAACATGTTGCCGCGCTGTCAATATTTGCGGACTCTTTCCCATGGGAACTCACCTCACCGAATGCGCGCTAAATCAATCCCTTCGCGACTCACTCTCCAAATTCGCTTTTTATGCTTATCGAATTGTCAACTTTTGCCTCAGAATCGTAAAGCCGTTGAAAAAAGCTAATATTCTGATCTCATATTTCTGGTATACATCATCAACTATTTAACGCAATGTAACTTTAATATCCTGCTCCATCATTTTTTATTTGATAAATATGATGCTATAGTCAAACAAAACTTTATGTTTTAATTCGTGATAGAAAGGTGTAATTAGTAAAATGGGAATTTAACATATTAATTACAGCAAAAGAAATAGACACTCCATTTTCGAAACGAAGTGCGAAAGCACCTATGCTAGTTTTATATCAATGAAAACTTTTTCAAGCAAATGATTTACTACCTTTTTGTATAGACTCTATAAAACAAACGATGTTTTTTTTTCAATTTATCTGCCATTGTGATGTCAATTTCTTGCCAGTGCTCGTGGTGTGTCCGCACAAAATAAATTAAGAATGTCCCATTTCAATTCAGTTCTTCGTGATTTTCTTTCGCCGTGTTCGACTGTATTATTGTTCTTACAAGTACGTCCTTTAGTTATTTTTGTTTTTTTTTGGAGTTATCCTTTCTTTGATATTATTTTTTACCGGCACTGGATTTGTCAAAACTTGTACTAAATCTCAGGGGCGTCGTGAGTTATGCCGTCTTTAAGTCCCTTATTTATTATTAATCCAAAAAAATCATTAAGTTAAAATAACGATTCATAATATTATGAAAATAAAGAAATGGTTTTGTTATCGTGAAATTATTACACAACATATTAAATAATATGAAATAACATTGAAATTGCAATTTAATATGGGCTCAGAGTGATCACAAATATTTGTCGCATGATGTCAGAAGCCAGGTCGATGAGATAACGTAATTGTAAATACGTGTAGCTGTCCCTCGGATATATTGCCGATGCCGAGGGATGCCAACGCCGTCCGCCGGGCCGCAAGCCCAGGCTCGACAGCGTATTACAGGGTTGCCAGTAAAAATGACAAATATCTGATGCTATAAAAAAGTTGATATCATTTAAAAACTGTCAGAAATCTTCCATTGATTTATGTTAATTGAAATAAACATCACTTGTAGTAAAATCTTTGAAGGAAAACTCACTAGAGAAAACTTGAAGAGACTAAGTTAGAAAATATCTTGTACATAACAGGGAGACCAAAATCCCCTTTTAAAACATTTAATTATCTCTGTTTTGTCAAAAGTAAAAATATATTTTATAGAGAAATTTTGGTCTCACAAACCAACGATAAGTGACATAATATATTTTAAAATAAATTTGTCTTTTAATTCATTATCAGCATAATATGTGTACTTATGTCTTATGTATAAAGTTGTGGGCTCACTTTAAGTGAATTGTCACTTAACTCTATCATGGTGTTTATATCGGTGATGCCGCTTTGAAATGATAATTCATGATATCGGAGAGGACATCGTGAGTAGCGTGGCTTGTAGGAACACCACGCGGCCCCGAGCCCCGACATATGTACAACCCCGCACTGTGCTCAGGTATACCTCTGATGGAATGTCCGATACGCTCCTATAATGATGTTAAAACAAACTGTTAGGATGTCATTAACGCGGTTCGAACTCCAAATGGGGGAGGCCCATTATAAAAATTTGTCCCATCCGTTTCACTCAGAAATTTATGGTTATCGAGATGGCCCGTTTTTCTTGAACCATTGAAATTTTATTGTCCAGTGATTTGAGTGGAAACATAGATAACGATGTTTTCGATTCGGGATTCGGTTTCGTTTAAACCAGTGAATGGGAATATTGGGAGCACATACCAAACACCAGTCCTGGGATAAAAAATACTTTGATGGGTGACGAACTATACATGTTGTTTTCTCTTGTTTGCTGTAGATGTCATTGTGTAAATTCCGCTTTTATAAAACGAATTTGATATGTTCAATATAATTAAAAAAATAACATTTGTACAAATTTAAATACAAGCTACTTATATAATTGTAAAATAATTGTAAAAGTCTTTAAATGATAGAACATTGAGCTTTGAAAAGAGTAATCAGTGAGAAGGCATTGGAGCGTCAACAATTACAATAATAATTGATACTGTTTATTACCACAATGATTCTAGTTATAAATAAACATTGCATTCTTTTGAAGGGGTATGAAAAGTAGTCTAATCCTAATCAATAGAATCAGGCCTTATTCCAATTAAGAGGAAAACAGAGGAGGTAAAAATATTGTGATAGAATAATTTTATTATTAATGTAAACGGTTGTAAATGATTGGTGCTTCAATTTGATTGGTTGGCATTAACAATTTCACCACTTGAGATTGTGATGTAGCATTTATTTTTGTATTTTTATTAATAAATAACAAAACAAACTCGTCTATACTGATATCCAGCAACATCATTATTAATTTACCCAATATAATATTTTGAATGCGAATATTTGAATGGATGGATGTTTATTACGAGATATCTTAAGAACGGCTACTTTAATCTACATGAAATTTGGTATGAATGTAGATCACAGTTTGGAAGAACATACAGGTTACCTATGATCTTGGAGCTCGTACTCTATTAACGTACTTTACTCGACAACTCTGCTATATTTCAATATATCTTATTGCAATCTGCCGCATCTAATACTATTCATAGTGTTTTCTCAAATTCCGCGTGGACGAATTCACGGGCAACAGCTAGTTAATGAATAAATTTACTAGCGAAATTATTATATGTTGTCTACATATATCATCGTATGTTAATTTAAATGAAATCTATCTTAATTATGTTAACAAATGTGATGCAGCCTTATATAATCGTTGAAAATAGACATACAAATATTCTGTGCATATGTTTTAAATTTTAAAATGAATTTTATTGAACTGAAATTTTCATTATAGACGCAAACTATGTTTGATATTTTAGAAGTTAATTGCATATAATATAATATAATTATATGTTTAATCGTTAATAGGAGATTATTATTTTATTTTGAAAACAAAATATTAATTATTAATGTTTTATAGTAAAATTTCATATTACCCAGATGTGGTTCCTCTTAAATAAACGAGTCGTTACATCCTACTCGGATTTTATAGAAGAAGAAGAATAGAATAATAATTTTGTATCGGTACACATGGTTTTAAGAAATGTTAAATGGTTATTGCCAGATTCTCCCTCGGTACGGTTTTAAAATTTCTCAATCATAGAAATATTTTCTAATATATGCATATGTACGTAATACGGGAGCCAATATCTCGCTCGTTATGTATTGAATTTTATGGACGTGGCCTGCGCTATGTTAAACTCGCCTTCGATAATCTTACTAATACAAAAGCATAGTTTATTTTGCAGCTGAATAATATCAGAATCGTAACAATTTAGACTATAATGCCTTGTGATAAAGATGTATTAAAGTTTTTGATTGTCGCTACGTTTACTTATGCAAATATTTTGTGTCGTGAAGTAGTATTATTGGTCTTCATAGTGCTCGAAGATAAGTAAGATCGATAATATTGCTGCGAATTTTCCAGATTAGTAAAAAAAATGTTTACCTGGACAGATTATGTCTACATGTTTGTTATTTAAGAACAAGGTACGAGGACATATATTCAAATATTTGATTGTGAGTCGTGTAGTTTATTTAAAACTATTTGAAATATGTTTTAGAAGATTCATAAATTAGCTTAATCTCTAAGAACCTCAAGTATTAAGGTATTTTAAGTATGTTTATAATCGGTATTGGAAATTTCTTTTTGTATGCAGCCAGTTAGTACAAAAGAACAATTGCAAAGAAGAAAAGACTGATTATTTATCTGTAGAAGTTAAGAGAATTTACAGAAAACAAGGAAAATTAATTTAGAGGTCGTAGACGAGGTTGTCTACATTACTGAATTATATTTTATATTACTCATTGGAAAAATAAAGTCACAATGTGTATAGTGAGTACTACATCATTAAGTACCATTAATTGAAAAGTGATTTCACTTTTCATTTCGTGACAGTAAATGATACGATGTAAGATTTCTTCGTTTCGCACTTAACCGACTTTTTATAGCAAAGTTTCTAAGACCTCTCGAGCAATTGGGACGTCAAGAGCCCATCACCGTTATCGTGCGGTTACTTTGAATGTTGCCTTGTGCCCTGTCTTAGTGACAGCATGACGAATGGTCCGATGCTGGCCGAAGATAAAGCGGCAGACACTGGCCCTGCACGGTGCCCGCTTCGTGCCTGCCCGATGCCCGCCCGGTGTCCTGTCACCGTCAAAAAACAAATAAGGCCTAATGATCGATCGTCAGACCTCTGTTTTGGAACCCCTTAAAATACGTTATCTCGACTTAGAGCGTCTGATCCCAGAATCACACGGTACGGAATATTTGTCATAGTTTCTAATTCTTTATTTGTTTAATGGTCAGTCGAAGGCTGTGATAACAATTAAATTGCTCTTTGCAAAACTCTCCTAAGAGCTTACAATTAATTAAGACTGTTTTCTCTATTACTTATACCATAAATCGGTCCATAGACCTAGCACATCTGTCTCTTGTCTTCCACAAGCATATTGTTAACTAATTGCATGTCGGTTTCGAGTACTCTTAATAATATTTCATTTCTATTCTAAGAGTATTTCCTCAGATATGATGTGATCTGTTATTATAACTAAATTAAATTCATTTATTTATTAAATTATCGATATTTTAAATCTGTGTATTTATTTATAAATGTAGAGTAAAAATATTAATAGCTTGAAGTGGCGAGTGATGCTAAAAATAGTCTTGTAATCTGAGCCGTCTCAGCTAATACTGGAATGCATAGCCTGAACTAGTGGCATGTATTGAATTAACAGGATGAAGTTTTCTTACATATTTATAACTTTCATACGGAATTTGTGGAACTTTATATAAATATTTATAGATTAAACTGTTTTTCACGATTTTTCACGTTTATTTCAGTTTCAAAGCTTTTTATGATGAACAATAACTATTTATTTTTCTGTTAACATTAAATAGGAATTCAAAAGTTAAGCAACATTAATTGGATAGGAGGTTAAATAGCAAATGCTATTGATTATTTCCTTATTTTGGTTTTATTTTAAAAATAATTGCAATTATTAATTTAAAGTTACATTCTTTACTCTCTTAATGTCGTGAAGTTGAGACTTCTAACTTGAGTATTTAAAAACATCATGGAAACGCTGCCAAGAAATTTTTTCATTAATCTTATCACCTAAGAATTTACCTTTGATAAACTTGAAATTATATCGAGAAGCCGTAAAATATATTTACGATTTTAAAGTTCTCAAAGTGGAATATTAACGAGCGAATTAAACGGTTGTCTTTTACCTTGTGTTAAGTGCCAATAAACGATTTAATTTCCTGCTTACTCTGGTTTAGGTTTCAATTAGAAACTAGTGATAAGTACGTTCTAGGCTATCAAACATAGTTACTTTAACATTAGGGTGCGTTTACACGGTGTTGACGAGGACCTACCAGCACTGCGTAATGTGGATATCTTGTAGTTTATGCTATGTTTCGGTCGAATCTGCCGTAAGTATTCGTTGGTCGTCATCCCTCGGCTGGATAATGCCATTATACATGTTGCGTTGAGATGTAATTACATAAATCACAGCTGTCAGATAACGATTGGTGTCATATGCTGGGTAAATAAATAATATACGTCAGCTTGTAATAAAATCAATATCACTCCTATTGTTTTTGAACTATCGCTCAGTGCCTATTGCTAGTTGATCGTTTTATCACAGTTACTTAGTTATGTATAATAATCATAACTAAACTAGTACTAACATAGTATAAAGAAAAAAAGTAAGTATTCTGCTCGCAATTTGTATTGTTAAACGTTGCTGGAAATGGAGTTGTAAACATTTTTATTTTAAAGGTAATTTGTCTTCAATGTTTCTAAAGACGGCAAATGAAAAAGAAAATACTAAACAACTGGAGTAAAATTTCTCGGATAAAACTCTTGCAAGGTTGAATGGTTTGCTGGCGTGTCTGAAATGCCGTCGCGGAGAGTGTATCGGATGTTGCGAGCTATCGGCTGTCGAACGTCGGTTGTGAGGTGTGGTATGTGTGGTGATGGGTATACCGTCGCGGCCGTGCACCGCACGCGCGCCGCGCCCCAGCAATGTGGCCGCAACTTGACACCGCTGCCCGCAAGGTCGGCTACTGCACTCCGCTTGTCTCCGACTGACCTACCCACTAGCTAACAACCGCCAACGAGACACACATTTTTTTTCTTCGTAGACCTCTGAACTAGAAGTAAGGAGTATAAGAATGCCACATGATTAATACCATCGTCATGATATAAGTAGAGACACTTTAAGAACAGCTTTAATCAAGTTTTATTGAAGCAAGACGCAAATTACAAAATTCCAAAAATGAGTATCTGTCATTTACTTCATAGATTAACTACAATTTAAAGATATTATAGCTTATATAAGTCGATACATGACCGACCGCAACTGACAATCATAATATATAACAACTAAAAAGATGGGGAAATTTATCAGAACGAAGTACATAACACTGCAAGATTAGTGGTATAAACAAGTTTTGCACAATATTCACACATATTTGTTATTAACGCGGTGCAAAATATGTTTATCAAGTTAAATGTTTATTCGTTGTGTTTACGCAAACCAAACTTGAGTGGCTGCGCCTGCGCTTGCGCGCTACGTTACAAGTATTTCGCTAATTCTGTATAAAATTACAATTTATAATATAACACCGATTAACAACCGTACATTACCAGCAATAAATGAAGTACGGCACATATAAACGTGTTGATTTACTACGGAGTCGTAAATTCCTATGTTAATAAGGCCCTGGGCCGTGCGCCGGCGCGGCGTGTCATAGCCGATTGTATTGCAAAATGGAAACCCACCGCGGCACTCGAGCTGCACTTTGCGCTTTTACACGTTTCCTCCGTTTCGCTTATGCAAATGCTGGAACATCGAGGCACAATATACATGGATATGTATGAAGTTGACGCATAAAACTGACAGCGGGTGTGTACTAACCACCGTAGGCAATAAAGAGAGTGTGCCTGAGTGGCGGACGGGCGGACAGTTAAATTGTGCTTTTCCAATGCCCGATGAACAGATACGAATGTTAATCTCGGCCTATTTCGCTCATGCGTTGTGCGAGAACATTAGCCGGCTGTGCTTAATCATATTTCGCTAGATAACCGGAGATTAATATATCCGTAAATCGGCGACCATTAGCCGTAAACAAATGACATTTCTATTATAGATATTTTGAACTGAGAATAAATTGATATAAAATGTCTTGGGAAGGAATCGGACTTTTAAAATTTTAGGGCAATTCCATTTTTGACTTTGATAATTGAAAGATTTGAGTTCGCTGAATATTTGATTTCTAATACTGGAATGGGGTTACATTTAATGTATTGAATAGAGAACAAGCGTAGAAAGTAAATAGTTATGATGCGAGCGCCTTTCCTTCTTTGGAAGTGTTTGAAAATGTGTTGTATCAATGTGAGTAATGTGTTGTGTCGTGTTGACAAATTATGATTTCATGAGTCGAGATCACTCCAAGAGATCGCTTCACGAAACCGGTCTCCATTTTGAAGAAAGCATTAAGTAAGACTCATTGAAACTTTTTTCTTTGAAAATATTCAAGTCTTGTTATTGATGCGTTCCGCTTAAACGGTCGGCCGCTTAATAGCAATCGCAAAGTTGAAGGGTTATCGCGTTTCATTTAATAGTATGCGTTGTAATGGTACGTAATATGAAGCAAACGAGACGCCACGACGACTGGCGGCGGCGCGACCGAGGCCCGGGGACCTTTGGGTCGCCGCGGCACCTGCGCAGTGCGATAATAGACCTCGTAATGTCCGAGATTTATGGCGATGAATTAATATGAAATGTCAATTTATTTAATAAGCGCTCCCCGCGGCGCGGGCTCGGCTAAACACTCGAGATGATTCACTTTGTTTTGCAGTTAATTCTTGGAACATATCAATAATTACAATAAATTATCTCGTTAATAAAACAATAATTAACGGCGTCGGGGGTTATACGAGACGTCGTATAAATTTCCTAATGTGAAACCTAGTGTAACTTGATCCGGCAGCGAACAGGTTGCGGCCCAGCTGTCAGCTGCGTGCCTCGCTCGCCTCTGCCACCTCACTACTCCACACTACTTTACACTAATACAACATTCAAATTCACTTTTACCATTTCAACCACAAATATCGTTTATTGGTGCAAGTACTCCTTTGAAAGTGACCAGGGAGGTTAGACAAAGTGCATTCGCTCCTAAGCGATTCCATAACGAACTTCAAAATGTATGGAACCGACAATAACTTTCAATAAGTCACGTGATTGTCGCGCGTCAGTTTCATACATTTTTGATGTTCGCTATGGGATCGCTTCGGAGCGAATGCGCTTTGTGTATCCCCCAGAACTCTTTCTCGCGAATGAACGATCACCGGAGAGCAAATGTTATTTTTGTGAGCAGTGGTGTTCCTTGTTGGTGCATATATAACGTGTGTGCAGCAAACAGGCATGTGTCGCCTTCATGCTGACTCCACCGAATAAGGACAGGTCGTTGCTCCGTCTTCTTTGTTTAAAAAAATACATGCATGTTTCCTTTTATACGTGTATGGAAAGACAAGTGAGGCTGAATAACGAAATGAGACAAAAGGACGCGTTCGCTTTTTATGAATGTGGAAGGAATGGTAATCCTCTTGACGCTTCGTTTATTCAAATAACAATATACAAAACTGTTTTCTATCGCGACATGTTTATTAATTTCACTCAATGTAACATCGAACGTAAAAAAATGACTAGAATAAAACAGATGTCGAGGTTGTAAATATTCGTGTTATTGATGTGATGTGCGATTCACGTAGACTGTTATAACGATAGGTATCGATTAGATAAATGTTAAATGTTTATAATTTTTGCACATATGTATATATTTAAATTATAAATAATTAGTTGTCGAATTTTGAGCGAGCTTTGGTGTTGGGAAGGTATCAGGTGTCGGGGTCGCAGTGCCAGGTGTGCCACTTGGGGCATTAATCGTCGATCCAACTTCTTATAGATCACAATCGGAACCAGTTTTATTATTTTAAAGTTGTAACTTGTAAATGACGCAAGTGCCGGCCGTGCGCGGGCGCAGCTGGTGTGTATACGGTAACGCTGCTATAATACACACGAACTGGAAAAAAGACGAGCGAACTCACGGCACTACATTATAGCGGTTTATTGTGTTATCTTACAATATCAATAATGTAATAAGATGTTTAACTATTTTCCCGGAAATTATAATCTTCTTGGTTCAAGAACTACTGAAAATCTTTATATGAGATACTAGTACGTTCCACAAGTAGAGTGTGATATTGGTTTAAGTTTATACGATTCGTCGTAGATTAATATCTTTATGCAATCCTATTCCTAAAAATAAATGATTCATATTTTTACGAGTAAAATTTGTTCTTATTCTAGTCAATTTTTACTAACAGTTAAACAAAGTATTACTGTCAACTTAAATATCAGGGTTCTAATGAATAGATGGTAATTGATTTTATAATTTACCTTACCTTAAGTTTTATAATTAACCTCTTACTTAGAAAAACATCTTAAAAGCTCGGGATGTTCTCAATCGTTGTGTGCAGTGTGTGCGGTTGGCGGCGGCGCGGTCAGGCGGCGCGGCGTCGCGCGCGGCGCCCTCTCGTCTACCGGCCGCCTATCATTATTCCCATCCAAACGTATTTACCACACGACCTTTTATCCTGTCTGTTGTTTTTACATCTGATAAAAAAGTAACAATGAACGCCCTAAATGTATGTAAAGTTGAAGTACACTTGTGAGGTCGTAATCGTCTTACATCTGGTAAACATAGAATGTCACTGATTGCTTTGCTATAGCCGGTTTATGTTTGAGATTTTTTAGAAAGAAAATTGTTTATAGAAAACAAAACGTCTTGTTACCTAGATGATTCAATCATGATTTCAAATATTGGTGGCTCATTATTCCTGTTAAATGAAAGCTTTTGCAATGTTTTGTACATCATTTACTTGGTTGGTCGCAATTGCGTCGTACGGCAAATGTTTGGTACTTCTTTGTGCCAATGTGGATAAGAAAAAATTTAAAAAAGATTTATTTTCAAATCTAATAGAATCTAATAGACAGATAATAAATGAAATGTTTTGAAGGCAATTTTCATAAGATGAGATATCAAAGCGTGAGTCTATTTTCTAATTGTAGATATACTCGTTTATATGTAACTAAAAAATTAGAAAAAACTGTTACGTATGTTGTTAGCATTGATATAAACGTCGAGCCAACTTCAATGTAAAACTAACTTGTTTGAAAATACGACTTATTGCTCGCGTGATCCACTTCCGCACTTCCTGCGATCAAAGGTTACACTGTAAATGATGTTTTATAGGAGACTTTATTCATTAAGTATTGCTAGGACTTCTTAGAATCTTCTCTTCTATCTATGTTAATACGAAAGATACATGGTGTGTACACGGATCGTAATATATTTCTGTAGTCAACTGTTCGTGAGTTGGTTGGCCCACCATTGACCGCCACCTTCATTTATAGCGTGAAGTTTTAACCTCGCAAAAACTCTTCTGCTTGATCTTTCTACGAATAATGTTTAAATGATTACTTCTTAATTATCGTGTTAGATAAAGTCGATTAGGTTCTCATGAACATGTTTATGAAAAGTCTTGTTTATTTGCGTTATAAGTCAGTATCAGTTTGATAGATGTTTTCTTATTGCCCAAAGGTATGTCTTGTTGGTTGGTATGTGATGGTATCAGGACGTGGTGCGCTGTAGGGGTGCAGGGGGGAGTAGTGTGGGGGGGCAGGGGAAGATTCGCGGAAGCGCGGCGTCCGCGCGTCTGCGTTCGTCTGCCGGCGCAGCGCACCTGCCTCCGCCGCCGGCTATTTATAAATCAGACCGCACTGCAAACACAGAATAAAACTATACACCTTAACGAGCCGAGATTGCTTTATATTTTTATTAATCTTGTTTTTTCTTAAATGTATGCGAAATTAATACATTGGTCAGACAGTCTGAGGTCGAATTTGTTTGTGAAAAATCTCAACCCGAGCCTGGACAGCAGGGCAGACAAAGTAGGTAAAAAGTATGTTTAGTAAAAGAACGAAGATAATTTTTATTTACTTTTCTTCTATACTTTTTTTATTAAAAATGTTATTTTGGATACTTTAGTCCATTTTCTCATAAGAGATGAGGTTTTTATGTAGTTAACGCTTCTGCAGTGTTCTAGCGAAGATAATCTATGCCAGTCATCACGAGGCGTACTTAAATCACTAACTACGACTCTATAGCGAGTAGACAACACAAACATTGTGCTCTATCTGGTTGCGCAGTCTCTATAATTTTCCATGAGCTTTATTTGCGTATTTTTAAATGATGGACGCGACAAGAGTTTAAATGAGCGAGAGTGAGTCACAACTCGTACCTCAATAGTCAGTAATTAAACAAGCGCACGTTAGCGAACGACGGAATGCAGGATTGTGTACAAAGATTTTACATATTTTTTGCATATTCATGTTCTTTGTAATACCGAAAGACGTGTTTACAATAAAACCTATTAATAAATATTGTAATATTAATATGTAAATTATGGAGTTACAACAATATGTCTTCTGGAAAAATTCCAAATGTAACAATTAACCTGAGTTTCAAATCTCAACACGACTCAATACGCGCCTGTGAACACTTTGTTATATGATTTTGATGCAATTACAGAAACAAATAAATGTTACTAATATTCATAGCTTTCGCCAAACCGCAACCACAACCGCTGCCGCGTGGTTCGGTGGTCGGCTGACAATATTTGCGTAACACACACGAGCTTGTACGATATTGTCTCATGTCACTGACACTACGGTCGCACCAAATACACCAACCACGACAAATCTACAATAAATCGACAACAGTAGAAATTAAATATATGCACATGGTAGTACAGATTGCGCAAAAAGTCACGTGACAAGGTACCTACGACTAATGACGGAAGGTAGATCGACCTGGCGACTAAAAATCTGGTACGTTGACTCTACGTGAGTGGAATAAGGACATGAAGATGGTAGTTCAGATTAACAACAATAACACAAACGATTGAACATTGTCAAATATATGATAGTAGGCGTATTTTGAATGATTTTTCGTCCTTAATTGCAATGTTCGAAGATCAGCGTGATCAAACACAAAATTGTCAAAATGTTTTTTCGTTTAAAACACGACAATTAGACATTGTCATAGAAATACTGTTACTGACTTTTTAATAGTGATTCCACTGTCTAAATTTGTTGGTACTTTATAACTTATGCAGAGTTACCGTAGTTGGACAATTTCTTACACTTTTAATCACTTTAACTTTGTAACTTGTAATGAGTTCTTGTTTATGGTCCGTACAGTTATATTCTATTGTTTGAAAGACTAGGATGAAACCTATTTAATTACAGTTATCTACTAACATTTGGAAAGTTTACATTTCACCTTGATATCAAATCTTGGATACAAATAAGTTCGCTTATCAATCACATCGAATTTTGAAGAAAATCCCATTTTATATGTTTCTTTGATTGTAATAATAATTTAAAATTTAGTTTATTCGACCTCAATTTTCGCCAATCTTCAAATAAAATTCATTACAAGAGATTGTTTTCTTAAACTACTTTTTATTTCATTCCTATCCTCCTAAAAACATCTGTCCGCAGTTGCTACGTTTTCGTTCGTACGGAATCTAGAAGCGTTCACCTCACTCATTATCGACGGATTCATTCTGTCTGCCTTACGGTAGCTGAATAAATATTATTTTTAACGATCAGTGCAGCGGCTGTTTGCGCACTATGTGTCCGACATGTTTACGTAACTAACAGTGTTCGGGCGAGCCTTTGCGGCGCTGTCCGCTGCCCGCTGCCCGCTGTTTGCTCATCTCGTTCGCTTATACAAGTTTCACACGAAGGCAATTCTCAAGCAGATCAGTGGACAATCCAGTATTATTTGAACGGACACTAACGTACAGTTTTATCCTTTTGGTCTGTCTCACAGTTCTACCTTCGTGTAAAAATTTTCGAACATCTCTACACATGTCCGACAACGCCGTCACTAATTTCCAAATTGGAAGCCGCGGAAATGAACTTTGAGACTCGGTCATTGGTATTGTAAACATACTTCTTGTTCAGATAGAATAAACTCCTTTAAGCGCTTTTAATCATTGGGGTAAATAGGGGATACAATGTCTACTTAAGCTTAATTACGATAGACTGAGTGGGCGCATGTGTGAATGTGTGCATACAGACACAATTAGATAAATGCATGATTTAGGATTTGACACCCGAAAAGCATTCGTTAAAATTTAATAAAAATACTATAAAATAAGCACGTTGAAATAAAGCACGAACGCATACAGCTCGACGTGCGCTAATATTTCACAAAGCAGTCTTTAGAATACGCAACAAGTTGGTTTTTGTGCCAAAAGGGACACGTCCTCTAACCAAAGGTCGTGTGTACGAAACGATCGGCATTCAAAAGGCAATCGTAAAAACGCGGCAAGGTGAATTGTTAGACAAAGGCTCATCGCATACTTGGCTAATTAGGGTAAACGTTTAGAATGGCCGCGGGCCGTGTGGTAATTGCACTGAGATTGAGCACGCCCGCCCATCGCCGAAGCTTTTGCGCCTAACATTTATTTATATCCGGATTCCCCGCGCAATAGCACACCGATTTATTACTGATATCAGTGTCTAACGGCTCTATGCTACTTGTTTAAATTCATTTAGTTAGCCATTAAAATGCAAATCGTTTTATGGTTGTGTGTAATGAAGGAATAAAGCATATCGCAATCAATATGAGTACTGTAACAGTTCACCAATTTCACCGATTTATCTCCATAAAATCAATTATGTGTTGTAAAAGGTTAAGAACCTTTTTTTTTAATTTCTTGTTCTTAGATATGAGGAACTTGAAAATATGTCAAAAACAGTATTATTACTGAAAGAAATCATTATTAACTGACTTCAAGGAACCCTTAACGAGTTAATAGAATAGCGCTTGAGCGAGTTTTTAATTAGTTGGTGGATGGTATAGCGGTATAAACGGGTTCCGAACTAACATATCAGCCTCACTCCACTCCAACTAATACACTTATTCCTCCATTTCTATCGAGGCTAGTAAGCTCGGACATTACGTTCTTACTTACATCTTTTCTGTTTCTGCATTTGTACTTTAATTGTTAGAATCTTCGACTATAAAGAAATGGACTAGGCTATCGCCACGCTTGTACTAAATAATAAGTTCTGTGTCTTAGCGCGGGGGTGTAGTAAAAATTACAGTCACACATGTGTAAAATCGAAAACTTTTATGAACGTAGATTGACTCAAAAATTTACAGAAAACAATGACACAAGCAAGCACGCTTAGAATTTATTGTTCGTTTTTAATTGACAAAGGGAAATGTTACCAACTTGCCAAGTTCTGTCTGTAAAACGTCAAAGATTTGAATGTTGGGTCTGTGTTGTACGTTTATAAATTGGTTTGGAACACAGTTTCAGTGGTTAATGTTATTCACGGCGCAGCGGTGTGGCTAGCGATGTTGTCGCGTTGCGTCGCTGCTCGGCTGTCGAGTTGTGCGCCGGCATCGGCAATCGGCCTTCGTCCGTCGAGATACCTGCTGCCACTTTCACTCGGCGACCGCGCCACGCGCCACGCAACCAATCATTTGAACCCGATAACACATGGATACGGCATAACATCTCATTCCGAATCTATCGCTTATAAAACAACTATATTAGCCCATTGCAAAACATAAAGTTAATCTGTCCTTAACTACCACATATGATACTGAATGTAGATTTCTTACTAAATATATATAAGTTCATGTTTTAAATCCTAGCATTTTATTCGATTATTACTCACTAATTCAATTGTGAGTGTTGAGATCTACACTAAGGAATTATGAGTGAGGCAGTAAAATATTGCTTAACTTTTTTATTCCAATGTTTTGAATTGGTGACTTTTATAAAATAATTATCCGGCCGACGGTTCATAGATGCATGATCATCAAAATGTTTGCATTACTGTGGTTGAGGAGAGGGCCAAGTATTTATTCACATTAGATTGCTCTTTCTACATAACATGGCATCTGATAATAATGACGATTGTTTTTAATTTAAAAACAAATCCACTGTAGTTTACTGTCATGGAATTTTTACAACAATCACAGAGACGTACGCTTAGAATAAATGTTAGTTGCCTGTGGATCTAATAATATAACCTTGTTATGAATGATACCAACTTTTACAAGTTAGTTATATGAGCAATGAGATTTAAATGAAAAACAGAAGACTGGCGTGTAATTGAAATAATATCGCGTTTCGTCTGATGGTAGGTGGTTTTGGCAGAGTAGTCGACGCATAGGATGAGGAAATATCCTCTTTGCGTGCTTTTTATTTCTCGATTAAAGGTAATGCATCTGCAAATGCAGATGTCTACTGGCAACATTTATTAGCCATTTTGGCGAATTCAAATGCTATAAAAATTGTCTGGATAAGATATGTCAGCTGCGCACCAATCAAACATAAAAAAACTCAATGACTTCGGTTTGGGATAGATCTGATTGGGTTTCTTATTCTGATATGACTGAATCTGAGTAGGTTTTGACTGCCGTGATACTTTTTGACATATTATTGCCATCTCTATAATTCGCTTTGAAAAAACAAAGACAGTCATAGGTTGCAAAACAAGTGTCGCAGTTAAAACGCACAGTAAATTGCATTTGTAAAAGCGCATTAACAAGAATTGTAATGAACTCATAATAACGCTCGTGTGAACTATTGTCTTAATGACCAGTTACCGAGTAACAACTTGCTGCAGTTTAACGCCTACTTAATGGTTAACTTAATTACAAGAACAAAGCTTCTAAACGTAAGTTGCTTACGCGTTGTTCAAAGCTTTTCCGGTCTTAATTAAATACAGTAGTGTAATTTGCAATCATAAAAGAAAATAAATATTATGCTTCTTTCCTTACATGGATAAAAAACAAAGAACAAATTAATTTAGAGATTAATCGTGACTATTTAACGATTCCGTAAGTTTTTTATTTTATTTAATATAAATCTATAAGTTGCATACGAATAAGTATATCTAATGCACGGTCCAATTTGAGGTGTGAATGCGGCCCTGCGTTGGTATCGTGTAGATAGCGCCCGCGCACTGGAAACCGGTGTTGCGCAATGTAAGGTCGGCGCCAAGGACGCGGGTTCGTTGCCAGAAATAAATCGCTAGACGATAACGTCCCCTGCCCCCTTCACTCTGTTCCCTGCCGCAACACATGCGGAAACTAGCCACTGTAAATAAACAATAGTTAGTCCATGAAATATTAATATAAGAACATGTTTATATAATAATCATCTAGATTGTAAGATATACTAAATGGTAAGGCGATTGGTAATGTAATGAAATATAGAGTCTGAAATCGATTGACGTTGATATACTTGTTACGAAAACTTTTCTTGAAAACTATGAAAGTGTATGGGATTTCAAAGAATTTCACTTTTTGAACTTCTGATCGAAGGCATTTCAACTTGCCACCACAAAAATTCAAAAAATGGAAAAAATTAAGTGTAATTTTTCCAAAAGGTGAACAAACAAGGGTCAAGAACTTTTGAAATAACTATGTAATTTACTATAAGCTTGTGGAAAAATACGAATTGTGCGTTGATAAACAACATGAGTTATGTAATAACGTAGTAATCTTCTTTGAAGAAGCGCAATACATTTTGACACAACTGACTTTATAATTAATGCAATTTTCCTATAAAAAGGTATCTGAACTCAATAAAAACAAAAATACTGTTTTGAACAAATTTTACTTTGATACATCTCATAAATAAGATGAAAATATTTCGTTTTTTTTTTGGGTCACTGCGGTGATTTACATTTATATTAGTTAACAAATAGTCCAACAAAGACAAGAGCAACAAGATCATTGAACTCTGACAATTGATCCTATCTAATAAAAAAAATATCATCAATGTGCAAGCTCGGTTCAGTTACATTGCAAAAAAACATCCACAGCTCGCTCCTTCGATTTATATACAAGTTTTTTTTCTCAACTACATCATGTGCCATTCACTGTAATTCTCTTTGTTAGGTAGCAATTTGTAAAGGAAAACAAGGAAACGACTGACTTTATAAATTGATCTGTTGCAACAAAATAGGTAAAGGAATATGACATTAAAAAGTTCTTATTAATTTTGACAGCTCACTAGAGCGCGGCAAACACGAATAGATCCACAGAGCATATGCCATTACATACATTGGTTAAAAAAAAAACACAAAACAAATCTGAGTATTTAACGGTAATGAATGTATGCTAGTTTAGATAGTAAATGTTGTTTTGATCTATCTTAAATATTCTATGTTATTACTAAGTAATGTCTACAATTTAACTACAGTTGTTAGTGAATTAAATCAGAATAGCATTGGGTGAAATGTCTGATAATGTAGACGCGGCGTGCAGGCAGGTGGCCGGTTAAATATGTCACCACCGTTACACCGCGTCATCTGCGCGCTGCTGCACTAGTGCCACTCAGTGCCGCTCAGTTCTGCGCAAAGCTACGCAATGCTGCTCGGCGCTGCTAAGTGCCGCTCAGTACCAAGAGACTCCAATTTTTATTAGTTTTCATTGTTTGATAGATATTGTTTATTCATTGAAGTTTCCACTCTTTGTGTGCTCCAACCCTTAACATTTTCTTAGATTCTCCACTGCCCTAATCAATCATATTATCCCTAAGAATCCGATAGAATTGTGGTCAAGTAAAGATTTACTTGACCACAATTCTATCGCGTTTTTACGGTGAATTAAAACATCGTGATGCAACCCGCACATATCTGAGAAGTAATTCAAAGATATGTGTGAAGTCAACCAACCCGCACTTGGCCAGCGTGGTAGACTATGGCCTAATCACCCTTAACTAAGGGTAGGCTCCGAGCCCCTCGGTGGGGACGTATAGTGAGCTGATGATGATGAAATCTTTATATACTGTTATCAAGAAAAATAATAAATTGCGATTCAAAATTAAATACATCAAGTCAGTTGGCATGGTCGTATGGTTATGGGGATTGGCTACATAAGTTTAGTAAGAAGTGGTTACGATAATTGTTCGATTGATTTAAGGAACATTTTCCTAACCTTAAATTGACTTTGAACATAAACATTATTCTTAATTATATATTATAATAACATGATGCCACCTGGATTCGTGTAATGTGATACGATTGTAAGTCATCGTAAAGGCTTATTTAGCATTCATTTATTGGCTGTATTTATTATGTTAATGTTGGCTAACAACTATTAATTAAATTATGTATATTAGCTAATATTATTAAACTGCCGTTTTTTTTTCTGATTTCAGACATCATGAGGTAAGATTCTATAAAAAGCAACAAATATCACGATACCTATTTGATTTGGAATATATTTTGATATTAACGATTATGATTTGTTATATTTGTGGTTATTATGCTCCAATGGCGTAGTTGTTAAGGAGACGGACAGCGGACACTTTCGAGGATTCGATTCCATTATTCGACAATAAGCTTTTCTTACGTTAAAGTATACTCATAAAAAAACTATCGTTCCTTTTCTTATATTATAATTAATAACGTATTACAATAGTACATCGTAAGATTTCTAGTTAACTCTAGTTAAAAAAATATATATTTGAAAATCATATAAACAAAATGTGTAATTAAAAGCCCCTCGTTGAAGGCGTAGCATATACTTTCATATTGTAACTACTTGTACTTGAAGAATAAAACAATAGCTCGATCATGTAAGCAATGTTTTGCTAACTTTACCTACCTACTACTTATCGGTCAATGACCGTCATTCGACTTAATGTTTTACTTTATTCAAAATTTAACTCTTAGATTTTTAAGGGCACTTTCAAAAGCCATTTAACCAAGAACAAATTATACTATAAGTGGGGAATTATTAGTACTAAATTCTACGATAAAAATTGAAGTAGGTTTTTCATAGTTTCATCTAGACGCATGGTTCGCACGTAATAAAGCGTGAAGGCTTGATAAGAGTACACCATAAATATCTTTTTATATTGGATACCAAAGTACGGCAAGGAACGTATTGCACATTTTATGGGAAGTGGTCGCGGATCGTATAAATACTTGCAGGAAAGTTATTAAAAAAACTAACGCAACATGTCGATAAACAAGCATCAACAACTGATTGTGTTCATAGTAATCTTTTACGATAGATCTATGTTAAGTAAAAATAAAAGCAATACTTTTTATTCCATTTTTTTATATTATAAGGTCGAAAACGAGCAAGCAGCCATCTGTATTCGCTGAAATAGCGAAGCGATTGCCTACCTTAAATTGACGGAGGAGGGAACGCACAGAAAGAGAATATTTTCCATTTTTAGGCGTCTACTCCTCAGTCAAATCCTCTTCCTTTCTCATCCTTTACCTGCAAGAAAAGGCTGGGAAGGGAAAGAAGAGTAAAATTAACCCTCCGGAAAGCATCTATCATCAGACGAAACATCAAATTGTTTCCACTTTACGCATGTCTGAAAATAATAAGAGAGGTCAAATATGAAATAGGAGAAGTCCAAATTCATGATATCGGACTTCAATATTTTCATATTGATATCGCTTTTCAAAATGACATATAGAAATAAGAATCAATACAAGTAATCAATAATTTAGCAAACTTGACCGCAAAAGAGACCGCATTGTTAGCGAGAGCTATTCTTAGTGAGTCTCACCCAGAATAGGGTTATCGGTACTAGCTGACTTACGCAATTGTTACATATTGTTGTAGGACGTTTACATTTGAAAACAAATTGTTATTATTTAATTTAATTCTTCCGAGGTCGTGGTTAAAAGGAAAGAAGAGATGTTTATTTTCTACTATTTTCTATTATAAATAATCGAATCGACTTTCATAATTCTTATGTAAACATTTAATATTTATCAATCAGTTGTATCAAGAGACTTATTAGTCTCTCCCCATTCGAAAAAGTTTAAATTAAGTGACAATAATAATAAAAGTTACAGACGAGTTGCAGGCCTTTAATAAAGGTATCTGGGAGCATATGAGTGCCTTGAGAAAACGATACGCTTTTTTCTTAATTTATCTATGTGCGTTACTACATTAGCACAAAAATTTAGTTTTGGTTTAAATAAATTTATAGGTTATGTGTGAATTTTTGGTAAAGAAAGTTTAAATGTTATTTATTTGTTATGTACAAACATATAAGATAAAGTTCTTGGAATTTGATATTAATTTATGTTGTTTTTCCTTGTTGCGTCAATGGGCGCCAATGTAATAATAATTAATTCATATAACGTATAATGTAAACAATAGAGATGCGTACTACAACATAAAGTCCGGTTTTCCCCTACTACTTTATTCCATTATTTCCTTTAAATATAATATTTAGGAAGAGAGTTAATTCAGATATGACACCTGATTCATATATACATATAAAAGAGTAATATATAGTATGACCCTCCGTAAGGTATAATACATGCTGATGTAGAAACAGACGTTTGTTTTGCTGAAACGTCACTAATGTGACCTTGACTGAAGTTATTTTGTGTCGTTCTACCATAGAACCTTGATTAAATTTTACATTGTCCACTCATCTTCAAAATACCTTTTTAATCTGTACACTTTATATGTATTTAATTAAAATTCACAATTCTAATTGTCATTTTATGTTCCATCAGTTATAAAATAGAACACACTGTAGCTTTATTTTGTGATAATACTAAGTAACAAATCAACATTTTGTGCGAATGTAATATACGTAGCGTTTTCCTAAAACCGTAACATCTAGATACGCGGACTACGAATTAAATGAAACTAAAAATAGTTGCTATTAAAAAGATTCACGTAAAAAGCTATGTTCGATGTATTTTTAGTGACACAACTTTTCTTACATAGTTGTGTTTGGAGTTCATGTATTATAACATCTCATGTAAATTTCATGTTGTTTGAATTATGCATCAAATGTTGAGGTCTCAGGTTCTAGTCTCGGCTGAATGAAATATTGGTGTCACTAACAAACTATTGAATTTTTCAATCTGGTATTATTTTAATCGTCCAGATCGACTGTTATTTTATTTTTGTTTTGTTAACCCTAACCATATTAAAAATAACCGTTAAAACTCTGCGGGAAAGTCCTGTCTGTTTTAATAAGGAAAACTTAAATAATAGTCACCTTAATAGAATTATATTAGTGCTGTATGAATGTGTTGGAAGCCAATAATTTATTTACGGTTTATTTTATATATTTACCTGAAAATATGGAGTACTATTTTGATGGCAAAACATTAGATAAGCTATAGGTCCCGACAAGGTATGTGACAGCATTTCCGAGCCTCACTCCAGCATTTCACCTACTAAAGTTAGCTTGCAGCCTAATTTTCTTATCATTACCTTAGACTTTTCTTCAAAGAAATATTATGCATGTTACTATGCTGTTTTTGCGGTTACAATTTTTTTTTGTTGCAATCGGACTTTGGACTTGCGGCGTAACATAGTAAGTACTGTAGAGGCGGAATGTACGATCAAAAAATAAATTCTAAGTATCATAACGCAGTATGCTTGTATTATTTAAGTTACAATGTTTAATGTAAAAGTAATAAAGTAATATTAAGTGAAATAAGAACCAGTTTAATATGTGCATGCTTGAAATATTTGGTGAGGAGAGGCGCGGTCGATGGCCGCCGCGGACCCGCACTCTCCGCGCGCCCCCTGCACGCGCCCCCTGTGCTACACATATGCGAGTGACAGTTCATTATATGCACCACGAGACACACCGGTGTCAACTGATAGCTTGTGAAATTATAGGAAATCCCAAACTATCACTCAATCGTGCCAAATCCTCATTGCCAACAGCTGCACGAAAAGTTGGAAAAATTAACCCAACCTACTTACCGTGTGATTATGATTTTATTTATAAGACATTTAACTTAAAATGAAGATATACAGTGCAGTAAACGATTTAGCCAAGGCAAACAAAATTATTTTTAAAATAAGTTAGACATAAATTAATTAGAGCGAAATGTTGGAGAGAGTAGTGACCGAAAGGAGAGACAAAGGTTCTACCTACACTGATTCATTCGTAGCTTTTTGTCTGCGGGGAATGCGAGTCGTCAGACTTTGGTCTGGTCTGCAGGGTGGCAGCGCGGGGGGCCCATACTTCGCCCTTTTGTTTTTATACTCACTCAAGAATGCAAAACAATTACAATTCCCCGAGGGTTAAGTTGCGTTCCTCGCGAACGGAGCGTAATTGCAAGCAACTCTCTTTCGTATATCTTATTAGTTTTGCGGTTTCTCATAATGGCTCTTTAATTGGATACTAAGCATCGTAGAATTATGTGCGTATAGTTTAAAAAAATAAAGCTGTACTAGAACCAACGGGGAGTGGTCAAGGTAACGTTGGGAGAGGGCGCGAGGGCGCGAAGGCGCAGGCGGGCGCTCACTCACAGGCACCGACTTCGGCCAATCCATTTACGTTAATTACACCGAGATGGGGATAAATCGGCGTCCAGCCGTCCACCGCCGAGTTACGAGCGAGCCGGCTATAAAATAAATTATACCCACTTCGCTCGCCTCTCGACTCAGTTTTTTGTTGCCGTCCACGTTGAGAAAAAAAAGAACAAAAGCAAAACCTCGAGAGGACGAAATACGAGGCAAAGACAAAGCTTAAATTTATCTACTGATAATATAGACGTAGGACGCCGGCCGCGGTTGCCGGGTGGCCAAATTATACGGCGGCCATTCCTGAGGCCCGGCCGGCCCGGCAAAAACATGATATATAGTCGCCCTGTGACGAAATATTTGAGATTTGGAGACCTGCCACACTCTAAATGGAATTCACTCGGAATATTATCTGGGACATTGTTTGTGGACGACTTCATAAGAGCTCAAGCGATATATCAGCTATGCTTTTCGTAGAGCTTCGCTTGACCATTCCATGGCAGAATACTAGTCTCGTTGAATACTTTGATCTAATGTAATCAAGTTCATCTCTATGTGTTAGAAAATAATTAAGTTTATAGTTACATATTATAGTTCACAGTTTTTTTTAATTAATAAAAACAGTTTAGTGGTAAAACGCCAACAGGGTTTGTTTACATAATCGTAGGTATTTCGTAACACATACCTAAATTATTTAAATACTGTTTTTTTAATTGGCTGTCATTTTTTTTTAAATTAGGTAATATAAAGTATGGTAATTTGTATACAGTATGTTGTATTATTTTGCAGAGATATTTATTACATTAGTAGCATTTAATAAATACAAGGTAATATTGTTATAATAATGAAATAAAACTGTGGTTCCAATTTTACTTGTCGTATATTATTATACTCCGTGTTACAGGTTGCGGACGGTTATGTAAAAACATACAAAATGCATCAATAAAAACATCCTTTACTCTTTCAACATTTTAAAATCTTCAACGTACACATATACAACTATGATCAGTTCTAAATGACATGAAATTATATATATAAGGTTATATTGGAGCTAACTTGAATAGCCCGAGCTCAAAGTACAGATTACAAAAGTCACAACAATGAATTATAGAGCATTGTACCGATTCAATAGAATCGTTTAGCCGCGACCTCAGCCCATAGAAACTGTAGACGGCCGTGGACAGGTATTTAGTCTAAAATCTTGACCTTTAAAACCTGAGTAGGAGACTGCGTGCCCGCCGGTCTACGCGATCCGAATCACTATTGTTGTGACTTGTGATTATACAAAATAAAGGTGAATTGGTTTTCACTATTTCGATATCATGGTATCAATACAATATTTAGAGAAACTTTACACATTTGCTCTAAGTATTTTACAGAATATTTTAATTAAGTATAAATAAATTTTGATAAGCGGTAAACATAAAAATTAATAATTTATACTTTTAACATGAATTATGCGTGGAAACCATTTAGGCTTTTTACGTACGGTATCGACGTCTTTAGGCTACAAATTATCGTTTTTATGTATTACACGAGTAGCTAACTCGTTTCAATATAAGTTTATCATTTATAATACTTTACGACTAGTACAAATATAAGAATCGCTTCCGTAAACACTCTATAGAAATATGGCAGAACATTCACTGTACCAAGGGACGATTTTTACACTAGAAA
This sequence comes from Papilio xuthus, assembly GCF_000836235.2. Classification (NCBI taxonomy): domain Eukaryota; kingdom Metazoa; phylum Arthropoda; class Insecta; order Lepidoptera; family Papilionidae; genus Papilio; species Papilio xuthus. The sequence goes on along the minus strand of NW_013529697.1, from coordinate 3,983,449 downwards.
ATCAATGGAATTTATAGTAGAAAATTATATCTTTTATTACATCAACATCATCTCATCAATAAAATAATTATTACACGAATATATATACAGGTTAATCTACGAGTATGTACAGATTTCGAGGCCGCAACTATATTTACACTGGGTCCACGAGATATCACTAGGAGAGCGCCGGGCGCCGGGGGGCGGTGGCCCTTCGTCATCGGCACCCGCAACCCACCACCATCATGTCTTGATAGTTTTTAAGCACCACATTGTTCACTTCGTCCATATACAACATAGATATCGGCGACAGCTGCGTGGGCACACAACACGCTTTGGGCACAGCCGCCGGGTTCACTGAGTTCACTAGAGTCTGCACTATCGCGTGATTGGTGCCGTTTAGGTGGTCCGCCAGGGGGAACGGGCAGTCGCCCTGGCAGTAGTATGCGTCGTAGCCGTGCGGGGCCACGATCCAGTCGCTCCAGCCCACATCGGCGAAGTCCACAAACAGCGGCCTCCTCTGGCAGATCTCGCGGGCCTCCTTGCGCCTGTGATGTGCGCGGTGCCCTCTCCTCGCTGCCGCTCGCTTGTTCCGCGTGAGGCGCGACTCGCCGCTCTCCCGGGCGGCACGCGCCCGGGCGTCCTCAGTGTACAACAATAGCAGCGGCTGCAGAGCTCGCCATTGCTCCTCCTGTTCCGTCGCTCGTCTTCGCACCCTCACGTGCGGGCTTTGCGCGGGCACTCCCTTCGCATCTTCATCTAAGACTTTTACTAGTAAGCCATGATTATGCTGCGGCTCTGAGAGCCAGCGGCGCGCCGCGCTCAGCGCATCGGCCTTCACCACGCCATCGCCGGCCCTGAGCGGCACGGAGTCGAGCAGTCGCAAGATAGGATCAGAGCGTCCGCGACGCCCGGGCCGTACGATGTCGTACAAAAGGAGCCTCTGGGCACCCGTCACGTTGTGCGACCTCTGTAAGGTGAGTTCGGCGCCACGCGCGATCTCATCCGAGGGCACGGCGCTCACGTTGAAGTAGAGTCGGAAACGGTGGTCGGCGGGGAACCGGCGATCGAGCTCGGTGGGTGTGTGGTGGAAAGAGCGAGCCGTGTTGGCAGCGGGCGCGGGCAGCGCGCCCTGCGCCTCGTACAACAGACGCATAGCGCGCGGCACGGGCGGCGGCGCAGAGCGGAGGCGCGCAGGCCGCCGCGGCAGTCCGAGCAGGGTGAGCAGCTGACGCTCGGCGGCAGCGCGCGCCTCGGGCTCCAGCGTGGCGCACAGCGCCACCAGTGCGCACACCACCGCGCACGCGCACGCCCCACGCATAATTCTCCTCGACCCACCTGCAAATAAGATGTATAGGTTAAATATAAATCGTTACTACATCAAAAGCTCCGCTATTCAATCACATGCTTTTACCCCAAATTATAATGAGATATCACGACCAATTGCAGATTTATTGAGTAGATATGTTGATCAAACGTATTGGACGGGAACCGTATACATTTCCGCGATTGTTGAGAGCCTATACGTGTCCTTCCACCGTGTATTCTAACACCTATACAAAATTTTATCAAGATCGGCTTCATCGAGAAACTAACATCCATTTATAATATTAGTAATATTAAGCTATCACTACAGTAGTTGATACATTAATAATACATCCGTAGAATAGAGAAATTATCGTGAAGGGAAGGCTTTCCAAAACGCTACACAGTTTTATAATAAAGAAAAGCTAGAATAAAAACAAAGAAGTACGGTTATTGTTTTTAAATTCCTGGACGTAACATTTCTAAATAGCGACACGAGTGTAACAAAGGTCGACATTGTCGTAGCCGGCAGTCAATTTATCTCGCCAATTCTGATGAAGTCACTTATCCACATTGTAACGTTCCCGCTGCCCGCTGCCCGGGTTACGTTAATGAGCATATGCGCACTCTGTGACCTACGCCATACTAATTGACATATGGAGATAGAAAAATTACATGAAACAATATCCAAATGAACAAATAAAGTAAAAAATATATTGATATAAATGAGATAATTAAGTTAAAAAAAACCTGTTTCAAAAATTCTAAACTTATGAAAATGTAAAAAAAATATTATATAAAATGAAGAATAACTTATAAAGTTGTATAATTATTGTGAAAAATATTGGAATAACCGCAGTAATTGTAGAGAGCTATTGCATTATTATGAAATAAACTTAATATATTTTAAATAAGTAGTATAAACGACAAAATATTTTATTGGAAAAGCGAACAAATTTAAATTGTTGAAAAAGTTTAAAAATAAAAAAAATTAAAATTCTAAAATAAAATAGCATACTATGTTATCTTTAAAGTGTTTAGATAAAAAAAATATGTTTAAGATTTAATTAAATAAATAAAATAATAAAAAATAAACATTCAATTGTTCAAATGAAAAGTTAATTCCTAATTACCTTTAATGCCGTAATATTAAATATGAGTCGCTCTAAATATGTCGAGGGAGAAAAAGCTTCGTATTGTTTTTAATTGTTGGCTCCTCACTCTTCGACAATCGGAAGACATCTGAACAAATTTCGCAAGTTTGTCTACTTATAAACGAAAAACTACCGAGACCAAAATTCGCGCATAGACTGATTTCCCTATCGGTCAATGGGTTACATCACGGAGTAGCACAAAAATTTCGCAAAGCCAAGGTACGGCCTTAATTTACGCGCGTATTATTATCACGTGGTTTAACCATAACAGTAACAAGATTTTAACAGAACATCAGCCTAAAAATAATTTTTCGATGTATAAAATTAATTCCAACAATCAAGACTTAATTTTACGCACACAGAGATAAACGCATAGGTTAATACTATGTAAACAAATGAGTTTTTGCATATTCATTCATATATTTATTTTCATATTGTTTTAAGAATGTTGTTCATATCATCTATTCTATTATTTGTTCAGTAAAGAGAAATAATATGCTAACAAAATTTAAATACATCAGCAAGTGAACTTACGTAGAAAGTTAGATTCGACCGATAATAACTTAACACTTTTGCTCGATTAATTTAGCACTTGTAACTTTTACTGCTGATAGTCCGCCGCGGCCCTTATCACTCACACAAACAAACAACTGGCCGCGTGTGAAACATACACAACACAACACAGAGCCGTTATTAACATTCAGATTGAGAATTATATAAACATCGAACACCGCACTTATCTCTAAGCACTTTCCAAAGTACCTAAGCGTTAAGTAAAAGACATCAACGAGATGCATTGACGATTGACGACTCGCCCCGGAGAGCACTAGAGGCGGACAGGTGATGGATCGCCCGCCGTAGTCCCTGCGCTCACCTCGCGCCAGCGCCCTCACCCGGGATGCACTTCATGAAACTTTAATCTGTGCACATGACACAAACCTGTCGAGATTATTTTATCACAAGAAACTCTAAGTGGAACCGAATACAGGTTCGCCGTTGACGAATGCGTATTTTGTCGTTATAATGTTTTGATCGCTCTAGCGCGGTCGACCGGATCATGGCGTACGTATTTCGAAAATAATGCGGTCAAACCAGCCGCGGGCGAGCGCTCGCCTCTCTCACTCACCCGAAATTTTAACGCATCCAACGACGGCACAGAGAATCCGCGACGTCCGCGCGGGTCACACTCAGCGTTTGGGGAAGAAATGGGAGAGCACAGGTTCAGGAGCGCGGGGTCGGTGCATGGCACGAGCGCCTCGTGGAGTGTGCGGGAGCATCGCCGGCAGGGAGAGCGCGTGCGTGCGGCAGCACGGCGTGGACGCGCATCGCGTGCGTGTTGCTTCGTGATAGTGCGCGCGCGTGCGTGCGTCGCCGATCTCGCGGGCGGAGTGAC